>NC_083733.1:43765553-44079306 GCF_028564815.1 Eubalaena glacialis | reverse complement strand
GTACCTTTCCTGAACTTTGATTCCTAGCTGGGTGAACTCGCCCTTTGGAGGCTAGATGGGACCAAACGTGTTAAGCTTGTGGGGAAAGCCTTTGACCAATGGCCAATATGCTTGTGCTTGTGCGAGGGTTACGCAGGCACTTGCCAACACAGGGTTTTGACCTTACCATAAGCTGTCCCTTTGGGCTGAAGCAGGCGGCGTGTGTGGATCACAGCCTGGGAAGCAGGACCTCAGGGGAGTCTGCCAACAGACTGCCCTCCAGTATAGCCAGCTGAGAAAAGGTGGCAAGGCTGATGGATCCCGCTTACAACGAAATGTTTCTCTTCAGCAGAGGAGATTTTGCTACCACACGTCAGCAGCTCCTCTCCCTCAGAGTGCTGTTCCTGGGTAGACTAGGAAAAGCCACCACGTTCCCAGCTTAGGAGAGGCTCTTTTCCTAGCTGGTTTCAACCGTGAGAGAGCCAGAAGGGCTGATCTCCACCAGTCGGGCTGCACAGCCTGAGTGCTTCGGGTAGGGCAGTCCTGAGCCAATGTGCCACCTTAGGAATGCAAGCCAAGTTTCCTTGCCACAGGAAGGCACACCGAGGCCTGGTGTTTTCTCTATGAAACTGACGTGGGCTTGAAGGGTGAGGCCTTTACAACAATGTGTTTGGAGGTACTCGATTTGGGCTGCCTGGTGAAAGAACCTGCGCTCACCAGCACCCTGAGTACCTTTCCTGAACTTTGATTCCTAGCTGGGTGAACTCGCCCTTCGGAGGCTAGATGGGACCAAACGTGTTAAGCTTGTGGGGAAAGCCTTTGACCAATGGCCAATATGCTTGTGCTTGTGCGAGGCTTACGCAGGCACTTGCCAACACAGGGTTTTGACCTTACCATAAGCTGTCCCTTTGGGCTGAAGCAGGCGGCGTGTGTGGATCACAGCCTGGGAAGCAGGACCTCAGGGGAGTCTGCCAACAGACTGCCCTCCAGTATAGCCAGCTGAGAAAAGGTGGCAAGGCTGATGGATCCCACTTACAACGAAATGTTTCTCTTCAGCAGAGGAGATTTTGCTACCACACGTCAGCAGCTCCTCTCCCTCAGAGTGCTGTTCCTGGGTAGACTAGGAAAAGCCACCACGTTCCCAGCTTAGGAGAGGCTCTTTTCCTAGTTGGTTTCAACCGTGAGAGAGCCAGACGGGGTGATCTCCACCAGTCGGGCTGCACAGCCTGAGTGCTTGGGGTAGGGCAGTCCTGAGCCAATGTGCCACCTTAGGAATGCAAGCCAAGTTTCCTTGCCACAGGAAGGCACACCGAGGCCTGGTGTTTTCTCTATGAAACTGACGTGGGCTTGAAGGGTGAGGCCTTTATAACAATGTGTATGGAGGTACTCGATTTGGGCTGCCTGGTGAAAGAACCTGCGCTCACCAGCACCCTGAGTACCTTTCCTGAACTTTGATTCCTAGCTGGGTGAACTCGCCCTTCGGAGGCTAGATGGGACCAAACGTGTTAAGCTTGTGGGGAAAGCCTTTGAGCAATGGCCAATATGCTTGTGCTTGTGCGAGGGTTACGCAGGCACTTGCAACACAGGGTTTTGACCTTACCATAAGCTGTCCCTTTGGGCTGAAGCAGGCGGCATGTGTGGATCACAGCCTGGGAAGCAGGACCTCAGGGGAGTCTGCCAACAGACTGCCCTCCAGTATAGCCAGCTGAGAAAAGGTGGCAAGGCTGATGGATCCCGCTTACAACGAAATGTTTCTCTTCAGCAGAGGAGATTTTGCTACCACACGTCAGCAGCTCCTCTCCCTCAGAGTGCTGTTCCTGGGTAGACTAGGAAAAGCCACCACGTTCCCAGCTTAGGAGAGGCTCTTTTCCTAGCTGGTTTCAACCGTGAGAGAGCCAGAAGGGCTGATCTCCACCAGTCGGGCTGCACAGCCTGAGTGCTTGGGGTAGGGCAGTCCTGAGCCAATGTGCCACCTTAGGAATGCAAGCCAAGTTTCCTTGCCACAGGAAGGCACACCGAGGCCTGGTGTTTTCTCTATGAAACTGACGTGGGCTTGAAGGGTGAGGCCTTTACAACAATGTGTATGGAGGTACTCGATTTGGGCTGCCTGGTGAAAGAACCTGCGCTCACCAGCACCCTGAGTACCTTTCCTGAACTTTGATTCCTAGCTGGGTGAACTCGCCCTTCGGAGGCTAGATGGGACCAAACGTGTTAAGCTTGTGGGGAAAGCCTTTGACCAATGGCCAATATGCTTGTGCTTGTGCGAGGGTTACGCAGGCACTTGCCAACACAGGGTTTTGACCTTACCATAAGCTGTCCCTTTGGGCTGAAGCAGGCGGCGTGTGTGGATCACAGCCTGGGAAGCAGGACCTCAGGGGAGTCTGCCAACAGACTGCCCTCCAGTATAGCCAGCTGAGAAAAGGTGGCAAGGCTGATGGATCCCGCTTACAACGAAATGTTTCTCTTCAGCAGAGGAGATTTTGCTACCACACGTCAGCAGCTCCTCTCCCTCAGAGTGCTGTTCCTGGGTAGACTAGGAAAAGCCACCACGTTCCCAGCTTAGGAGAGGCTCTTTTCCTAGCTGGTTTCAACCGTGAGAGAGCCAGAAGGGCTGATCTCCACCAGTCGGGCTGCACAGCCTGAGTGCTTGGGGTAGGGCAGTCCTGAGCCAATGTGCCACCTTAGGAATGCAAGCCAAGTTTCCTTGCCACAGGAAGGCACACCGAGGCCTGGTGTTTTCTCTATGAAACTGACGTGGGCTTGAAGGGTGAGGCCTTTACAACAATGTGTATGGAGGTACTCGATTTGGGCTGCCTGGTGAAAGAACCTGCGCTCACCAGCACCCTGAGTACCTTTCCTGAACTTTGATTCCTAGCTGGGTGAACTCGCCCTTCGGAGGCTAGATGGGACCAAACGTGTTAAGCTTGTGGGGAAAGCCATTGACCAATGGCCAATATGCTTGTGCTTGTGCGAGGGTTACGCAGGCACTTGCCAACACAGGGTTTTGACCTTACCATAAGCTGTCCCTTTGGGCTGAAGCAGGCGGCGTGTGTGGATCACAGCCTGGGAAGCAGGACCTCAGGGGAGTCTGCCAACAGACTGCCCTCCAGTATAGCCAGCTGAGAAAAGGTGGCAAGGCTGATGGATCCCGCTTACAACGAAATGTTTCTCTTCAGCAGAGGAGATTTTGCTACCACACGTCAGCAGCTCCTCTCCCTCACAGTGCTGTTCCTGGGTAGACTAGGAAAAGCCACCACGTTCCCAGTTTAGGAGAGGCTCTTTTCCTAGTTGGTTTCAACCGTGAGAGAGCCAGAAGGGCTGATCTCCACCAGTCGGGCTGCACAGCCTGAGTGCTTGGGGTAGGGCAGTCCTGAGCCAATGTGCCACCTTAGGAATGCAAGCCAAGTTTCCTTGCCACAGGAAGGCACACCGAGGCCTGGTGTTTTCTCTATGAAACTGACGTGGGCTTGAAGGGTGAGGCCTTTACAACAATGTGTATGGAGGTACTCGATTTGGGCTGCCTGGTGAGAGAACCTGCGCTCACCAGCACCCTGAGTACCTTTCCTGAACTTTGATTCCTAGCTGGGGGAACTCGCCCTTCGGAGGCTAGATGGGACCAAACGTGTTAAGCTTGTGGGGAAAGCCTTTGACCAATGGCCAATATGCTTGTGCTTGTGCGAGGGTTACGCAGGCACTTGCCAACACAGGGTTTTGACCTTACCATAAGCTGTCCCTTTGGGCTGAAGCAGGCGGCGTGTGTGGATCACAGCCTGGGAAGCAGGACCTCAGGGGAGTCTGCCAACAGACTGCCCTCCAGTATAGCCAGCTGAGAAAAGGTGGCAAGGCTGATGGATCCCGCTTACAACGAAATGTTTCTCTTCAGCAGAGGAGATTTTGCTACCACACGTCAGCAGCTCCTCTCCCTCAGAGTGCTGTTCCTGGGTAGACTAGGAAAAGCCACCACGTTCCCAGCTTAGGAGAGGCTCTTTTCCTAGCTGGTTTCAACCGTGAGAGAGCCAGAAGGGCTGATCTCCACCAGTCGGGCTGCACAGCCTGAGTGCTTCGGGTAGGGCAGTCCTGAGCCAATGTGCCACCTTAGGAATGCAAGCCAAGTTTCCTTGCCACAGGAAGGCACACCGAGGCCTGGTGTTTTCTCTATGAAACTGACGTGGGCTTGAAGGGTGAGGCCTTTACAACAATGTGTTTGGAGGTACTCGATTTGGGCTGCCTGGTGAAAGAACCTGCGCTCACCAGCACCCTGAGTACCTTTCCTGAACTTTGATTCCTAGCTGGGTGAACTCGCCCTTCGGAGGCTAGATGGGACCAAACGTGTTAAGCTTGTGGGGAAAGCCTTTGACCAATGGCCAATATGCTTGTGCTTGTGCGAGGGTTACGCAGGCACTTGCCAACACAGGGTTTTGACCTTACCATAAGCTGTCCCTTTGGGCTGAAGCAGGCGGCGTGTGTGGATCACAGCCTGGGAAGCAGGACCTCAGGGGAGTCTGCCAACAGACTGCCCTCCAGTATAGCCAGCTGAGAAAAGGTGGCAAGGCTGATGGATCCCGCTTACAACGAAATGTTTCTCTTCAGCAGAGGAGATTTTGCTACCACACGTCAGCAGCTCCTCTCCCTCAGAGTGCTGTTCCTGGGTAGACTAGGAAAAGCCACCACGTTCCCAGTTTAGGAGAGGCTCTTTTCCTAGTTGGTTTCAACCGTGAGAGAGCCAGAAGGGCTGATCTCCACCAGTCGGGCTGCACAGCCTGAGTGCTTGGGGTAGGGCAGTCCTGAGCCAATGTGCCACCTTAGGAATGCAAGCCAAGTTTCCTTGCCACAGGAAGGCACACCGAGGCCTGGTGTTTTCTCTATGAAACTGACGTGGGCTTGAAGGGTGAGGCCTTTACAACAATGTGTATGGAGGTACTCGATTTGGGCTGCCTGGTGAAAGAACCTGCGCTCACCAGCACCCTGAGTACCTTTCCTGAACTTTGATTCCTAGCTGGGTGAACTCGCCCTTCGGAGGCTAGATGGGACCAAACGTGTTAAGCTTGTGGGGAAAGCCTTTGAGCAATGGCCAATATGCTTGTGCTTGTGCGAGGGTTACGCAGGCACTTGCAACACAGGGTTTTGACCTTACCATAAGCTGTCCCTTTGGGCTGAAGCAGGCGGCGTGTGTGGATCACAGCCTGGGAAGCAGGACCTCAGGGGAGTCTGCCAACAGACTGCCCTCCAGTATAGCCAGCTGAGAAAAGGTGGCAAGGCTGATGGATCCCGCTTACAACGAAATGTTTCTCTTCAGCAGAGGAGATTTTGCTACCACACGTCAGCAGCTCCTCTCCCTCAGAGTGCTGTTCCTGGGTAGACTAGGAAAAGCCACCACGGTCCCAGTTTAGGAGAGGCTCTTTTCCTAGTTGGTTTCAACCGTGAGAGAGCCAGAAGGGCTGATCTCCACCAGTCGGGCTGCACAGCCTGAGTGCTTGGGGTAGGGCAGTCCTGAGCCAATGTGCCACCTTAGGAATGCAAGCCAAGTTTCCTTGCCACAGGAAGGCACACCGAGGCCTGGTGTTTTCTCTATGAAACTGACGTGGGCTTGAAGGGTGAGGCCTTTACAACAATGTGTATGGAGGTACTCGATTTGGGCTGCCTGGTGAAAGAACCTGCGCTCACCAGCACCCTGAGTACCTTTCCTGAACTTTGATTCCTAGCTGGGTGAACTCGCCCTTCGGAGGCTAGATGGGACCAAACGTGTTAAGCTTGTGGGGAAAGCCTTTGACCAATGGCCAATATGCTTGTGCTTGTGCGAGGGTTACGCAGGCACTTGCCAACACAGGGTTTTGACCTTACCATAAGCTGTCCCTTTGGGCTGAAGCAGGCGGCGTGTGTGGATCACAGCCTGGGAAGCAGGACCTCAGGGGAGTCTGCCAACAGACTGCCCTCCAGTATAGCCAGCTGAGAAAAGGTGGCAAGGCTGATGGATCCCGCTTACAACGAAATGTTTCTCTTCAGCAGAGGAGATTTTGCTACCACACGTCAGCAGCTCCTCTCCCTCAGAGTGCTGTTCCTGGGTAGACTAGGAAAAGCCACCACGTTCCCAGCTTAGGAGAGGCTCTTTTCCTAGCTGGTTTCAACCGTGAGAGAGCCAGAAGGGCTGATCTCCACCAGTCGGGCTGCACAGCCTGAGTGCTTGGGGTAGGGCAGTCCTGAGCCAATGTGCCACCTTAGGAATGCAAGCCAAGTTTCCTTGCCACAGGAAGGCACACCGAGGCCTGGTGTTTTCTCTATGAAACTGACGTGGGCTTGAAGGGTGAGGCCTTTACAACAATGTGTATGGAGGTACTCGATTTGGGCTGCCTGGTGAAAGAACCTGCGCTCACCAGCACCCTGAGTACCTTTCCTGAACTTTGATTCCTAGCTGGGTGAACTCGCCCTTCGGAGGCTAGATGGGACCAAACGTGTTAAGCTTGTGGGGAAAGCCTTTGACCAATGGCCAATATGCTTGTGCTTGTGCGAGGGTTACGCAGGCACTTGCAACACAGGGTTTTGACCTTACCATAAGCTGTCCCTTTGGGCTGAAGCAGGCGGCGTGTGTGGATCACAGCCTGGGAAGCAGGACCTCAGGGGAGTCTGCCAACAGACTGCCCTCCAGTATAGCCAGCTGAGAAAAGGTGGCAAGGCTGATGGATCCCGCTTACAACGAAATGTTTCTCTTCAGCAGAGGAGATTTTGCTACCACACGTCAGCAGCTCCTCTCCCTCAGAGTGCTGTTCCTGGGTAGACTAGGAAAAGCCACCACGTTCCCAGTTTAGGAGAGGCTCTTTTCCTAGCTGGTTTCAACCGTGAGAGAGCCAGAAGGGCTGATCTCCACCAGTCGGGCTGCACAGCCTGAGTGCTTGGGGTAGGGCAGTCCTGAGCCAATGTGCCACCTTAGGAATGCAAGCCAAGTTTCCTTGCCACAGGAAGGCACACCGAGGCCTGGTGTTTTCTCTATGAAACTGACGTGGGCTTGAAGGGTGAGGCCTTTACAACAATGTGTATGGAGGTACTCGATTTGGGCTGCCTGGTGAAAGAACCTGCGCTCACCAGCACCCTGAGTACCTTTCCTGAACTTTGATTCCTAGCTGGGTGAACTCGCCCTTCGGAGGCTAGATGGGACCAAACGTGTTAAGCTTGTGGGGAAAGCCTTTGACCAATGGCCAATATGCTTGTGCTTGTGCGAGGGTTACGCAGGCACTTGCAACACAGGGTTTTGACCTTACCATAAGCTGTCCCTTTGGGCTGAAGCAGGCGGCGTGTGTGGATCACAGCCTGGGAAGCAGGACCTCAGGGTAGTCTGCCAACAGACTGCCCTCCAGTATAGCCAGCTGAGAAAAGGTGGCAAGGCTGATGGATCCCGCTTACAACGAAATGTTTCTCTTCAGCAGAGGAGATTTTGCTACCACACGTCAGCAGCTCCTCTCCCTCAGAGTGCTGTTCCTGGGTAGACTAGGAAAAGCCACCACGTTCCCAGTTTAGGAGAGGCTCTTTTCCTAGTTGGTTTCAACCGTGAGAGAGCCAGAAGGGCTGATCTCCACCAGTCGGGCTGCACAGCCTGAGTGCTTGGGGTAGGGCAATCCTGAGCCAATGTGCCACCTTAGGAATGCAAGCCAAGTTTCCTTGCCACAGGAAGGCACACCGAGGCCTGGTGTTTTCTCTATGAAACTGACGTGGGCTTGAAGGGTGAGGCCTTTACAACAATGTGTATGGAGGTACTCGATTTGGGCTGCCTGGTGAAAGAACCTGCGCTCACCAGCACCCTGAGTACCTTTCCTGAACTTTGATTCCTAGCTGGGTGAACTCGCCCTTCGGAGGCTAGATGGGACCAAACGTGTTAAGCTTGTGGGGAAAGCCTTTGACCAATGGCCAATATGCTTGTGCTTGTGCGAGGGTTATGCAGGCACTTGCAACACAGGGTTTTGACCTTACCATAAGCTGTCCCTTTGGGCTGAAGCAGGCGGCGTGTGTGGATCACAGCCTGGGAAGCAGGACCTCAGGGGAGTCTGCCAACAGACTGCCCTCCAGTATAGCCAGCTGAGAAAAGGTGGCAAGGCTGATGGATCCCGCTTACAACGAAATGTTTCTCTTCAGCAGAGGAGATTTTGCTACCACACGTCAGCAGCTCCTCTCCCTCAGAGTGCTGTTCCTGGGTAGACTAGGAAAAGCCACCACGTTCCCAGCTTAGGAGAGGCTCTTTTCCTAGCTGGTTTCAACCGTGAGAGAGCCAGAAGGGCTGATCTCCACCAGTCGGGCTGCACAGCCTGAGTGCTTCGGGTAGGGCAGTCCTGAGCCAATGTGCCACCTTAGGAATGCAAGCCAAGTTTCCTTGCCACAGGAAGGCACACCGAGGCCTGGTGTTTTCTCTATGAAACTGACGTGGGCTTGAAGGGTGAGGCCTTTACAACAATGTGTATGGAGGTACTCGATTTGGGCTGCCTGGTGAGAGAACCTGCGCTCACCAGCACCCTGAGTACCTTTCCTGAACTTTGATTCCTAGCTGGGTGAACTCGCCCTTCGGAGGCTAGATGGGACCAAACGTGTTAAGCTTGTGGGGAAAGCCTTTGACCAATGGCCAATATGCTTGTGCTTGTGCGAGGGTTACGCAGGCACTTGCCAACACAGGGTTTTGACCTTACCATAAGCTGTCCCTTTGGGCTGAAGCAGGCGGCGTGTGTGGATCACAGCCTGGGAAGCAGGACCTCAGGGGAGTCTGCCAACAGACTGCCCTCCAGTATAGCCAGCTGAGAAAAGGTGGCAAGGCTGATGGATCCCGCTTACAATGAAATGTTTCTCTTCAGCAGAGGAGATTTTGCTACCACACGTCAGCAGCTCCTCTCCCTCAGAGTGCTGTTCCTGGGTAGACTAGGAAAAGCCACCACGTTCCCAGCTTAGGAGAGACTCTTTTCCTAGCTGGTTTCAACCGTGAGAGAGCCAGAAGGGCTGATCTCCACCAGTCGGGCTGCACAGCCTGAGTGCTTCGGGTAGGGCAGTCCTGAGCCAATGTGCCACCTTAGGAATGCAAGCCAAGTTTCCTTGCCACAGGAAGGCACACCGAGGCCTGGTGTTTTCTCTATGAAACTGACGTGGGCTTGAAGGGTGAGGCCTTTACAACAATGTGTTTAGAGGTACTCGATTTGGGCTGCCTGGTGAGAGAACCTGCGCTCACCAGCACCCTGAGTACCTTTCCTGAACTTTGATTCCTAGCTGGGGGAACTCGCCCTTCGGAGGCTAGATGGGACCAAACGTGTTAAGCTTGTGGGGAAAGCCTTTGACCAATGGCCAATATGCTTGTGCTTGTGCGAGGGTTACGCAGGCACTTGCCAACACAGGGTTTTGACCTTACCATAAGCTGTCCCTTTGGGCTGAAGCAGGCGGCGTGTGTGGATCACAGCCTGGGAAGCAGGACCTCAGGGGAGTCTGCCAACAGACTGCCCTCCAGTATAGCCAGCTGAGAAAAGGTGGCAAGGCTGATGGATCCCGCTTACAACGAAATGTTTCTCTTCAGCAGAGGAGATTTTGCTACCACACGTCAGCAGCTCCTCTCCCTCAGAGTGCTGTTCCTCGGTAGACTAGGAAAAGCCACCACGTTCCCAGCTTAGGAGAGGCTCTTTTCCTGGCTGGTTTCAACCGTGAGAGAGCCAGAAGGGCTGATCTCCACCAGTCGGGCTGCACAGCCTGAGTGCTTCGGGTAGGGCAGTCCTGAGCCAATGTGCCACCTTAGGAATGCAAGCCAAGTTTCCTTGCCACAGGAAGGCACACCGAGGCCTGGTGTTTTCTCTATGAAACTGACGTGGGCTTGAAGGGTGAGGCCTTTACAACAATGTGTTTGGAGGTACTCGATTTGGGCTGCCTGGTGAAAGAACCTGCGCTCAACAGCACCCTGAGTACCTTTCCTGAACTTTGATTCCTAGCTGGGTGAACTCGCCCTTCGGAGGCTAGATGGGACCAAACGTGTTAAGCTTGTGGGGAAAGCCTTTGACCAATGGCCAATATGCTTGTGCTTGTGCGAGGGTTACGCAGGCACTTGCCAACACAGGGTTTTGACCTTACCATAAGCTGTCCCTTTGGGCTGAAGCAGGCGGCGTGTGTGGATCACAGCCTGGGAAGCAGGACCTCAGGGGAGTCTGCCAACAGACTGCCCTCCAGTATAGCCAGCTGAGAAAAGGTGGCAAGGCTGATGGATCCCGCTTACAACGAAATGTTTCTCTTCAGCAGAGGAGATTTTGCTACCACACGTCAGCAGCTCCTCTCCCTCAGAGTGCTGTTCCTGGGTAGACTAGGAAAAGCCACCACGTTCCCAGTTTAGGAGAGGCTCTTTTCCTAGTTGGTTTCAACCGTGAGAGAGCCAGAAGGGCTGATCTCCACCAGTCGGGCTGCACAGCCTGAGTGCTTGGGGTAGGGCAGTCCTGAGCCAATGTGCCACCTTAGGAATGCAAGCCAAGTTTCCTTGCCACAGGAAGGCACACCGAGGCCTGGTGTTTTCTCTATGAAACTGACGTGGGCTTGAAGGGTGAGGCCTTTACAACAATGTGTATGGAGGTACTCGATTTGGGCTGCCTGGTGAAAGAACCTGCGCTCACCAGCACCCTGAGTACCTTTCCTGAACTTTGATTCCTAGCTGGGTGAACTCGCCCTTCGGAGGCTAGATGGGACCAAACGTGTTAAGCTTGTGGGGAAAGCCTTTGACCAATGGCCAATATGCTTGTGCTTGTGCGAGGGTTACGCAGGCAGTTGCAACACAGGGTTTTGACCTTACCATAAGCTGTCCCTTTGGGCTGAAGCAGGCGGCGTGTGTGGATCACAGCCTGGGAAGCAGGACCTCAGGGGAGTCTGCCAACAGACTGCCCTCCAGTATAGCCAGCTGAGAAAAGGTGGCAAGGCTGATGGATCCCGCTTACAACGAAATGTTTCTCTTCAGCAGAGGAGATTTTGCTACCACACGTCAGCAGCTCCTCTCCCTCAGAGTGCTGTTCCTGGGTAGACTAGGAAAAGCCACCACGTTCCCAGCTTAGGAGAGGCTCTTTTCCTAGCTGGTTTCAACCGTGAGAGAGCCAGAAGGGCTGATCTCCACCAGTCGGGCTGCACAGCCTGAGTGCTTGGGGTAGGGCAGTCCTGAGCCAATGTGCCACCTTAGGAATGCAAGCCAAGTTTCCTTGCCACAGGAAGGCACACCGAGGCCTGGTGTTTTCTCTATGAAACTGACGTGGGCTTGAAGGGTGAGGCCTTTACAACAATGTGTATGGAGGTACTCGATTTGGGCTGCCTGGTGAAAGAACCTGCGCTCACCAGCACCCTGAGTACCTTTCCTGAACTTTGATTCCTAGCTGGGTGAACTCGCCCTTTGGAGGCTAGATGGGACCAAACGTGTTAAGCTTGTGGGGAAAGCCTTTGACCAATGGCCAATATGCTTGTGCTTGTGCGAGGGTTACGCAGGCACTTGCCAACACAGGGTTTTGACCTTACCATAAGCTGTCCCTTTGGGCTGAAGCAGGCGGCGTGTGTGGATCACAGCCTGGGAAGCAGGACCTCAGGGGAGTCTGCCAACAGACTGCCCTCCAGTATAGCCAGCTGAGAAAAGGTGGCAAGGCTGATGGATCCCGCTTACAACGAAATGTTTCTCTTCAGCAGAGGAGATTTTGCTACCACACGTCAGCAGCTCCTCTCCCTCAGAGTGCTGTTCCTGGGTAGACTAGGAAAAGCCACCACGTTCCCAGCTTAGGAGAGGCTCTTTTCCTAGCTGGTTTCAACCGTGAGAGAGCCAGAAGGGCTGATCTCCACCAGTCGGGCTGCACAGCCTGAGTGCTTCGGGTAGGGCAGTCCTGAGCCAATGTGCCACCTTAGGAATGCAAGCCAAGTTTCCTTGCCACAGGAAGGCACACCGAGGCCTGGTGTTTTCTCTATGAAACTGACGTGGGCTTGAAGGGTGAGGCCTTTACAACAATGTGTTTGGAGGTACTCGATTTGGGCTGCCTGGTGAAAGAACCTGCGCTCACCAGCACCCTGAGTACCTTTCCTGAACTTTGATTCCTAGCTGGGTGAACTCGCCCTTCGGAGGCTAGATGGGACCAAACGTGTTAAGCTTGTGGGGAAAGCCTTTGACCAATGGCCAATATGCTTGTGCTTGTGCGAGGCTTACGCAGGCACTTGCCAACACAGGGTTTTGACCTTACCATAAGCTGTCCCTTTGGGCTGAAGCAGGCGGCGTGTGTGGATCACAGCCTGGGAAGCAGGACCTCAGGGGAGTCTGCCAACAGACTGCCCTCCAGTATAGCCAGCTGAGAAAAGGTGGCAAGGCTGATGGATCCCACTTACAACGAAATGTTTCTCTTCAGCAGAGGAGATTTTGCTACCACACGTCAGCAGCTCCTCTCCCTCAGAGTGCTGTTCCTGGGTAGACTAGGAAAAGCCACCACGTTCCCAGCTTAGGAGAGGCTCTTTTCCTAGTTGGTTTCAACCGTGAGAGAGCCAGACGGGGTGATCTCCACCAGTCGGGCTGCACAGCCTGAGTGCTTGGGGTAGGGCAGTCCTGAGCCAATGTGCCACCTTAGGAATGCAAGCCAAGTTTCCTTGCCACAGGAAGGCACACCGAGGCCTGGTGTTTTCTCTATGAAACTGACGTGGGCTTGAAGGGTGAGGCCTTTATAACAATGTGTATGGAGGTACTCGATTTGGGCTGCCTGGTGAAAGAACCTGCGCTCACCAGCACCCTGAGTACCTTTCCTGAACTTTGATTCCTAGCTGGGTGAACTCGCCCTTCGGAGGCTAGATGGGACCAAACGTGTTAAGCTTGTGGGGAAAGCCTTTGAGCAATGGCCAATATGCTTGTGCTTGTGCGAGGGTTACGCAGGCACTTGCAACACAGGGTTTTGACCTTACCATAAGCTGTCCCTTTGGGCTGAAGCAGGCGGCATGTGTGGATCACAGCCTGGGAAGCAGGACCTCAGGGGAGTCTGCCAACAGACTGCCCTCCAGTATAGCCAGCTGAGAAAAGGTGGCAAGGCTGATGGATCCCGCTTACAACGAAATGTTTCTCTTCAGCAGAGGAGATTTTGCTACCACACGTCAGCAGCTCCTCTCCCTCAGAGTGCTGTTCCTGGGTAGACTAGGAAAAGCCACCACGTTCCCAGCTTAGGAGAGGCTCTTTTCCTAGCTGGTTTCAACCGTGAGAGAGCCAGAAGGGCTGATCTCCACCAGTCGGGCTGCACAGCCTGAGTGCTTGGGGTAGGGCAGTCCTGAGCCAATGTGCCACCTTAGGAATGCAAGCCAAGTTTCCTTGCCACAGGAAGGCACACCGAGGCCTGGTGTTTTCTCTATGAAACTGACGTGGGCTTGAAGGGTGAGGCCTTTACAACAATGTGTATGGAGGTACTCGATTTGGGCTGCCTGGTGAAAGAACCTGCGCTCACCAGCACCCTGAGTACCTTTCCTGAACTTTGATTCCTAGCTGGGTGAACTCGCCCTTCGGAGGCTAGATGGGACCAAACGTGTTAAGCTTGTGGGGAAAGCCTTTGACCAATGGCCAATATGCTTGTGCTTGTGCGAGGGTTACGCAGGCACTTGCCAACACAGGGTTTTGACCTTACCATAAGCTGTCCCTTTGGGCTGAAGCAGGCGGCGTGTGTGGATCACAGCCTGGGAAGCAGGACCTCAGGGGAGTCTGCCAACAGACTGCCCTCCAGTATAGCCAGCTGAGAAAAGGTGGCAAGGCTGATGGATCCCGCTTACAACGAAATGTTTCTCTTCAGCAGAGGAGATTTTGCTACCACACGTCAGCAGCTCCTCTCCCTCAGAGTGCTGTTCCTGGGTAGACTAGGAAAAGCCACCACGTTCCCAGCTTAGGAGAGGCTCTTTTCCTAGCTGGTTTCAACCGTGAGAGAGCCAGAAGGGCTGATCTCCACCAGTCGGGCTGCACAGCCTGAGTGCTTGGGGTAGGGCAGTCCTGAGCCAATGTGCCACCTTAGGAATGCAAGCCAAGTTTCCTTGCCACAGGAAGGCACACCGAGGCCTGGTGTTTTCTCTATGAAACTGACGTGGGCTTGAAGGGTGAGGCCTTTACAACAATGTGTATGGAGGTACTCGATTTGGGCTGCCTGGTGAAAGAACCTGCGCTCACCAGCACCCTGAGTACCTTTCCTGAACTTTGATTCCTAGCTGGGTGAACTCGCCCTTCGGAGGCTAGATGGGACCAAACGTGTTAAGCTTGTGGGGAAAGCCATTGACCAATGGCCAATATGCTTGTGCTTGTGCGAGGGTTACGCAGGCACTTGCCAACACAGGGTTTTGACCTTACCATAAGCTGTCCCTTTGGGCTGAAGCAGGCGGCGTGTGTGGATCACAGCCTGGGAAGCAGGACCTCAGGGGAGTCTGCCAACAGACTGCCCTCCAGTATAGCCAGCTGAGAAAAGGTGGCAAGGCTGATGGATCCCGCTTACAACGAAATGTTTCTCTTCAGCAGAGGAGATTTTGCTACCACACGTCAGCAGCTCCTCTCCCTCACAGTGCTGTTCCTGGGTAGACTAGGAAAAGCCACCACGTTCCCAGTTTAGGAGAGGCTCTTTTCCTAGTTGGTTTCAACCGTGAGAGAGCCAGAAGGGCTGATCTCCACCAGTCGGGCTGCACAGCCTGAGTGCTTGGGGTAGGGCAGTCCTGAGCCAATGTGCCACCTTAGGAATGCAAGCCAAGTTTCCTTGCCACAGGAAGGCACACCGAGGCCTGGTGTTTTCTCTATGAAACTGACGTGGGCTTGAAGGGTGAGGCCTTTACAACAATGTGTATGGAGGTACTCGATTTGGGCTGCCTGGTGAGAGAACCTGCGCTCACCAGCACCCTGAGTACCTTTCCTGAACTTTGATTCCTAGCTGGGGGAACTCGCCCTTCGGAGGCTAGATGGGACCAAACGTGTTAAGCTTGTGGGGAAAGCCTTTGACCAATGGCCAATATGCTTGTGCTTGTGCGAGGGTTACGCAGGCACTTGCCAACACAGGGTTTTGACCTTACCATAAGCTGTCCCTTTGGGCTGAAGCAGGCGGCGTGTGTGGATCACAGCCTGGGAAGCAGGACCTCAGGGGAGTCTGCCAACAGACTGCCCTCCAGTATAGCCAGCTGAGAAAAGGTGGCAAGGCTGATGGATCCCGCTTACAACGAAATGTTTCTCTTCAGCAGAGGAGATTTTGCTACCACACGTCAGCAGCTCCTCTCCCTCAGAGTGCTGTTCCTGGGTAGACTAGGAAAAGCCACCACGTTCCCAGCTTAGGAGAGGCTCTTTTCCTAGCTGGTTTCAACCGTGAGAGAGCCAGAAGGGCTGATCTCCACCAGTCGGGCTGCACAGCCTGAGTGCTTCGGGTAGGGCAGTCCTGAGCCAATGTGCCACCTTAGGAATGCAAGCCAAGTTTCCTTGCCACAGGAAGGCACACCGAGGCCTGGTGTTTTCTCTATGAAACTGACGTGGGCTTGAAGGGTGAGGCCTTTACAACAATGTGTTTGGAGGTACTCGATTTGGGCTGCCTGGTGAAAGAACCTGCGCTCACCAGCACCCTGAGTACCTTTCCTGAACTTTGATTCCTAGCTGGGTGAACTCGCCCTTCGGAGGCTAGATGGGACCAAACGTGTTAAGCTTGTGGGGAAAGCCTTTGACCAATGGCCAATATGCTTGTGCTTGTGCGAGGGTTACGCAGGCACTTGCCAACACAGGGTTTTGACCTTACCATAAGCTGTCCCTTTGGGCTGAAGCAGGCGGCGTGTGTGGATCACAGCCTGGGAAGCAGGACCTCAGGGGAGTCTGCCAACAGACTGCCCTCCAGTATAGCCAGCTGAGAAAAGGTGGCAAGGCTGATGGATCCCGCTTACAACGAAATGTTTCTCTTCAGCAGAGGAGATTTTGCTACCACACGTCAGCAGCTCCTCTCCCTCAGAGTGCTGTTCCTGGGTAGACTAGGAAAAGCCACCACGTTCCCAGCTTAGGAGAGGCTCTTTTCCTAGCTGGTTTCAACCGTGAGAGAGCCAGAAGGGCTGATCTCCACCAGTCGGGCTGCACAGCCTGAGTGCTTCGGGTAGGGCAGTCCTGAGCCAATGTGCCACCTTAGGAATGCAAGCCAAGTTTCCTTGCCACAGGAAGGCACACCGAGGCCTGGTGTTTTCTCTATGAAACTGACGTGGGCTTGAAGGGTGAGGCCTTTACAACAATGTGTTTGGAGGTACTCGATTTGGGCTGCCTGGTGAAAGAACCTGCGCTCACCAGCACCCTGAGTACCTTTCCTGAACTTTGATTCCTAGCTGGGTGAACTCGCCCTTCGGAGGCTAGATGGGACCAAACGTGTTAAGCTTGTGGGGAAAGCCTTTGACCAATGGCCAATATGCTTGTGCTTGTGCGAGGCTTACGCAGGCACTTGCCAACACAGGGTTTTGACCTTACCATAAGCTGTCCCTTTGGGCTGAAGCAGGCGGCGTGTGTGGATCACAGCCTGGGAAGCAGGACCTCAGGGGAGTCTGCCAACAGACTGCCCTCCAGTATAGCCAGCTGAGAAAAGGTGGCAAGGCTGATGGATCCCACTTACAACGAAATGTTTCTCTTCAGCAGAGGAGATTTTGCTACCACACGTCAGCAGCTCCTCTCCCTCAGAGTGCTGTTCCTGGGTAGACTAGGAAAAGCCACCACGTTCCCAGCTTAGGAGAGGCTCTTTTCCTAGTTGGTTTCAACCGTGAGAGAGCCAGACGGGGTGATCTCCACCAGTCGGGCTGCACAGCCTGAGTGCTTGGGGTAGGGCAGTCCTGAGCCAATGTGCCACCTTAGGAATGCAAGCCAAGTTTCCTTGCCACAGGAAGGCACACCGAGGCCTGGTGTTTTCTCTATGAAACTGACGTGGGCTTGAAGGGTGAGGCCTTTATAACAATGTGTATGGAGGTACTCGATTTGGGCTGCCTGGTGAAAGAACCTGCGCTCACCAGCACCCTGAGTACCTTTCCTGAACTTTGATTCCTAGCTGGGTGAACTCGCCCTTCGGAGGCTAGATGGGACCAAACGTGTTAAGCTTGTGGGGAAAGCCTTTGAGCAATGGCCAATATGCTTGTGCTTGTGCGAGGGTTACGCAGGCACTTGCAACACAGGGTTTTGACCTTACCATAAGCTGTCCCTTTGGGCTGAAGCAGGCGGCATGTGTGGATCACAGCCTGGGAAGCAGGACCTCAGGGGAGTCTGCCAACAGACTGCCCTCCAGTATAGCCAGCTGAGAAAAGGTGGCAAGGCTGATGGATCCCGCTTACAACGAAATGTTTCTCTTCAGCAGAGGAGATTTTGCTACCACACGTCAGCAGCTCCTCTCCCTCAGAGTGCTGTTCCTGGGTAGACTAGGAAAAGCCACCACGTTCCCAGCTTAGGAGAGGCTCTTTTCCTAGCTGGTTTCAACCGTGAGAGAGCCAGAAGGGCTGATCTCCACCAGTCGGGCTGCACAGCCTGAGTGCTTGGGGTAGGGCAGTCCTGAGCCAATGTGCCACCTTAGGAATGCAAGCCAAGTTTCCTTGCCACAGGAAGGCACACCGAGGCCTGGTGTTTTCTCTATGAAACTGACGTGGGCTTGAAGGGTGAGGCCTTTACAACAATGTGTATGGAGGTACTCGATTTGGGCTGCCTGGTGAAAGAACCTGCGCTCACCAGCACCCTGAGTACCTTTCCTGAACTTTGATTCCTAGCTGGGTGAACTCGCCCTTCGGAGGCTAGATGGGACCAAACGTGTTAAGCTTGTGGGGAAAGCCTTTGACCAATGGCCAATATGCTTGTGCTTGTGCGAGGGTTACGCAGGCACTTGCCAACACAGGGTTTTGACCTTACCATAAGCTGTCCCTTTGGGCTGAAGCAGGCGGCGTGTGTGGATCACAGCCTGGGAAGCAGGACCTCAGGGGAGTCTGCCAACAGACTGCCCTCCAGTATAGCCAGCTGAGAAAAGGTGGCAAGGCTGATGGATCCCGCTTACAACGAAATGTTTCTCTTCAGCAGAGGAGATTTTGCTACCACACGTCAGCAGCTCCTCTCCCTCAGAGTGCTGTTCCTGGGTAGACTAGGAAAAGCCACCACGTTCCCAGCTTAGGAGAGGCTCTTTTCCTAGCTGGTTTCAACCGTGAGAGCGCCAGAAGGGCTGATCTCCACCAGTCGGGCTGCACAGCCTGAGTGCTTGGGGTAGGGCAGTCCTGAGCCAATGTGCCACCTTAGGAATGCAAGCCAAGTTTCCTTGCCACAGGAAGGCACACCGAGGCCTGGTGTTTTCTCTATGAAACTGACGTGGGCTTGAAGGGTGAGGCCTTTACAACAATGTGTATGGAGGTACTCGATTTGGGCTGCCTGGTGAAAGAACCTGCGCTCACCAGCACCCTGAGTACCTTTCCTGAACTTTGATTCCTAGCTGGGTGAACTCGCCCTTCGGAGGCTAGATGGGACCAAACGTGTTAAGCTTGTGGGGAAAGCCATTGACCAATGGCCAATATGCTTGTGCTTGTGCGAGGGTTACGCAGGCACTTGCCAACACAGGGTTTTGACCTTACCATAAGCTGTCCCTTTGGGCTGAAGCAGGCGGCGTGTGTGGATCACAGCCTGGGAAGCAGGACCTCAGGGGAGTCTGCCAACAGACTGCCCTCCAGTATAGCCAGCTGAGAAAAGGTGGCAAGGCTGATGGATCCCGCTTACAACGAAATGTTTCTCTTCAGCAGAGGAGATTTTGCTACCACACGTCAGCAGCTCCTCTCCCTCACAGTGCTGTTCCTGGGTAGACTAGGAAAAGCCACCACGTTCCCAGTTTAGGAGAGGCTCTTTTCCTAGTTGGTTTCAACCGTGAGAGAGCCAGAAGGGCTGATCTCCACCAGTCGGGCTGCACAGCCTGAGTGCTTGGGGTAGGGCAGTCCTGAGCCAATGTGCCACCTTAGGAATGCAAGCCAAGTTTCCTTGCCACAGGAAGGCACACCGAGGCCTGGTGTTTTCTCTATGAAACTGACGTGGGCTTGAAGGGTGAGGCCTTTACAACAATGTGTATGGAGGTACTCGATTTGGGCTGCCTGGTGAGAGAACCTGCGCTCACCAGCACCCTGAGTACCTTTCCTTAACTTTGATTCCTAGCTGGGGGAACTCGCCCTTCGGAGGCTAGATGGGACCAAACGTGTTAAGCTTGTGGGGAAAGCCTTTGACCAATGGCCAATATGCTTGTGCTTGTGCGAGGGTTACGCAGGCACTTGCCAACACAGGGTTTTGACCTTACCATAAGCTGTCCCTTTGGGCTGAAGCAGGCGGCGTGTGTGGATCACAGCCTGGGAAGCAGGACCTCAGGGGAGTCTGCCAACAGACTGCCCTCCAGTATAGCCAGCTGAGAAAAGGTGGCAAGGCTGATGGATCCCGCTTACAACGAAATGTTTCTCTTCAGCAGAGGAGATTTTGCTACCACACGTCAGCAGCTCCTCTCCCTCAGAGTGCTGTTCCTGGGTAGACTAGGAAAAGCCACCACGTTCCCAGCTTAGGAGAGGCTCTTTTCCTAGCTGGTTTCAACCGTGAGAGAGCCAGAAGGGCTGATCTCCACCAGTCGGGCTGCACAGCCTGAGTGCTTCGGGTAGGGCAGTCCTGAGCCAATGTGCCACCTTAGGAATGCAAGCCAAGTTTCCTTGCCACAGGAAGGCACACCGAGGCCTGGTGTTTTCTCTATGAAACTGACGTGGGCTTGAAGGGTGAGGCCTTTACAACAATGTGTTTGGAGGTACTCGATTTGGGCTGCCTGGTGAAAGAACCTGCGCTCACCAGCACCCTGAGTACCTTTCCTGAACTTTGATTCCTAGCTGGGTGAACTCGCCCTTCGGAGGCTAGATGGGACCAAACGTGTTAAGCTTGTGGGGAAAGCCTTTGACCAATGGCCAATATGCTTGTGCTTGTGCGAGGGTTACGCAGGCACTTGCCAACACAGGGTTTTGACCTTACCATAAGCTGTCCCTTTGGGCTGAAGCAGGCGGCGTGTGTGGATCACAGCCTGGGAAGCAGGACCTCAGGGGAGTCTGCCAACAGACTGCCCTCCAGTATAGCCAGCTGAGAAAAGGTGGCAAGGCTGATGGATCCCGCTTACAACGAAATGTTTCTCTTCAGCAGAGGAGATTTTGCTACCACACGTCAGCAGCTCCTCTCCCTCAGAGTGCTGTTCCTGGGTAGACTAGGAAAAGCCACCACGTTCCCAGTTTAGGAGAGGCTCTTTTCCTAGTTGGTTTCAACCGTGAGAGAGCCAGAAGGGCTGATCTCCACCAGTCGGGCTGCACAGCCTGAGTGCTTGGGGTAGGGCAGTCCTGAGCCAATGTGCCACCTTAGGAATGCAAGCCAAGTTTCCTTGCCACAGGAAGGCACACCGAGGCCTGGTGTTTTCTCTATGAAACTGACGTGGGCTTGAAGGGTGAGGCCTTTACAACAATGTGTATGGAGGTACTCGATTTGGGCTGCCTGGTGAAAGAACCTGCGCTCACCAGCACCCTGAGTACCTTTCCTGAACTTTGATTCCTAGCTGGGTGAACTCGCCCTTCGGAGGCTAGATGGGACCAAACGTGTTAAGCTTGTGGGGAAAGCCTTTGAGCAATGGCCAATATGCTTGTGCTTGTGCGAGGGTTACGCAGGCACTTGCAACACAGGGTTTTGACCTTACCATAAGCTGTCCCTTTGGGCTGAAGCAGGCGGCGTGTGTGGATCACAGCCTGGGAAGCAGGACCTCAGGGGAGTCTGCCAACAGACTGCCCTCCAGTATAGCCAGCTGAGAAAAGGTGGCAAGGCTGATGGATCCCGCTTACAACGAAATGTTTCTCTTCAGCAGAGGAGATTTTGCTACCACACGTCAGCAGCTCCTCTCCCTCAGAGTGCTGTTCCTGGGTAGACTAGGAAAAGCCACCACGTTCCCAGTTTAGGAGAGGCTCTTTTCCTAGTTGGTTTCAACCGTGAGAGAGCCAGAAGGGCTGATCTCCACCAGTCGGGCTGCACAGCCTGAGTGCTTGGGGTAGGGCAGTCCTGAGCCAATGTGCCACCTTAGGAATGCAAGCCAAGTTTCCTTGCCACAGGAAGGCACACCGAGGCCTGGTGTTTTCTCTATGAAACTGACGTGGGCTTGAAGGGTGAGGCCTTTACAACAATGTGTATGGAGGTACTCGATTTGGGCTGCCTGGTGAAAGAACCTGCGCTCACCAGCACCCTGAGTACCTTTCCTGAACTTTGATTCCTAGCTGGGTGAACTCGCCCTTCGGAGGCTAGATGGGACCAAACGTGTTAAGCTTGTGGGGAAAGCCTTTGACCAATGGCCAATATGCTTGTGCTTGTGCGAGGGTTACGCAGGCACTTGCCAACACAGGGTTTTGACCTTACCATAAGCTGTCCCTTTGGGCTGAAGCAGGCGGCGTGTGTGGATCACAGCCTGGGAAGCAGGACCTCAGGGGAGTCTGCCAACAGACTGCCCTCCAGTATAGCCAGCTGAGAAAAGGTGGCAAGGCTGATGGATCCCGCTTACAACGAAATGTTTCTCTTCAGCAGAGGAGATTTTGCTACCACACGTCAGCAGCTCCTCTCCCTCAGAGTGCTGTTCCTGGGTAGACTAGGAAAAGCCACCACGTTCCCAGCTTAGGAGAGGCTCTTTTCCTAGCTGGTTTCAACCGTGAGAGAGCCAGAAGGGCTGATCTCCACCAGTCGGGCTGCACAGCCTGAGTGCTTGGGGTAGGGCAGTCCTGAGCCAATGTGCCACCTTAGGAATGCAAGCCAAGTTTCCTTGCCACAGGAAGGCACACCGAGGCCTGGTGTTTTCTCTATGAAACTGACGTGGGCTTGAAGGGTGAGGCCTTTACAACAATGTGTATGGAGGTACTCGATTTGGGCTGCCTGGTGAAAGAACCTGCGCTCACCAGCACCCTGAGTACCTTTCCTGAACTTTGATTCCTAGCTGGGTGAACTCGCCCTTCGGAGGCTAGATGGGACCAAACGTGTTAAGCTTGTGGGGAAAGCCTTTGACCAATGGCCAATATGCTTGTGCTTGTGCGAGGGTTACGCAGGCACTTGCAACACAGGGTTTTGACCTTACCATAAGCTGTCCCTTTGGGCTGAAGCAGGCGGCGTGTGTGGATCACAGCCTGGGAAGCAGGACCTCAGGGGAGTCTGCCAACAGACTGCCCTCCAGTATAGCCAGCTGAGAAAAGGTGGCAAGGCTGATGGATCCCGCTTACAACGAAATGTTTCTCTTCAGCAGAGGAGATTTTGCTACCACACGTCAGCAGCTCCTCTCCCTCAGAGTGCTGTTCCTGGGTAGACTAGGAAAAGCCACCACGTTCCCAGTTTAGGAGAGGCTCTTTTCCTAGCTGGTTTCAACCGTGAGAGAGCCAGAAGGGCTGATCTCCACCAGTCGGGCTGCACAGCCTGAGTGCTTGGGGTAGGGCAGTCCTGAGCCAATGTGCCACCTTAGGAATGCAAGCCAAGTTTCCTTGCCACAGGAAGGCACACCGAGGCCTGGTGTTTTCTCTATGAAACTGACGTGGGCTTGAAGGGTGAGGCCTTTACAACAATGTGTATGGAGGTACTCGATTTGGGCTGCCTGGTGAAAGAACCTGCGCTCACCAGCACCCTGAGTACCTTTCCTGAACTTTGATTCCTAGCTGGGTGAACTCGCCCTTCGGAGGCTAGATGGGACCAAACGTGTTAAGCTTGTGGGGAAAGCCTTTGACCAATGGCCAATATGCTTGTGCTTGTGCGAGGGTTACGCAGGCACTTGCCAACACAGGGTTTTGACCTTACCATAAGCTGTCCCTTTGGGCTGAAGCAGGCGGCGTGTGTGGATCACAGCCTGGGAAGCAGGACCTCAGGGGAGTCTGCCAACAGACTGCCCTCCAGTATAGCCAGCTGAGAAAAGGTGGCAAGGCTGATGGATCCCGCTTACAACGAAATGTTTCTCTTCAGCAGAGGAGATTTTGCTACCACACGTCAGCAGCTCCTCTCCCTCAGAGTGCTGTTCCTGGGTAGACTAGGAAAAGCCACCACGTTCCCAGCTTAGGAGAGGCTCTTTTCCTAGCTGGTTTCAACCGTGAGAGAGCCAGAAGGGCTGATCTCCACCAGTCGGGCTGCACAGCCTGAGTGCTTGGGGTAGGGCAGTCCTGAGCCAATGTGCCACCTTAGGAATGCAAGCCAAGTTTCCTTGCCACAGGAAGGCACACCGAGGCCTGGTGTTTTCTCTATGAAACTGACGTGGGCTTGAAGGGTGAGGCCTTTACAACAATGTGTATGGAGGTACTCGATTTGGGCTGCCTGGTGAAAGAACCTGCGCTCACCAGCACCCTGAGTACCTTTCCTGAACTTTGATTCCTAGCTGGGTGAACTCGCCCTTCGGAGGCTAGATGGGACCAAACGTGTTAAGCTTGTGGGGAAAGCCTTTGACCAATGGCCAATATGCTTGTGCTTGTGCGAGGGTTACGCAGGCACTTGCCAACACAGGGTTTTGACCTTACCATAAGCTGTCCCTTTGGGCTGAAGCAGGCGGCGTGTGTGGATCACAGCCTGGGAAGCAGGACCTCAGGGGAGTCTGCCAACAGACTGCCCTCCAGTATAGCCAGCTGAGAAAAGGTGGCAAGGCTGATGGATCCCGCTTACAACGAAATGTTTCTCTTCAGCAGAGGAGATTTTGCTACCACACGTCAGCAGCTCCTCTCCCTCAGAGTGCTGTTCCTGGGTAGACTAGGAAAAGCCACCACGTTCCCAGCTTAGGAGAGGCTCTTTTCCTAGCTGGTTTCAACCGTGAGAGAGCCAGAAGGGCTGATCTCCACCAGTCGGGCTGCACAGCCTGAGTGCTTGGGGTAGGGCAGTCCTGAGCCAATGTGCCACCTTAGGAATGCAAGCCAAGTTTCCTTGCCACAGGAAGGCACACCGAGGCCTGGTGTTTTCTCTATGAAACTGACGTGGGCTTGAAGGGTGAGGCCTTTACAACAATGTGTATGGAGGTACTCGATTTGGGCTGCCTGGTGAAAGAACCTGCGCTCACCAGCACCCTGAGTACCTTTCCTGAACTTTGATTCCTAGCTGGGTGAACTCGCCCTTCGGAGGCTAGATGGGACCAAACGTGTTAAGCTTGTGGGGAAAGCCTTTGACCAATGGCCAATATGCTTGTGCTTGTGCGAGGGTTACGCAGGCACTTGCAACACAGGGTTTTGACCTTACCATAAGCTGTCCCGTTGGGCTGAAGCAGGCGGCGTGTGTGGATCACAGCCTGGGAAGCAGGACCTCAGGGGAGTCTGCCAACAGACTGCCCTCCAGTATAGCCAGCTGAGAAAAGGTGGCAAGGCTGATGGATCCCGCTTACAACGAAATGTTTCTCTTCAGCAGAGGAGATTTTGCTACCACACGTCAGCAGCTCCTCTCCCTCAGAGTGCTGTTCCTGGGTAGACTAGGAAAAGCCACCACGTTCCCAGCTTAGGAGAGGCTCTTTTCCTAGCTGGTTTCAACCGTGAGAGAGCCAGAAGGGCTGATCTCCACCAGTCGGGCTGCACAGCCTGAGTGCTTGGGGTAGGGCAGTCCTGAGCCAATGTGCCACCTTAGGAATGCAAGCCAAGTTTCCTTGCCACAGGAAGGCACACCGAGGCCTGGTGTTTTCTCTATGAAACTGACGTGGGCTTGAAGGGTGAGGCCTTTACAACAATGTGTATGGAGGTACTCGATTTGGGCTGCCTGGTGAAAGAACCTGCGCTCACCAGCACCCTGAGTACCTTTCCTGAACTTTGATTCCTAGCTGGGTGAACTCGCCCTTCGGAGGCTAGATGGGACCAAACGTGTTAAGCTTGTGGGGAAAGCCTTTGACCAATGGCCAATATGCTTGTGCTTGTGCGAGGGTTACGCAGGCACTTGCCAACACAGGGTTTTGACCTTACCATAAGCTGTCCCTTTGGGCTGAAGCAGGCGGCGTGTGTGGATCACAGCCTGGGAAGCAGGACCTCAGGGGAGTCTGCCAACAGACTGCCCTCCAGTATAGCCAGCTGAGAAAAGGTGGCAAGGCTGATGGATCCCGCTTACAACGAAATGTTTCTCTTCAGCAGAGGAGATTTTGCTACCACACGTCAGCAGCTCCTCTCCCTCAGAGTGCTGTTCCTGGGTAGACTAGGAAAAGCCACCACGTTCCCAGCTTAGGAGAGGCTCTTTTCCTAGCTGGTTTCAACCGTGAGAGAGCCAGAAGGGCTGATCTCCACCAGTCGGGCTGCACAGCCTGAGTGCTTGGGGTAGGGCAGTCCTGAGCCAATGTGCCACCTTAGGAATGCAAGCCAAGTTTCCTTGCCACAGGAAGGCACACCGAGGCCTGGTGTTTTCTCTATGAAACTGACGTGGGCTTGAAGGGTGAGGCCTTTACAACAATGTGTATGGAGGTACTCGATTTGGGCTGCCTGGTGAAAGAACCTGCGCTCACCAGCACCCTGAGTACCTTTCCTGAACTTTGATTCCTAGCTGGGTGAACTCGCCCTTCGGAGGCTAGATGGGACCAAACGTGTTAAGCTTGTGGGGAAAGCCTTTGACCAATGGCCAATATGCTTGTGCTTGTGCGAGGGTTACGCAGGCACTTGCCAACACAGGGTTTTGACCTTACCATAAGCTGTCCCTTTGGGCTGAAGCAGGCGGCGTGTGTGGATCACAGCCTGGGAAGCAGGACCTCAGGGGAGTCTGCCAACAGACTGCCCTCCAGTATAGCCAGCTGAGAAAAGGTGGCAAGGCTGATGGATCCCGCTTACAACGAAATGTTTCTCTTCAGCAGAGGAGATTTTGCTACCACACGTCAGCAGCTCCTCTCCCTCAGAGTGCTGTTCCTGGGTAGACTAGGAAAAGCCACCACGTTCCCAGCTTAGGAGAGGCTCTTTTCCTAGCTGGTTTCAACCGTGAGAGAGCCAGAAGGGCTGATCTCCACCAGTCGGGCTGCACAGCCTGAGTGCTTGGGGTAGGGCAGTCCTGAGCCAATGTGCCACCTTAGGAATGCAAGCCAAGTTTCCTTGCCACAGGAAGGCACACCGAGGCCTGGTGTTTTCTCTATGAAACTGACGTGGGCTTGAAGGGTGAGGCCTTTACAACAATGTGTATGGAGGTACTCGATTTGGGCTGCCTGGTGAAAGAACCTGCGCTCACCAGCACCCTGAGTACCTTTCCTGAACTTTGATTCCTAGCTGGGTGAACTCGCCCTTCGGAGGCTAGATGGGACCAAACGTGTTAAGCTTGTGGGGAAAGCCTTTGACCAATGGCCAATATGCTTGTGCTTGTGCGAGGGTTACGCAGGCACTTGCAACACAGGGTTTTGACCTTACCATAAGCTGTCCCTTTGGGCTGAAGCAGGCGGCGTGTGTGGATCACAGCCTGGGAAGCAGGACCTCAGGGGAGTCTGCCAACAGACTGCCCTCCAGTATAGCCAGCTGAGAAAAGGTGGCAAGGCTGATGGATCCCGCTTACAACGAAATGTTTCTCTTCAGCAGAGGAGATTTTGCTACCACACGTCAGCAGCTCCTCTCCCTCAGAGTGCTGTTCCTGGGTAGACTAGGAAAAGCCACCACGTTCCCAGCTTAGGAGAGGCTCTTTTCCTAGCTGGTTTCAACCGTGAGAGAGCCAGAAGGGCTGATCTCCACCAGTCGGGCTGCACAGCCTGAGTGCTTGGGGTAGGGCAGTCCTGAGCCAATGTGCCACCTTAGGAATGCAAGCCAAGTTTCCTTGCCACAGGAAGGCACACCGAGGCCTGGTGTTTTCTCTATGAAACTGACGTGGGCTTGAAGGGTGAGGCCTTTACAACAATGTGTATGGAGGTACTCGATTTGGGCTGCCTGGTGAAAGAACCTGCGCTCACCAGCACCCTGAGTACCTTTCCTGAACTTTGATTCCTAGCTGGGTGAACTCGCCCTTCGGAGGCTAGATGGGACCAAACGTGTTAAGCTTGTGGGGAAAGCCTTTGACCAATGGCCAATATGCTTGTGCTTGTGCGAGGGTTACGCAGGCACTTGCCAACACAGGGTTTTGACCTTACCATAAGCTGTCCCTTTGGGCTGAAGCAGGCGGCGTGTGTGGATCACAGCCTGGGAAGCAGGACCTCAGGGGAGTCTGCCAACAGACTGCCCTCCAGTATAGCCAGCTGAGAAAAGGTGGCAAGGCTGATGGATCCCGCTTACAACGAAATGTTTCTCTTCAGCAGAGGAGATTTTGCTACCACACGTCAGCAGCTCCTCTCCCTCAGAGTGCTGTTCCTGGGTAGACTAGGAAAAGCCACCACGTTCCCAGCTTAGGAGAGGCTCTTTTCCTAGCTGGTTTCAACCGTGAGAGAGCCAGAAGGGCTGATCTCCACCAGTCGGGCTGCACAGCCTGAGTGCTTGGGGTAGGGCAGTCCTGAGCCAATGTGCCACCTTAGGAATGCAAGCCAAGTTTCCTTGCCACAGGAAGGCACACCGAGGCCTGGTGTTTTCTCTATGAAACTGACGTGGGCTTGAAGGGTGAGGCCTTTACAACAATGTGTATGGAGGTACTCGATTTGGGCTGCCTGGTGAAAGAACCTGCGCTCACCAGCACCCTGAGTACCTTTCCTGAACTTTGATTCCTAGCTGGGTGAACTCGCCCTTCGGAGGCTAGATGGGACCAAACGTGTTAAGCTTGTGGGGAAAGCCTTTGACCAATGGCCAATATGCTTGTGCTTGTGCGAGGGTTACGCAGGCACTTGCAACACAGGGTTTTGACCTTACCATAAGCTGTCCCTTTGGGCTGAAGCAGGCGGCGTGTGTGGATCACAGCCTGGGAAGCAGGACCTCAGGGGAGTCTGCCAACAGACTGCCCTCCAGTATAGCCAGCTGAGAAAAGGTGGCAAGGCTGATGGATCCCGCTTACAACGAAATGTTTCTCTTCAGCAGAGGAGATTTTGCTACCACACGTCAGCAGCTCCTCTCCCTCAGAGTGCTGTTCCTGGGTAGACTAGGAAAAGCCACCACGTTCCCAGCTTAGGAGAGGCTCTTTTCCTAGCTGGTTTCAACCGTGAGAGAGCCAGAAGGGCTGATCTCCACCAGTCGGGCTGCACAGCCTGAGTGCTTGGGGTAGGGCAGTCCTGAGCCAATGTGCCACCTTAGGAATGCAAGCCAAGTTTCCTTGCCACAGGAAGGCACACCGAGGCCTGGTGTTTTCTCTATGAAACTGACGTGGGCTTGAAGGGTGAGGCCTTTACAACAATGTGTATGGAGGTACTCGATTTGGGCTGCCTGGTGAAAGAACCTGCGCTCACCAGCACCCTGAGTACCTTTCCTGAACTTTGATTCCTAGCTGGGTGAACTCGCCCTTCGGAGGCTAGATGGGACCAAACGTGTTAAGCTTGTGGGGAAAGCCTTTGACCAATGGCCAATATGCTTGTGCTTGTGCGAGGGTTACGCAGGCACTTGCCAACACAGGGTTTTGACCTTACCATAAGCTGTCCCTTTGGGCTGAAGCAGGCGGCGTGTGTGGATCACAGCCTGGGAAGCAGGACCTCAGGGGAGTCTGCCAACAGACTGCCCTCCAGTATAGCCAGCTGAGAAAAGGTGGCAAGGCTGATGGATCCCGCTTACAACGAAATGTTTCTCTTCAGCAGAGGAGATTTTGCTACCACACGTCAGCAGCTCCTCTCCCTCAGAGTGCTGTTCCTGGGTAGACTAGGAAAAGCCACCACGTTCCCAGCTTAGGAGAGGCTCTTTTCCTAGCTGGTTTCAACCGTGAGAGAGCCAGAAGGGCTGATCTCCACCAGTCGGGCTGCACAGCCTGAGTGCTTGGGGTAGGGCAGTCCTGAGCCAATGTGCCACCTTAGGAATGCAAGCCAAGTTTCCTTGCCACAGGAAGGCACACCGAGGCCTGGTGTTTTCTCTATGAAACTGACGTGGGCTTGAAGGGTGAGGCCTTTACAACAATGTGTATGGAGGTACTCGATTTGGGCTGCCTGGTGAAAGAACCTGCGCTCACCAGCACCCTGAGTACCTTTCCTGAACTTTGATTCCTAGCTGGGTGAACTCGCCCTTCGGAGGCTAGATGGGACCAAACGTGTTAAGCTTGTGGGGAAAGCCTTTGACCAATGGCCAATATGCTTGTGCTTGTGCGAGGGTTACGCAGGCACTTGCCAACACAGGGTTTTGACCTTACCATAAGCTGTCCCTTTGGGCTGAAGCAGGCGGCGTGTGTGGATCACAGCCTGGGAAGCAGGACCTCAGGGGAGTCTGCCAACAGACTGCCCTCCAGTATAGCCAGCTGAGAAAAGGTGGCAAGGCTGATGGATCCCGCTTACAACGAAATGTTTCTCTTCAGCAGAGGAGATTTTGCTACCACACGTCAGCAGCTCCTCTCCCTCAGAGTGCTGTTCCTGGGTAGACTAGGAAAAGCCACCACGTTCCCAGCTTAGGAGAGGCTCTTTTCCTAGTTGGTTTCAACCGTGAGAGAGCCAGAAGGGCTGATCTCAACCAGTCGGGCTGCACAGCCTGAGTGCTTGGGGTAGGGCAGTCCTGAGCCAATGTGCCACCTTAGGAATGCAAGCCAAGTTTCCTTGCCACAGGAAGGCACACCGAGGCCTGGTGTTTTCTCTATGAAACTGACGTGGGCTTGAAGGGTGAGGCCTTTACAACAATGTGTATGGAGGTACTCGATTTGGGCTGCCTGGTGAAAGAACCTGCGCTCACCAGCACCCTGAGTACCTTTCCTGAACTTTGATTCCTAGCTGGGTGAACTCGCCCTTCGGAGGCTAGATGGGACCAAACGTGTTAAGCTTGTGGGGAAAGCCTTTGACCAATGGCCAATATGCTTGTGCTTGTGCGAGGGTTACGCAGGCACTTGCCAACACAGGGTTTTGACCTTACCATAAGCTGTCCCGTTGGGCTGAAGCAGGCGGCGTGTGTGGATCACAGCCTGGGAAGCAGGACCTCAGGGGAGTCTGCCAACAGACTGCCCTCCAGTATAGCCAGCTGAGAAAAGGTGGCAAGGCTGATGGATCCCGCTTACAACGAAATGTTTCTCTTCAGCAGAGGAGATTTTGCTACCACACGTCAGCAGCTCCTCTCCCTCAGAGTGCTGTTCCTGGGTAGACTAGGAAAAGCCACCACGTTCCCAGTTTAGGAGAGGCTCTTTTCCTAGCTGGTTTCAACCGTGAGAGAGCCAGAAGGGCTGATCTCCACCAGTCGGGCTGCACAGCCTGAGTGCTTCGGGTAGGGCAGTCCTGAGCCAATGTGCCACCTTAGGAATGCAAGCCAAGTTTCCTTGCCACAGGAAGGCACACCGAGGCCTGGTGTTTTCTCTATGAAACTGACGTGGGCTTGAAGGGTGAGGCCTTTACAACAATGTGTTTGGAGGTACTCGATTTGGGCTGCCTGGTGAAAGAACCTGCGCTCACCAGCACCCTGAGTACCTTTCCTGAACTTTGATTCCTAGCTGGGTGAACTCGCCCTTCGGAGGCTAGATGGGACCAAACGTGTTAAGCTTGTGGGGAAAGCCTTTGACCAATGGCCAATATGCTTGTGCTTGTGCGAGGGTTACGCAAGCACTTGCCAACACAGGGTTTTGACCTTACCATAAGCTGTCCCTTTGGGCTGAAGCAGGCGGCGTGTGTGGATCACAGCCTGGGAAGCAGGACCTCAGGGGAGTCTGCCAACAGACTGCCCTCCAGTATAGCCAGCTGAGAAAAGGTGGCAAGGCTGATGGATCCCGCTTACAATGAAATGTTTCTCTTCAGCAGAGGAGATTTTGCTACCACACGTCAGCAGCTCCTCTCCCTCAGAGTGCTGTTCCTGGGTAGACTAGGAAAAGCCACCACGTTCCCAGCTTAGGAGAGGCTCTTTTCCTAGCTGGTTTCAACCGTGAGAGAGCCAGACGGGGTGATCTCCACCAGTCGGGCTGCACAGCCTGAGTGCTTGGGGTAGGGCAGTCCTGAGCCAATGTGCCACCTTAGGAATGCAAGCCAAGTTTCCTTGCCACAGGAAGGCACACCGAGGCCTGGTGTTTTCTCTATGAAACTGACGTGGGCTTGAAGGGTGAGGCCTTTACAACAATGTGTATGGAGGTACTCGATTTGGGCTGCCTGGTGAAAGAACCTGCGCTCACCAGCACCCTGAGTACCTTTCCTGAACTTTGATTCCTAGCTGGGTGAACTCGCCCTTCGGAGGCTAGATGGGACCAAACGTGTTAAGCTTGTGGGGAAAGCCTTTGACCAATGGCCAATATGCTTGTGCTTGTGCGAGGGTTACGCAGGCACTTGCAACACAGGGTTTTGACCTTACCATAAGCTGTCCCTTTGGGCTGAAGCAGGCGGCGTGTGTGGATCACAGCCTGGGAAGCAGGACCTCAGGGGAGTCTGCCAACAGACTGCCCTCCAGTATAGCCAGCTGAGAAAAGGTGGCAAGGCTGATGGATCCCGCTTACAACGAAATGTTTCTCTTCAGCAGAGGAGATTTTGCTACCACACGTCAGCAGCTCCTCTCCCTCAGAGTGCTGTTCCTGGGTAGACTAGGAAAAGCCACCACGTTCCCAGCTTAGGAGAGGCTCTTTTCCTAGCTGGTTTCAACCGTGAGAGAGCCAGAAGGGCTGATCTCCACCAGTCGGGCTGCACAGCCTGAGTGCTTGGGGTAGGGCAGTCCTGAGCCAATGTGCCACCTTAGGAATGCAAGCCAAGTTTCCTTGCCACAGGAAGGCACACCGAGGCCTGGTGTTTTCTCTATGAAACTGACGTGGGCTTGAAGGGTGAGGCCTTTACAACAATGTGTATGGAGGTACTCGATTTGGGCTGCCTGGTGAAAGAACCTGCGCTCACCAGCACCCTGAGTACCTTTCCTGAACTTTGATTCCTAGCTGGGTGAACTCGCCCTTCGGAGGCTAGATGGGACCAAACGTGTTAAGCTTGTGGGGAAAGCCTTTGACCAATGGCCAATATGCTTGTGCTTGTGCGAGGGTTACGCAGGCACTTGCCAACACAGGGTTTTGACCTTACCATAAGCTGTCCCTTTGGGCTGAAGCAGGCGGCGTGTGTGGATCACAGCCTGGGAAGCAGGACCTCAGGGGAGTCTGCCAACAGACTGCCCTCCAGTATAGCCAGCTGAGAAAAGGTGGCAAGGCTGATGGATCCCGCTTACAACGAAATGTTTCTCTTCAGCAGAGGAGATTTTGCTACCACACGTCAGCAGCTCCTCTCCCTCAGAGTGCTGTTCCTGGGTAGACTAGGAAAAGCCACCACGTTCCCAGCTTAGGAGAGGCTCTTTTCCTAGCTGGTTTCAACCGTGAGAGAGCCAGAAGGGCTGATCTCCACCAGTCGGGCTGCACAGCCTGAGTGCTTGGGGTAGGGCAGTCCTGAGCCAATGTGCCACCTTAGGAATGCAAGCCAAGTTTCCTTGCCACAGGAAGGCACACCGAGGCCTGGTGTTTTCTCTATGAAACTGACGTGGGCTTGAAGGGTGAGGCCTTTACAACAATGTGTATGGAGGTACTCGATTTGGGCTGCCTGGTGAAAGAACCTGCGCTCACCAGCACCCTGAGTACCTTTCCTGAACTTTGATTCCTAGCTGGGTGAACTCGCCCTTCGGAGGCTAGATGGGACCAAACGTGTTAAGCTTGTGGGGAAAGCCTTTGACCAATGGCCAATATGCTTGTGCTTGTGCGAGGGTTACGCAGGCACTTGCAACACAGGGTTTTGACCTTACCATAAGCTGTCCCTTTGGGCTGAAGCAGGCGGCGTGTGTGGATCACAGCCTGGGAAGCAGGACCTCAGGGGAGTCTGCCAACAGACTGCCCTCCAGTATAGCCAGCTGAGAAAAGGTGGCAAGGCTGATGGATCCCGCTTACAACGAAATGTTTCTCTTCAGCAGAGGAGATTTTGCTACCACACGTCAGCAGCTCCTCTCCCTCAGAGTGCTGTTCCTGGGTAGACTAGGAAAAGCCACCACGTTCCCAGCTTAGGAGAGGCTCTTTTCCTAGCTGGTTTCAACCGTGAGAGAGCCAGAAGGGCTGATCTCCACCAGTCGGGCTGCACAGCCTGAGTGCTTGGGGTAGGGCAGTCCTGAGCCAATGTGCCACCTTAGGAATGCAAGCCAAGTTTCCTTGCCACAGGAAGGCACACCGAGGCCTGGTGTTTTCTCTATGAAACTGACGTGGGCTTGAAGGGTGAGGCCTTTACAACAATGTGTATGGAGGTACTCGATTTGGGCTGCCTGGTGAAAGAACCTGCGCTCACCAGCACCCTGAGTACCTTTCCTGAACTTTGATTCCTAGCTGGGTGAACTCGCCCTTCGGAGGCTAGATGGGACCAAACGTGTTAAGCTTGTGGGGAAAGCCTTTGACCAATGGCCAATATGCTTGTGCTTGTGCGAGGGTTACGCAGGCACTTGCCAACACAGGGTTTTGACCTTACCATAAGCTGTCCCTTTGGGCTGAAGCAGGCGGCGTGTGTGGATCACAGCCTGGGAAGCAGGACCTCAGGGGAGTCTGCCAACAGACTGCCCTCCAGTATAGCCAGCTGAGAAAAGGTGGCAAGGCTGATGGATCCCGCTTACAACGAAATGTTTCTCTTCAGCAGAGGAGATTTTGCTACCACACGTCAGCAGCTCCTCTCCCTCAGAGTGCTGTTCCTGGGTAGACTAGGAAAAGCCACCACGTTCCCAGCTTAGGAGAGGCTCTTTTCCTAGCTGGTTTCAACCGTGAGAGAGCCAGAAGGGCTGATCTCCACCAGTCGGGCTGCACAGCCTGAGTGCTTGGGGTAGGGCAGTCCTGAGCCAATGTGCCACCTTAGGAATGCAAGCCAAGTTTCCTTGCCACAGGAAGGCACACCGAGGCCTGGTGTTTTCTCTATGAAACTGACGTGGGCTTGAAGGGTGAGGCCTTTACAACAATGTGTATGGAGGTACTCGATTTGGGCTGCCTGGTGAAAGAACCTGCGCTCACCAGCACCCTGAGTACCTTTCCTGAACTTTGATTCCTAGCTGGGTGAACTCGCCCTTCGGAGGCTAGATGGGACCAAACGTGTTAAGCTTGTGGGGAAAGCCTTTGACCAATGGCCAATATGCTTGTGCTTGTGCGAGGGTTACGCAGGCACTTGCCAACACAGGGTTTTGACCTTACCATAAGCTGTCCCTTTGGGCTGAAGCAGGCGGCGTGTGTGGATCACAGCCTGGGAAGCAGGACCTCAGGGGAGTCTGCCAACAGACTGCCCTCCAGTATAGCCAGCTGAGAAAAGGTGGCAAGGCTGATGGATCCCGCTTACAACGAAATGTTTCTCTTCAGCAGAGGAGATTTTGCTACCACACGTCAGCAGCTCCTCTCCCTCAGAGTGCTGTTCCTCGGTAGACTAGGAAAAGCCACCACGTTCCCAGCTTAGGAGAGGCTCTTTTCCTAGTTGGTTTCAACCGTGAGAGAGCCAGAAGGGCTGATCTCAACCAGTCGGGCTGCACAGCCTGAGTGCTTGGGGTAGGGCAGTCCTGAGCCAATGTGCCACCTTAGGAATGCAAGCCAAGTTTCCTTGCCACAGGAAGGCACACCGAGGCCTGGTGTTTTCTCTATGAAACTGACGTGGGCTTGAAGGGTGAGGCCTTTACAACAATGTGTATGGAGGTACTCGATTTGGGCTGCCTGGTGAAAGAACCTGCGCTCACCAGCACCCTGAGTACCTTTCCTGAACTTTGATTCCTAGCTGGGTGAACTCGCCCTTCGGAGGCTAGATGGGACCAAACGTGTTAAGCTTGTGGGGAAAGCCTTTGACCAATGGCCAATATGCTTGTGCTTGTGCGAGGGTTACGCAGGCACTTGCAACACAGGGTTTTGACCTTACCATAAGCTGTCCCTTTGGGCTGAAGCAGGCGGCGTGTGTGGATCACAGCCTGGGAAGCAGGACCTCAGGGGAGTCTGCCAACAGACTGCCCTCCAGTATAGCCAGCTGAGAAAAGGTGGCAAGGCTGATGGATCCCGCTTACAACGAAATGTTTCTCTTCAGCAGAGGAGATTTTGCTACCACACGTCAGCAGCTCCTCTCCCTCAGAGTGCTGTTCCTGGGTAGACTAGGAAAAGCCACCACGTTCCCAGCTTAGGAGAGGCTCTTTTCCTAGCTGGTTTCAACCGTGAGAGAGCCAGAAGGGCTGATCTCCACCAGTCGGGCTGCACAGCCTGAGTGCTTGGGGTAGGGCAGTCCTGAGCCAATGTGCCACCTTAGGAATGCAAGCCAAGTTTCCTTGCCACAGGAAGGCACACCGAGGCCTGGTGTTTTCTCTATGAAACTGACGTGGGCTTGAAGGGTGAGGCCTTTACAACAATGTGTATGGAGGTACTCGATTTGGGCTGCCTGGTGAAAGAACCTGCGCTCACCAGCACCCTGAGTACCTTTCCTGAACTTTGATTCCTAGCTGGGTGAACTCGCCCTTCGGAGGCTAGATGGGACCAAACGTGTTAAGCTTGTGGGGAAAGCCTTTGACCAATGGCCAATATGCTTGTGCTTGTGCGAGGGTTACGCAGGCACTTGCCAACACAGGGTTTTGACCTTACCATAAGCTGTCCCTTTGGGCTGAAGCAGGCGGCGTGTGTGGATCACAGCCTGGGAAGCAGGACCTCAGGGGAGTCTGCCAACAGACTGCCCTCCAGTATAGCCAGCTGAGAAAAGGTGGCAAGGCTGATGGATCCCGCTTACAACGAAATGTTTCTCTTCAGCAGAGGAGATTTTGCTACCACACGTCAGCAGCTCCTCTCCCTCAGAGTGCTGTTCCTGGGTAGACTAGGAAAAGCCACCACGTTCCCAGCTTAGGAGAGGCTCTTTTCCTAGCTGGTTTCAACCGTGAGAGAGCCAGAAGGGCTGATCTCCACCAGTCGGGCTGCACAGCCTGAGTGCTTGGGGTAGGGCAGTCCTGAGCCAATGTGCCACCTTAGGAATGCAAGCCAAGTTTCCTTGCCACAGGAAGGCACACCGAGGCCTGGTGTTTTCTCTATGAAACTGACGTGGGCTTGAAGGGTGAGGCCTTTACAACAATGTGTATGGAGGTACTCGATTTGGGCTGCCTGGTGAAAGAACCTGCGCTCACCAGCAACCTGAGTACCTTTCCTGAACTTTGATTCCTAGCTGGGTGAACTCGCCCTTCGGAGGCTAGATGGGACCAAACGTGTTAAGCTTGTGGGGAAAGCCTTTGACCAATGGCCAATATGCTTGTGCTTGTGCGAGGGTTACGCAGGCACTTGCCAACACAGGGTTTTGACCTTACCATAAGCTGTCCCTTTGGGCTGAAGCAGGCGGCGTGTGTGGATCACAGCCTGGGAAGCAGGACCTCAGGGGAGTCTGCCAACAGACTGCCCTCCAGTATAGCCAGCTGAGAAAAGGTGGCAAGGCTGATGGATCCCGCTTACAACGAAATGTTTCTCTTCAGCAGAGGAGATTTTGCTACCACACGTCAGCAGCTCCTCTCCCTCAGAGTGCTGTTCCTGGGTAGACTAGGAAAAGCCACCACGTTCCCAGTTTAGGAGAGGCTCTTTTCCTAGTTGGTTTCAACCGTGAGAGAGCCAGAAGGGCTGATCTCCACCAGTCGGGCTGCACAGCCTGAGTGCTTCGGGTAGGGCAGTCCTGAGCCAATGTGCCACCTTAGGAATGCAAGCCAAGTTTCCTTGCCACAGGAAGGCACACCGAGGCCTGGTGTTTTCTCTATGAAACTGACGTGGGCTTGAAGGGTGAGGCCTTTACAACAATGTGTTTGGAGGTACTCGATTTGGGCTGCCTGGTGAAAGAACCTGCGCTCACCAGCACCCTGAGTACCTTTCCTGAACTTTGATTCCTAGCTGGGTGAACTCGCCCTTCGGAGGCTAGATGGGACCAAACGTGTTAAGCTTGTGGGGAAAGCCTTTGACCAATGGCCAATATGCTTGTGCTTGTGCGAGGGTTACGCAGGCACTTGCCAACACAGGGTTTTGACCTTACCATAAGCTGTCCCTTTGGGCTGAAGCAGGCGGCGTGTGTGGATCACAGCCTGGGAAGCAGGACCTCAGGGGAGTCTGCCAACAGACTGCCCTCCAGTATAGCCAGCTGAGAAAAGGTGGCAAGGCTGATGGATCCCGCTTACAACGAAATGTTTCTCTTCAGCAGAGGAGATTTTGCTACCACACGTCAGCAGCTCCTCTCCCTCAGAGTGCTGTTCCTGGGTAGACTAGGAAAAGCCACCACGTTCCCAGCTTAGGAGAGGCTCTTTTCCTAGCTGGTTTCAACCGTGAGAGAGCCAGAAGGGCTGATCTCCACCAGTCGGGCTGCACAGCCTGAGTGCTTCGGGTAGGGCAGTCCTGAGCCAATGTGCCACCTTAGGAATGCAAGCCAAGTTTCCTTGCCACAGGAAGGCACACCGAGGCCTGGTGTTTTCTCTATGAAACTGACGTGGGCTTGAAGGGTGAGGCCTTTACAACAATGTGTTTGGAGGTACTCGATTTGGGCTGCCTGGTGAAAGAACCTGCGCTCACCAGCACCCTGAGTACCTTTCCTGAACTTTGATTCCTAGCTGGGTGAACTCGCCCTTCGGAGGCTAGATGGGACCAAACGTGTTAAGCTTGTGGGGAAAGCCTTTGACCAATGGCCAATATGCTTGTGCTTGTGCGAGGGTTACGCAGGCACTTGCCAACACAGGGTTTTGACCTTACCATAAGCTGTCCCTTTGGGCTGAAGCAGGCGGCGTGTGTGGATCACAGCCTGGGAAGCAGGACCTCAGGGGAGTCTGCCAACAGACTGCCCTCCAGTATAGCCAGCTGAGAAAAGGTGGCAAGGCTGATGGATCCCGCTTACAACGAAATGTTTCTCTTCAGCAGAGGAGATTTTGCTACCACACGTCAGCAGCTCCTCTCCCTCAGAGTGCTGTTCCTGGGTAGACTAGGAAAAGCCACCACGTTCCCAGCTTAGGAGAGGCTCTTTTCCTAGCTGGTTTCAACCGTGAGAGAGCCAGAAGGGCTGATCTCCACCAGTCGGGCTGCACAGCCTGAGTGCTTCGGGTAGGGCAGTCCTGAGCCAATGTGCCACCTTAGGAATGCAAGCCAAGTTTCCTTGCCACAGGAAGGCACACCGAGGCCTGGTGTTTTCTCTATGAAACTGACGTGGGCTTGAAGGGTGAGGCCTTTACAACAATGTGTATGGAGGTACTCGATTTGGGCTGCCTGGTGAAAGAACCTGCGCTCACCAGCACCCTGAGTACCTTTCCTGAACTTTGATTCCTAGCTGGGTGAACTCGCCCTTCGGAGGCTAGATGGGACCAAACGTGTTAAGCTTGTGGGGAAAGCCTTTGACCAATGGCCAATATGCTTGTGCTTGTGCGAGGGTTACGCAGGCACTTGCCAACACAGGGTTTTGACCTTACCATAAGCTGTCCCTTTGGGCTGAAGCAGGCGGCGTGTGTGGATCACAGCCTGGGAAGCAGGACCTCAGGGGAGTCTGCCAACAGACTGCCCTCCAGTATAGCCAGCTGAGAAAAGGTGGCAAGGCTGATGGATCCCGCTTACAACGAAATGTTTCTCTTCAGCAGAGGAGATTTTGCTACCACACGTCAGCAGCTCCTCTCCCTCAGAGTGCTGTTCCTGGGTAGACTAGGAAAAGCCACCACGTTCCCAGTTTAGGAGAGGCTCTTTTCCTAGTTGGTTTCAAACGTGAGAGAGCCAGAAGGGCTGATCTCCACCAGTCGGGCTGCACAGCCTGAGTGCTTCGGGTAGGGCAGTCCTGAGCCAATGTGCCACCTTAGGAATGCAAGCCAAGTTTCCTTGCCACAGGAAGGCACACCGAGGCCTGGTGTTTTCTCTATGAAACTGACGTGGGCTTGAAGGGTGAGGCCTTTACAACAATGTGTATGGAGGTACTCGATTTGGGCTGCCTGGTGAAAGAACCTGCGCTCACCAGCACCCTGAGTACCTTTCCTGAACTTTGATTCCTAGCTGGGTGAACTCGCCCTTCGGAGGCTAGATGGGACCAAACGTGTTAAGCTTGTGGGGAAAGCCTTTGACCAATGGCCAATATGCTTGTGCTTGTGCGAGGGTTACGCAGGCACTTGCCAACACAGGGTTTTGACCTTACCATAAGCTGTCCCTTTGGGCTGAAGCAGGCGGCGTGTGTGGATCACAGCCTGGGAAGCAGGACCTCAGGGGAGTCTGCCAACAGACTGCCCTCCAGTATAGCCAGCTGAGAAAAGGTGGCAAGGCTGATGGATCCCGCTTACAACGAAATGTTTCTCTTCAGCAGAGGAGATTTTGCTACCACACGTCAGCAGCTCCTCTCCCTCAGAGTGCTGTTCCTGGGTAGACTAGGAAAAGCCACCACGTTCCCAGCTTAGGAGAGGCTCTTTTCCTAGCTGGTTTCAACCGTGAGAGAGCCAGAAGGGCTGATCTCCACCAGTCGGGCTGCACAGCCTGAGTGCTTGGGGTAGGGCAGTCCTGAGCCAATGTGCCACCTTAGGAATGCAAGCCAAGTTTCCTTGCCACAGGAAGGCACACCGAGGCCTGGTGTTTTCTCTATGAAACTGACGTGGGCTTGAAGGGTGAGGCCTTTACAACAATGTGTTTGGAGGTACTCGATTTGGGCTGCCTGGTGAAAGAACCTGCGCTCACCAGCACCCTGAGTACCTTTCCTGAACTTTGATTCCTAGCTGGGTGAACTCGCCCTTCGGAGGCTAGATGGGACCAAACGTGTTAAGCTTGTGGGGAAAGCCTTTGACCAATGGCCAATATGCTTGTGCTTGTGCGAGGGTTACGCAGGCACTTGCCAACACAGGGTTTTGACCTTACCATAAGCTGTCCCTTTGGGCTGAAGCAGGCGGCGTGTGTGGATCACAGCCTGGGAAGCAGGACCTCAGGGGAGTCTGCCAACAGACTGCCCTCCAGTATAGCCAGCTGAGAAAAGGTGGCAAGGCTGATGGATCCCGCTTACAACGAAATGTTTCTCTTCAGCAGAGGAGATTTTGCTACCACACGTCAGCAGCTCCTCTCCCTCAGAGTGCTGTTCCTGGGTAGACTAGGAAAAGCCACCACGTTCCCAGCTTAGGAGAGGCTCTTTTCCTAGCTGGTTTCAACCGTGAGAGAGCCAGAAGGGCTGATCTCCACCAGTCGGGCTGCACAGCCTGAGTGCTTGGGGTAGGGCAGTCCTGAGCCAATGTGCCACCTTAGGAATGCAAGCCAAGTTTCCTTGCCACAGGAAGGCACACCGAGGCCTGGTGTTTTCTCTATGAAACTGACGTGGGCTTGAAGGGTGAGGCCTTTACAACAATGTGTTTGGAGGTACTCGATTTGGGCTGCCTGGTGAAAGAACCTGCGCTCACCAGCACCCTGAGTACCTTTCCTGAACTTTGATTCCTAGCTGGGTGAACTCGCACTTCGGAGGCTAGATGGGACCAAACGTGTTAAGCTTGTGGGGAAAGCCTTTGACCAATGGCCAATATGCTTGTGCTTGTGCGAGGGTTACGCAGGCACTTGCCAACACAGGGTTTTGACCTTACCATAAGCTGTCCCTTTGGGCTGAAGCAGGCGGCGTGTGTGGATCACAGCCTGGGAAGCAGGACCTCAGGGGAGTCTGCCAACAGACTGCCCTCCAGTATAGCCAGCTGAGAAAAGGTGGCAAGGCTGATGGATCCCGCTTACAACGAAATGTTTCTCTTCAGCAGAGGAGATTTTGCTACCACACGTCAGCAGCTCCTCTCCCTCAGAGTGCTGTTCCTGGGTAGACTAGGAAAAGCCACCACGTTCCCAGCTTAGGAGAGGCTCTTTTCCTAGTTGGTTTCAACCGTGAGAGAGCCAGACGGGGTGATCTCCACCAGTCGGGCTGCACAGCCTGAGTGCTTCGGGTAGGGCAGTCCTGAGCCAATGTGCCACCTTAGGAATGCAAGCCAAGTTTCCTTGCCACAGGAAGGCACACCGAGGCCTGGTGTTTTCTCTATGAAACTGACGTGGGCTTGAAGGGTGAGGCCTTTACAACAATGTGTTTGGAGGTACTCGATTTGGGCTGCCTGGTGAAAGAACCTGCGCTCACCAGCACCCTGAGTACCTTTCCTGAACTTTGATTCCTAGCTGGGTGAACTCGCCCTTCGGAGGCTAGATGGGACCAAACGTGTTAAGCTTGTGGGGAAAGCCTTTGAGCAATGGCCAATATGCTTGTGCTTGTGCGAGGGTTACGCAGGCACTTGCAACACAGGGTTTTGACCTTACCATAAGCTGTCCCTTTGGGCTGAAGCAGGCGGCGTGTGTGGATCACAGCCTGGGAAGCAGGACCTCAGGGGAGTCTGCCAACAGACTGCCCTCCAGTATAGCCAGCTGAGAAAAGGTGGCAAGGCTGATGGATCCCGCTTACAACGAAATGTTTCTCTTCAGCAGAGGAGATTTTGCTACCACACGTCAGCAGCTCCTCTCCCTCAGAGTGCTGTTCCTGGGTAGACTAGGAAAAGCCACCACGTTCCCAGCTTAGGAGAGGCTCTTTTCCTAGTTGGTTTCAACCGTGAGAGAGCCAGAAGGGCTGATCTCCACCAGTCGGGCTGCACAGCCTGAGTGCTTCGGGTAGGGCAGTCCTGAGCCAATGTGCCACCTTAGGAATGCAAGCCAAGTTTCCTTGCCACAGGAAGGCACACCGAGGCCTGGTGTTTTCTCTATGAAACTGACGTGGGCTTGAAGGGTGAGGCCTTTACAGCAATGTGTATGGAGGTACTCGATTTGGGCTGCCTGGTGAAAGAACCTGCGCTCACCAGCACCCTGAGTACCTTTCCTGAACTTTGATTCCTAGCTGGGTGAACTCGCCCTTCGGAGGCTAGATGGGACCAAACGTGTTAAGCTTGTGGGGAAAGCCTTTGACCAATGGCCAATATGCTTGTGCTTGTGCGAGGGTTACGCAGGCACTTGCAACACAGGGTTTTGACCTTACCATAAGCTGTCCCTTTGGGCTGAAGCAGGCGGCGTGTGTGGATCACAGCCTGGGAAGCAGGACCTCAGGGGAGTCTGCCAACAGACTGCCCTCCAGTATAGCCAGCTGAGAAAAGGTGGCAAGGCTGATGGATCCCGCTTACAACGAAATGTTTCTCTTCAGCAGAGGAGATTTTGCTACCACACGTCAGCAGCTCCTCTCCCTCAGAGTGCTGTTCCTGGGTAGACTAGGAAAAGCCACCACGTTCCCAGTTTAGGAGAGGCTCTTTTCCTAGCTGGTTTCAACCGTGAGAGAGCCAGAAGGGCTGATCTCCACCAGTCGGGCTGCACAGCCTGAGTGCTTCGGGTAGGGCAGTCCTGAGCCAATGTGCCACCTTAGGAATGCAAGCCAAGTTTCCTTGCCACAGGAAGGCACACCGAGGCCTGGTGTTTTCTCTATGAAACTGATGTGGGCTTGAAGGGTGAGGCCTTTACAACAATGTGTATGGAGGTACTCGATTTGGGCTGCCTGGTGAAAGAACCTGCGCTCACCAGCACCCTGAGTACCTTTCCTGAACTTTGATTCCTAGCTGGGTGAACTCGCCCTTCGGAGGCTAGATGGGACCAAACGTGTTAAGCTTGTGGGGAAAGCCTTTGACCAATGGCCAATATGCTTGTGCTTGTGCGAGGGTTACGCAGGCACTTGCCAACACAGGGTTTTGACCTTACCATAAGCTGTCCCTTTGGGCTGAAGCAGGCGGCGTGTGTGGATCACAGCCTGGGAAGCAGGACCTCAGGGGAGTCTGCCAACAGACTGCCCTCCAGTATAGCCAGCTGAGAAAAGGTGGCAAGGCTGATGGATCCCGCTTACAACGAAATGTTTCTCTTCAGCAGAGGAGATTTTGCTACCACACGTCAGCAGCTCCTCTCCCTCAGAGTGCTGTTCCTGGGTAGACTAGGAAAAGCCACCACGTTCCCAGTTTAGGAGAGGCTCTTTTCCTAGCTGGTTTCAACCGTGAGAGAGCCAGAAGGGCTGATCTCCACCAGTCGGGCTGCACAGCCTGAGTGCTTGGGGTAGGGCAGTCCTGAGCCAATGTGCCACCTTAGGAATGCAAGCCAAGTTTCCTTGCCACAGGAAGGCACACCGAGGCCTGGTGTTTTCTCTATGAAACTGACGTGGGCTTGAAGGGTGAGGCCTTTACAACAATGTGTTTGGAGGTACTCGATTTGGGCTGCCTGGTGAAAGAACCTGCGCTCACCAGCACCCTGAGTACCTTTCCTGAACTTTGATTCCTAGCTGGGTGAACTCGCCCTTCGGAGGCTAGATGGGACCAAACGTGTTAAGCTTGTGGGGAAAGCCTTTGACCAATGGCCAATATGCTTGTGCTTGTGCGAGGGTTACGCAGGCACTTGCCAACACAGGGTTTTGACCTTACCATAAGCTGTCCCTTTGGGCTGAAGCAGGCGGCGTGTGTGGATCACAGCCTGGGAAGCAGGACCTCAGGGGAGTCTGCCAACAGACTGCCCTCCAGTATAGCCAGCTGAGAAAAGGTGGCAAGGCTGATGGATCCCGCTTACAACGAAATGTTTCTCTTCAGCAGAGGAGATTTTGCTACCACACGTCAGCAGCTCCTCTCCCTCAGAGTGCTGTTCCTGGGTAGACTAGGAAAAGCCACCACGTTCCCAGCTTAGGAGAGGCTCTTTTCCTAGCTGGTTTCAACCGTGAGAGAGCCAGACGGGGTGATCTCCACCAGTCGGGCTGCACAGCCTGAGTGCTTCGGGTAGGGCAGTCCTGAGCCAATGTGCCACCTTAGGAATGCAAGCCAAGTTTCCTTGCCACAGGAAGGCACACCGAGGGCTGGTGTTTTCTCTATGAAACTGACGTGGGCTTGAAGGGTGAGGCCTTTACAACAATGTGTATGGAGGTACTCGATTTGGGCTGCCTGGTGAAAGAACCTGCGCTCACCAGCACCCTGAGTACCTTTCCTGAACTTTGATTCCTAGCTGGGTGAACTCGCCCTTCGGAGGCTAGATGGGACCAAACGTGTTAAGCTTGTGGGGAAAGCCTTTGACCAATGGCCAATATGCTTGTGCTTGTGCGAGGGTTACGCAGGCACTTGCAACACAGGGTTTTGACCTTACCATAAGCTGTCCCTTTGGGCTGAAGCAGGCGGCGTGTGTGGATCACAGCCTGGGAAGCAGGACCTCAGGGGAGTCTGCCAACAGACTGCCCTCCAGTATAGCCAGCTGAGAAAAGGTGGCAAGGCTGATGGATCCCGCTTACAACGAAATGTTTCTCTTCAGCAGAGGAGATTTTGCTACCACACGTCAGCAGCTCCTCTCCCTCAGAGTGCTGTTCCTGGGTAGACTAGGAAAAGCCACCACGTTCCCAGTTTAGGAGAGGCTCTTTTCCTAGCTGGTTTCAACCGTGAGAGAGCCAGAAGGGCTGATCTCCACCAGTCGGGCTGCACAGCCTGAGTGCTTCGGGTAGGGCAGTCCTGAGCCAATGTGCCACCTTAGGAATGCAAGCCAAGTTTCCTTGCCACAGGAAGGCACACCGAGGCCTGGTGTTTTCTCTATGAAACTGACGTGGGCTTGAAGGGTGAGGCCTTTACAACAATGTGTTTGGAGGTACTCGATTTGGGCTGCCTGGTGAAAGAACCTGCGCTCACCAGCACCCTGAGTACCTTTCCTGAACTTTGATTCCTAGCTGGGTGAACTCGCCCTTCGGAGGCTAGATGGGACCAAACGTGTTAAGCTTGTGGGGAAAGCCTTTGACCAATGGCCAATATGCTTGTGCTTGTGCGAGGGTTACGCAGGCACTTGCCAACACAGGGTTTTGACCTTACCATAAGCTGTCCCTTTGGGCTGAAGCAGGCGGCGTGTGTGGATCACAGCCTGGGAAGCAGGACCTCAGGGGAGTCTGCCAACAGACTGCCCTCCAGTATAGCCAGCTGAGAAAAGGTGGCAAGGCTGATGGATCCCGCTTACAACGAAATGTTTCTCTTCAGCAGAGGAGATTTTGCTACCACACGTCAGCAGCTCCTCTCCCTCAGAGTGCTGTTCCTGGGTAGACTAGGAAAAGCCACCACGTTCCCAGTTTAGGAGAGGCTCTTTTCCTAGCTGGTTTCAACCGTGAGAGAGCCAGAAGGGCTGATCTCCACCAGTCGGGCTGCACAGCCTGAGTGCTTCGGGTAGGGCAGTCCTGAGCCAATGTGCCACCTTAGGAATGCAAGCCAAGTTTCCTTGCCACAGGAAGGCACACCGAGGCCTGGTGTTTTCTCTATGAAACTGACGTGGGCTTGAAGGGTGAGGCCTTTACAACAATGTGTTTGGAGGTACTCGATTTGGGCTGCCTGGTGAAAGAACCTGCGCTCACCAGCACCCTGAGTACCTTTCCTGAACTTTGATTCCTAGCTGGGTGAACTCGCCCTTCGGAGGCTAGATGGGACCAAACGTGTTAAGCTTGTGGGGAAAGCCTTTGACCAATGGCCAATATGCTTGTGCTTGTGCGAGGGTTACGCAGGCACTTGCCAACACAGGGTTTTGACCTTACCATAAGCTGTCCCTTTGGGCTGAAGCAGGCGGCGTGTGTGGATCACAGCCTGGGAAGCAGGACCTCAGGGGAGTCTGCCAACAGACTGCCCTCCAGTATAGCCAGCTGAGAAAAGGTGGCAAGGCTGATGGATCCCGCTTACAACGAAATGTTTCTCTTCAGCAGAGGAGATTTTGCTACCACACGTCAGCAGCTCCTCTCCCTCAGAGTGCTGTTCCTGGGTAGACTAGGAAAAGCCACCACGTTCCCAGCTTAGGAGAGGCTCTTTTCCTAGTTGGTTTCAACCGTGAGAGAGCCAGACGGGGTGATCTCCACCAGTCGGGCTGCACAGCCTGAGTGCTTCGGGTAGGGCAGTCCTGAGCCAATGTGCCACCTTAGGAATGCAAGCCAAGTTTCCTTGCCACAGGAAGGCACACCGAGGCCTGGTGTTTTCTCTATGAAACTGACGTGGGCTTGAAGGGTGAGGCCTTTACAACAATGTGTTTGGAGGTACTCGATTTGGGCTGCCTGGTGAAAGAACCTGCGCTCACCAGCACCCTGAGTACCTTTCCTGAACTTTGATTCCTAGCTGGGTGAACTCGCCCTTCGGAGGCTAGATGGGACCAAACGTGTTAAGCTTGTGGGGAAAGCCTTTGACCAATGGCCAATATGCTTGTGCTTGTGCGAGGGTTACGCAGGCACTTGCCAACACAGGGTTTTGACCTTACCATAAGCTGTCCCTTTGGGCTGAAGCAGGCGGCGTGTGTGGATCACAGCCTGGGAAGCAGGACCTCAGGGGAGTCTGCCAACAGACTGCCCTCCAGTATAGCCAGCTCAGAAAAGGTGGCAAGGCTGATGGATCCCGCTTACAACGAAATGTTTCTCTTCAGCAGAGGAGATTTTGCTACCACACGTCAGCAGCTCCTCTCCCTCAGAGTGCTGTTCCTGGGTAGACTAGGAAAAGCCACCACGTTCCCAGCTTAGGAGAGGCTCTTTTCCTAGCTGGTTTCAACCGTGAGAGAGCCAGAAGGGCTGATCTCCACCAGTCGGGCTGCACAGCCTGAGTGCTTGGGGTAGGGCAGTCCTGAGCCAATGTGCCACCTTAGGAATGCAAGCCAAGTTTCCTTGCCACAGGAAGGCACACCGAGGCCTGGTGTTTTCTCTATGAAACTGACGTGGGCTTGAAGGGTGAGGCCTTTACAACAATGTGTATGGAGGTACTCGATTTGGGCTGCCTGGTGAAAGAACCTGCGCTCACCAGCACCCTGAGTACCTTTCCTGAACTTTGATTCCTAGCTGGGTGAACTCGCCCTTCGGAGGCTAGATGGGACCAAACGTGTTAAGCTTGTGGGAAAAGCCTTTGACCAATGGCCAATATGCTTGTGCTTGTGCGAGGGTTACGCAGGCACTTGCCAACACAGGGTTTTGACCTTACCATAAGCTGTCCCTTTGGGCTGAAGCAGGCGGCGTGTGTGGATCACAGCCTGGGAAGCAGGACCTCAGGGGAGTCTGCCAACAGACTGCCCTCCAGTATAGCCAGCTGAGAAAAGGTGGCAAGGCTGATGGATCCCGCTTACAACGAAATGTTTCTCTTCAGCAGAGGAGATTTTGCTACCACACGTCAGCAGCTCCTCTCCCTCAGAGTGCTGTTCCTGGGTAGACTAGGAAAAGCCACCACGTTCCCAGCTTAGGAGAGGCTCTTTTCCTAGCTGGTTTCAACCGTGAGAGAGCCAGAAGGGCTGATCTCCACCAGTCGGGCTGCACAGCCTGAGTGCTTCGGGTAGGGCAGTCCTGAGCCAATGTGCCACCTTAGGAATGCAAGCCAAGTTTCCTTGCCACAGGAAGGCACACCGAGGCCTGGTGTTTTCTCTATGAAACTGACGTGGGCTTGAAGGGTGAGGCCTTTACAACAATGTGTATGGAGGTACTCGATTTGGGCTGCCTGGTGAAAGAACCTGCGCTCACCAGCACCCTGAGTACCTTTCCTGAACTTTGATTCCTAGCTGGGTGAACTCGCCCTTCGGAGGCTAGATGGGACCAAACGTGTTAAGCTTGTGGGGAAAGCCTTTGACCAATGGCCAATATGCTTGTGCTTGTGCGAGGGTTACGCAGGCACTTGCCAACACAGGGTTTTGACCTTACCATAAGCTGTCCCTTTGGGCTGAAGCAGGCGGCGTGTGTGGATCACAGCCTGGGAAGCAGGACCTCAGGGGAGTCTGCCAACAGACTGCCCTCCAGTATAGCCAGCTGAGAAAAGGTGGCAAGGCTGATGGATCCCGCTTACAACGAAATGTTTCTCTTCAGCAGAGGAGATTTTGCTACCACACGTCAGCAGCTCCTCTCCCTCAGAGTGCTGTTCCTGGGTAGACTAGGAAAAGCCACCACGTTCCCAGCTTAGGAGAGGCTCTTTTCCTAGCTGGTTTCAACCGTGAGAGAGCCAGAAGGGCTGATCTCCACCAGTCGGGCTGCACAGCATGAGTGCTTCGGGTAGGGCAGTCCTGAGCCAATGTGCCACCTTAGGAATGCAAGCCAAGTTTCCTTGCCACAGGAAGGCACACCGAGGCCTGGTGTTTGCTCTATGAAACTGACGTGGGCTTGAAGGGTGAGGCCTTTACAACAATGTGTTTGGAGGTACTCGATTTGGGCTGCCTGGTGAAAGAACCTGCGCTCACCAGCACCCTGAGTACCTTTCCTGAACTTTGATTCCTAGCTGGGTGAACTCGCCCTTCGGAGGCTAGATGGGACCAAACGTGTTAAGCTTGTGGGGAAAGCCTTTGACCAATGGCCAATATGCTTGTGCTTGTGCGAGGGTTACGCAGGCACTTGCCAACACAGGGTTTTGACCTTACCATAAGCTGTCCCTTTGGGCTGAAGCAGGCGGCGTGTGTGGATCACAGCCTGGGAAGCAGGACCTCAGGGGAGTCTGCCAACAGACTGCCCTCCAGTATAGCCAGCTGAGAAAAGGTGGCAAGGCTGATGGATCCCGCTTACAACGAAATGTTTCTCTTCAGCAGAGGAGATTTTGCTACCACACGTCAGCAGCTCCTCTCCCTCAGAGTGCTGTTCCTGGGTAGACTAGGAAAAGCCACCACGTTCCCAGCTTAGGAGAGGCTCTTTTCCTAGCTGGTTTCAACCGTGAGAGAGCCAGAAGGGCTGATCTCCACCAGTCGGGCTGCACAGCCTGAGTGCTTCGGGTAGGGCAGTCCTGAGCCAATGTGCCACCTTAGGAATGCAAGCCAAGTTTCCTTGCCACAGGAAGGCACACCGAGGCCTGGTGTTTTCTCTATGAAACTGACGTGGGCTTGAAGGGTGAGGCCTTTACAACAATGTGTTTGGAGGTACTCGATTTGGGCTGCCTGGTGAAAGAACCTGCGCTCACCAGCACCCTGAGTACCTTTCCTGAACTTTGATTCCTAGCTGGGTGAACTCGCCCTTCGGAGGCTAGATGGGACCAAACGTGTTAAGCTTGTGGGGAAAGCCTTTGACCAATGGCCAATATGCTTGTGCTTGTGCGAGGGTTACGCAGGCACTTGCCAACACAGGGTTTTGACCTTACCATAAGCTGTCCCTTTGGGCTGAAGCAGGCGGCGTGTGTGGATCACAGCCTGGGAAGCAGGACCTCAGGGGAGTCTGCCAACAGACTGCCCTCCAGTATAGCCAGCTGAGAAAAGGTGGCAAGGCTGATGGATCCCGCTTACAACGAAATGTTTCTCTTCAGCAGAGGAGATTTTGCTACCACACGTCAGCAGCTCCTCTCCCTCAGAGTGCTGTTCCTGGGTAGACTAGGAAAAGCCACCACGTTCCCAGCTTAGGAGAGGCTCTTTTCCTAGTTGGTTTCAACCGTGAGAGAGCCAGACGGGGTGATCTCCACCAGTCGGGCTGCACAGCCTGAGTGCTTCGGGTAGGGCAGTCCTGAGCCAATGTGCCACCTTAGGAATGCAAGCCAAGTTTCCTTGCCACAGGAAGGCACACCGAGGCCTGGTGTTTTCTCTATGAAACTGACGTGGGCTTGAAGGGTGAGGCCTTTACAACAATGTGTTTGGAGGTACTCGATTTGGGCTGCCTGGTGAAAGAACCTGCGCTCACCAGCACCCTGAGTACCTTTCCTGAACTTTGATTCCTAGCTGGGTGAACTCGCCCTTCGGAGGCTAGATGGGACCAAACGTGTTAAGCTTGTGGGGAAAGCCTTTGACCAATGGCCAATATGCTTGTGCTTGTGCGAGGGTTACGCAGGCACTTGCCAACACAGGGTTTTGACCTTACCATAAGCTGTCCCTTTGGGCTGAAGCAGGCGGCGTGTGTGGATCACAGCCTGGGAAGCAGGACCTCAGGGGAGTCTGCCAACAGACTGCCCTCCAGTATAGCCAGCTCAGAAAAGGTGGCAAGGCTGATGGATCCCGCTTACAACGAAATGTTTCTCTTCAGCAGAGGAGATTTTGCTACCACACGTCAGCAGCTCCTCTCCCTCAGAGTGCTGTTCCTGGGTAGACTAGGAAAAGCCACCACGTTCCCAGCTTAGGAGAGGCTCTTTTCCTAGCTGGTTTCAACCGTGAGAGAGCCAGAAGGGCTGATCTCCACCAGTCGGGCTGCACAGCCTGAGTGCTTGGGGTAGGGCAGTCCTGAGCCAATGTGCCACCTTAGGAATGCAAGCCAAGTTTCCTTGCCACAGGAAGGCACACCGAGGCCTGGTGTTTTCTCTATGAAACTGACGTGGGCTTGAAGGGTGAGGCCTTTACAACAATGTGTATGGAGGTACTCGATTTGGGCTGCCTGGTGAAAGAACCTGCGCTCACCAGCACCCTGAGTACCTTTCCTGAACTTTGATTCCTAGCTGGGTGAACTCGCCCTTCGGAGGCTAGATGGGACCAAACGTGTTAAGCTTGTGGGAAAAGCCTTTGACCAATGGCCAATATGCTTGTGCTTGTGCGAGGGTTACGCAGGCACTTGCCAACACAGGGTTTTGACCTTACCATAAGCTGTCCCTTTGGGCTGAAGCAGGCGGCGTGTGTGGATCACAGCCTGGGAAGCAGGACCTCAGGGGAGTCTGCCAACAGACTGCCCTCCAGTATAGCCAGCTGAGAAAAGGTGGCAAGGCTGATGGATCCCGCTTACAACGAAATGTTTCTCTTCAGCAGAGGAGATTTTGCTACCACACGTCAGCAGCTCCTCTCCCTCAGAGTGCTGTTCCTGGGTAGACTAGGAAAAGCCACCACGTTCCCAGCTTAGGAGAGGCTCTTTTCCTAGCTGGTTTCAACCGTGAGAGAGCCAGAAGGGCTGATCTCCACCAGTCGGGCTGCACAGCCTGAGTGCTTCGGGTAGGGCAGTCCTGAGCCAATGTGCCACCTTAGGAATGCAAGCCAAGTTTCCTTGCCACAGGAAGGCACACCGAGGCCTGGTGTTTTCTCTATGAAACTGACGTGGGCTTGAAGGGTGAGGCCTTTACAACAATGTGTATGGAGGTACTCGATTTGGGCTGCCTGGTGAAAGAACCTGCGCTCACCAGCACCCTGAGTACCTTTCCTGAACTTTGATTCCTAGCTGGGTGAACTCGCCCTTCGGAGGCTAGATGGGACCAAACGTGTTAAGCTTGTGGGGAAAGCCTTTGACCAATGGCCAATATGCTTGTGCTTGTGCGAGGGTTACGCAGGCACTTGCCAACACAGGGTTTTGACCTTACCATAAGCTGTCCCTTTGGGCTGAAGCAGGCGGCGTGTGTGGATCACAGCCTGGGAAGCAGGACCTCAGGGGAGTCTGCCAACAGACTGCCCTCCAGTATAGCCAGCTGAGAAAAGGTGGCAAGGCTGATGGATCCCGCTTACAACGAAATGTTTCTCTTCAGCAGAGGAGATTTTGCTACCACACGTCAGCAGCTCCTCTCCCTCAGAGTGCTGTTCCTGGGTAGACTAGGAAAAGCCACCACGTTCCCAGCTTAGGAGAGGCTCTTTTCCTAGCTGGTTTCAACCGTGAGAGAGCCAGAAGGGCTGATCTCCACCAGTCGGGCTGCACAGCCTGAGTGCTTCGGGTAGGGCAGTCCTGAGCCAATGTGCCACCTTAGGAATGCAAGCCAAGTTTCCTTGCCACAGGAAGGCACACCGAGGCCTGGTGTTTGCTCTATGAAACTGACGTGGGCTTGAAGGGTGAGGCCTTTACAACAATGTGTTTGGAGGTACTCGATTTGGGCTGCCTGGTGAAAGAACCTGCGCTCACCAGCACCCTGAGTACCTTTCCTGAACTTTGATTCCTAGCTGGGTGAACTCGCCCTTCGGAGGCTAGATGGGACCAAACGTGTTAAGCTTGTGGGGAAAGCCTTTGACCAATGGCCAATATGCTTGTGCTTGTGCGAGGGTTACGCAGGCACTTGCCAACACAGGGTTTTGACCTTACCATAAGCTGTCCCTTTGGGCTGAAGCAGGCGGCGTGTGTGGATCACAGCCTGGGAAGCAGGACCTCAGGGGAGTCTGCCAACAGACTGCCCTCCAGTATAGCCAGCTGAGAAAAGGTGGCAAGGCTGATGGATCCCGCTTACAACGAAATGTTTCTCTTCAGCAGAGGAGATTTTGCTACCACACGTCAGCAGCTCCTCTCCCTCAGAGTGCTGTTCCTGGGTAGACTAGGAAAAGCCACCACGTTCCCAGCTTAGGAGAGGCTCTTTTCCTAGCTGGTTTCAACCGTGAGAGAGCCAGAAGGGCTGATCTCCACCAGTCGGGCTGCACAGCCTGAGTGCTTCGGGTAGGGCAGTCCTGAGCCAATGTGCCACCTTAGGAATGCAAGCCAAGTTTCCTTGCCACAGGAAGGCACACCGAGGCCTGGTGTTTTCTCTATGAAACTGACGTGGGCTTGAAGGGTGAGGCCTTTACAACAATGTGTTTGGAGGTACTCGATTTGGGCTGCCTGGTGAAAGAACCTGCGCTCACCAGCACCCTGAGTACCTTTCCTGAACTTTGATTCCTAGCTGGGTGAACTCGCCCTTCGGAGGCTAGATGGGACCAAACGTGTTAAGCTTGTGGGGAAAGCCTTTGACCAATGGCCAATATGCTTGTGCTTGTGCGAGGGTTACGCAGGCACTTGCCAACACAGGGTTTTGACCTTACCATAAGCTGTCCCTTTGGGCTGAAGCAGGCGGCGTGTGTGGATCACAGCCTGGGAAGCAGGACCTCAGGGGAGTCTGCCAACAGACTGCCCTCCAGTATAGCCAGCTGAGAAAAGGTGGCAAGGCTGATGGATCCCGCTTACAACGAAATGTTTCTCTTCAGCAGAGGAGATTTTGCTACCACACGTCAGCAGCTCCTCTCCCTCAGAGTGCTGTTCCTGGGTAGACTAGGAAAAGCCACCACGTTCCCAGCTTAGGAGAGGCTCTTTTCCTAGCTGGTTTCAACCGTGAGAGAGCCAGAAGGGCTGATCTCCACCAGTCGGGGTGCACAGCCTGAGTGCTTCGGGTAGGGCAGTCCTGAGCCAATGTGCCACCTTAGGAATGCAAGCCAAGTTTCCTTGCCACAGGAAGGCACACCGAGGCCTGGTGTTTTCTCTATGAAACTGACGTGGGCTTGAAGGGTGAGGCCTTTACAACAATGTGTTTGGAGGTACTCGATTTGGGCTGCCTGGTGAAAGAACCTGCGCTCACCAGCACCCTGAGTACCTTTCCTGAACTTTGATTCCTAGCTGGGTGAACTCGCCCTTCGGAGGCTAGATGGGACCAAACGTGTTAAGCTTGTGGGGAAAGCCTTTGACCAATGGCCAATATGCTTGTGCTTGTGCGAGGGTTACGCAGGCACTTGCAACACAGGGTTTTGACCTTACCATAAGCTGTCCCTTTGGGCTGAAGCAGGCGGCGTGTGTGGATCACAGCCTGGGAAGCAGGACCTCAGGGGAGTCTGCCAACAGACTGCCCTCCAGTATAGCCAGCTGAGAAAAGGTGGCAAGGCTGATGGATCCCGCTTACAACGAAATGTTTCTCTTCAGCAGAGGAGATTTTGCTACCACACGTCAGCAGCTCCTCTCCCTCAGAGTGCTGTTCCTGGGTAGACTAGGAAAAGCCACCACGTTCCCAGCTTAGGAGAGGCTCTTTTCCTAGCTGGTTTCAACCGTGAGAGAGCCAGAAGGGCTGATCTCCACCAGTCGGGCTGCACAGCCTGAGTGCTTCGGGTAGGGCAGTCCTGAGCCAATGTGCCACCTTAGGAATGCAAGCCAAGTTTCCTTGCCACAGGAAGGCACACCGAGGCCTGGTGTTTTCTCTATGAAACTGACGTGGGCTTGAAGGGTGAGGCCTTTACAACAATGTGTATGGAGGTACTCGATTTGGGCTGCCTGGTGAAAGAACCTGCGCTCACCAGCACCCTGAGTACCTTTCCTGAACTTTGATTCCTAGCTGGGTGAACTCGCCCTTCGGAGGCTAGATGGGACCAAACGTGTTAAGCTTGTGGGGAAAGCCTTTGACCAATGGCCAATATGCTTGTGCTTGTGCGAGGGTTACGCAGGCACTTGCCAACACAGGGTTTTGACCTTACCATAAGCTGTCCCTTTGGGCTGAAGCAGGCGGCGTGTGTGGATCACAGCCTGGGAAGCAGGACCTCAGGGGAGTCTGCCAACAGACTGCCCTCCAGTATAGCCAGCTGAGAAAAGGTGGCAAGGCTGATGGATCCCGCTTACAACGAAATGTTTCTCTTCAGCAGAGGAGATTTTGCTACCACACGTCAGCAGCTCCTCTCCCTCAGAGTGCTGTTCCTGGGTAGACTAGGAAAAGCCACCACGTTCCCAGCTTAGGAGAGGCTCTTTTCCTAGCTGGTTTCAACCGTGAGAGAGCCAGAAGGGCTGATCTCCACCAGTCGGGCTGCACAGCCTGAGTGCTTGGGGTAGGGCAGTCCTGAGCCAATGTGCCACCTTAGGAATGCAAGCCAAGTTTCCTTGCCACAGGAAGGCACACCGAGGCCTGGTGTTTTCTCTATGAAACTGACGTGGGCTTGAAGGGTGAGGCCTTTACAACAATGTGTATGGAGGTACTCGATTTGGGCTGCCTGGTGAAAGAACCTGCGCTCACCAGCACCCTGAGTACCTTTCCTGAACTTTGATTCCTAGCTGGGTGAACTCGCCCTTCGGAGGCTAGATGGGACCAAACGTGTTAAGCTTGTGGGGAAAGCCTTTGACCAATGGCCAATATGCTTGTGCTTGTGCGAGGGTTACGCAGGCACTTGCCAACACAGGGTTTTGACCTTACCATAAGCTGTCCCTTTGGGCTGAAGCAGGCGGCGTGTGTGGATCACAGCCTGGGAAGCAGGACCTCAGGGGAGTCTGCCAACAGACTGCCCTCCAGTATAGCCAGCTGAGAAAAGGTGGCAAGGCTGATGGATCCCGCTTACAACGAAATGTTTCTCTTCAGCAGAGGAGATTTTGCTACCACACGTCAGCAGCTCCTCTCCCTCAGAGTGCTGTTCCTGGGTAGACTAGGAAAAGCCACCACGTTCCCAGTTTAGGAGAGGCTCTTTTCCTAGTTGGTTTCAACCGTGAGAGAGCCAGAAGGGCTGATCTCCACCAGTCGGGCTGCACAGCCTGAGTGCTTGGGGTAGGGCAGTCCTGAGCCAATGTGCCACCTTAGGAATGCAAGCCAAGTTTCCTTGCCACAGGAAGGCACACCGAGGCCTGGTGTTTTCTCTATGAAACTGACGTGGGCTTGAAGGGTGAGGCCTTTACAACAATGTGTATGGAGGTACTCGATTTGGGCTGCCTGGTGAAAGAACCTGCGCTCACCAGCACCCTGAGTACCTTTCCTGAACTTTGATTCCTAGCTGGGTGAACTCGCCCTTCGGAGGCTAGATGGGACCAAACGTGTTAAGCTTGTGGGGAAAGCCTTTGACCAATGGCCAATATGCTTGTGCTTGTGCGAGGGTTACGCAGGCACTTGCAACACAGGGTTTTGACCTTACCATAAGCTGTCCCTTTGGGCTGAAGCAGGCGGCGTGTGTGGATCACAGCCTGGGAAGCAGGACCTCAGGGGAGTCTGCCAACAGACTGCCCTCCAGTATAGCCAGCTGAGAAAAGGTGGCAAGGCTGATGGATCCCGCTTACAACGAAATGTTTCTCTTCAGCAGAGGAGATTTTGCTACCACACGTCAGCAGCTCCTCTCCCTCAGAGTGCTGTTCCTGGGTAGACTAGGAAAAGCCACCACGTTCCCAGCTTAGGAGAGGCTCTTTTCCTAGCTGGTTTCAACCGTGAGAGAGCCAGAAGGGCTGATCTCCACCAGTCGGGCTGCACAGCCTGAGTGCTTGGGGTAGGGCAGTCCTGAGCCAATGTGCCACCTTAGGAATGCAAGCCAAGTTTCCTTGCCACAGGAAGGCACACCGAGGCCTGGTGTTTTCTCTATGAAACTGACGTGGGCTTGAAGGGTGAGGCCTTTACAACAATGTGTATGGAGGTACTCGATTTGGGCTGCCTGGTGAAAGAACCTGCGCTCACCAGCACCCTGAGTACCTTTCCTGAACTTTGATTCCTAGCTGGGTGAACTCGCCCTTCGGAGGCTAGATGGGACCAAACGTGTTAAGCTTGTGGGGAAAGCCTTTGACCAATGGCCAATATGCTTGTGCTTGTGCGAGGGTTACGCAGGCACTTGCAACACAGGGTTTTGACCTTACCATAAGCTGTCCCTTTGGGCTGAAGCAGGCGGCGTGTGTGGATCACAGCCTGGGAAGCAGGACCTCAGGGGAGTCTGCCAACAGACTGCCCTCCAGTATAGCCAGCTGAGAAAAGGTGGCAAGGCTGATGGATCCCGCTTACAACGAAATGTTTCTCTTCAGCAGAGGAGATTTTGCTACCACACGTCAGCAGCTCCTCTCCCTCAGAGTGCTGTTCCTGGGTAGACTAGGAAAAGCCACCACGTTCCCAGCTTAGGAGAGGCTCTTTTCCTAGCTGGTTTCAACCGTGAGAGAGCCAGAAGGGCTGATCTCCACCAGTCGGGCTGCACAGCCTGAGTGCTTGGGGTAGGGCAGTCCTGAGCCAATGTGCCACCTTAGGAATGCAAGCCAAGTTTCCTTGCCACAGGAAGGCACACCGAGGCCTGGTGTTTTCTCTATGAAACTGACGTGGGCTTGAAGGGTGAGGCCTTTACAACAATGTGTATGGAGGTACTCGATTTGGGCTGCCTGGTGAAAGAACCTGCGCTCACCAGCACCCTGAGTACCTTTCCTGAACTTTGATTCCTAGCTGGGTGAACTCGCCCTTCGGAGGCTAGATGGGACCAAACGTGTTAAGCTTGTGGGGAAAGCCTTTGACCAATGGCCAATATGCTTGTGCTTGTGCGAGGGTTACGCAGGCACTTGCCAACACAGGGTTTTGACCTTACCATAAGCTGTCCCTTTGGGCTGAAGCAGGCGGCGTGTGTGGATCACAGCCTGGGAAGCAGGACCTCAGGGGAGTCTGCCAACAGACTGCCCTCCAGTATAGCCAGCTGAGAAAAGGTGGCAAGGCTGATGGATCCCGCTTACAACGAAATGTTTCTCTTCAGCAGAGGAGATTTTGCTACCACACGTCAGCAGCTCCTCTCCCTCAGAGTGCTGTTCCTGGGTAGACTAGGAAAAGCCACCACGTTCCCAGCTTAGGAGAGGCTCTTTTCCTAGCTGGTTTCAACCGTGAGAGAGCCAGAAGGGCTGATCTCCACCAGTCGGGCTGCACAGCCTGAGTGCTTCGGGTAGGACAGTCCTGAGCCAATGTGCCACCTTAGGAATGCAAGCCAAGTTTCCTTGCCACAGGAAGGCACACCGAGGCCTGGTGTTTTCTCTATGAAACTGACGTGGGCTTGAAGGGTGAGGCCTTTACAACAATGTGTATGGAGGTACTCGATTTGGGCTGCCTGGTGAAAGAACCTGCGCTCACCAGCAACCTGAGTACCTTTCCTGAACTTTGATTCCTAGCTGGGTGAACTCGCCCTTCGGAGGCTAGATGGGACCAAACGTGTTAAGCTTGTGGGGAAAGCCTTTGACCAATGGCCAATATGCTTGTGCTTGTGCGAGGGTTACGCAGGCACTTGCCAACACAGGGTTTTGACCTTACCATAAGCTGTCCCTTTGGGCTGAAGCAGGCGGCGTGTGTGGATCACAGCCTGGGAAGCAGGACCTCAGGGGAGTCTGCCAACAGACTGCCCTCCAGTATAGCCAGCTGAGAAAAGGTGGCAAGGCTGATGGATCCCGCTTACAACGAAATGTTTCTCTTCAGCAGAGGAGATTTTGCTACCACACGTCAGCAGCTCCTCTCCCTCAGAGTGCTGTTCCTGGGTAGACTAGGAAAAGCCACCACGTTCCCAGCTTAGGAGAGGCTCTTTTCCTAGCTGGTTTCAACCGTGAGAGAGCCAGAAGGGCTGATCTCCACCAGTCGGGCTGCACAGCCTGAGTGCTTCGGGTAGGGCAGTCCTGAGCCAATGTGCCACCTTAGGAATGCAAGCCAAGTTTCCTTGCCACAGGAAGGCACACCGAGGCCTGGTGTTTTCTCTATGAAACTGACGTGGGCTTGAAGGGTGAGGCCTTTACAACAATGTGTATGGAGGTACTCGATTTGGGCTGCCTGGTGAAAGAACCTGCGCTCACCAGCACCCTGAGTACCTTTCCTGAACTTTGATTCCTAGCTGGGTGAACTCGCCCTTCGGAGGCTAGATGGGACCAAACGTGTTAAGCTTGTGGGGAAAGCCTTTGACCAATGGCCAATATGCTTGTGCTTGTGCGAGGGTTACGCAGGCACTTGCCAACACAGGGTTTTGAACTTACCATAAGCTGTCCCTTTGGGCTGAAGCAGGCGGCGTGTGTGGATCACAGCCTGGGAAGCAGGACCTCAGGGGAGTCTGCCAACAGACTGCCCTCCAGTATAGCCAGCTGAGAAAAGGTGGCAAGGCTGATGGATCCCGCTTACAACGAAATGTTTCTCTTCAGCAGAGGAGATTTTGCTACCACACGTCAGCAGCTCCTCTCCCTCAGAGTGCTGTTCCTGGGTAGACTAGGAAAAGCCACCACGTTCCCAGCTTAGGAGAGGCTCTTTTCCTAGCTGGTTTCAACCGTGAGAGAGCCAGAAGGGCTGATCTCCACCAGTCGGGCTGCACAGCCTGAGTGCTTGGGGTAGGGCAGTCCTGAGCCAATGTGCCACCTTAGGAATGCAAGCCAAGTTTCCTTGCCACAGGAAGGCACACCGAGGCCTGGTGTTTTCTCTATGAAACTGACGTGGGCTTGAAGGGTGAGGCCTTTACAACAATGTGTATGGAGGTACTCGATTTGGGCTGCCTGGTGAAAGAACCTGCGCTCACCAGCACCCTGAGTACCTTTCCTGAACTTTGATTCCTAGCTGGGTGAACTCGCCCTTCGGAGGCTAGATGGGACCAAACGTGTTAAGCTTGTGGGGAAAGCCTTTGACCAATGGCCAATATGCTTGTGCTTGTGCGAGGGTTACGCAGGCACTTGCCAACACAGGGTTTTGACCTTACCATAAGCTGTCCCTTTGGGCTGAAGCAGGCGGCGTGTGTGGATCACAGCCTGGGAAGCAGGACCTCAGGGGAGTCTGCCAACAGACTGCCCTCCAGTATAGCCAGCTGAGAAAAGGTGGCAAGGCTGATGGATCCCGCTTACAACGAAATGTTTCTCTTCAGCAGAGGAGATTTTGCTACCACACGTCAGCAGCTCCTCTCCCTCAGAGTGCTGTTCCTGGGTAGACTAGGAAAAGCCACCACGTTCCCAGCTTAGGAGAGGCTCTTTTCCTAGCTGGTTTCAACCGTGAGAGAGCCAGAAGGGCTGATCTCCACCAGTCGGGCTGCACAGCCTGAGTGCTTGGGGTAGGGCAGTCCTGAGCCAATGTGCCACCTTAGGAATGCAAGCCAAGTTTCCTTGCCACAGGAAGGCACACCGAGGCCTGGTGTTTTCTCTATGAAACTGACGTGGGCTTGAAGGGTGAGGCCTTTACAACAATGTGTATGGAGGTACTCGATTTGGGCTGCCTGGTGAAAGAACCTGCGCTCACCAGCACCCTGAGTACCTTTCCTGAACTTTGATTCCTAGCTGGGTGAACTCGCCCTTCGGAGGCTAGATGGGACCAAACGTGTTAAGCTTGTGGGGAAAGCCTTTGACCAATGGCCAATATGCTTGTGCTTGTGCGAGGGTTACGCAGGCACTTGCAACACAGGGTTTTGACCTTACCATAAGCTGTCCCTTTGGGCTGAAGCAGGCGGCGTGTGTGGATCACAGCCTGGGAAGCAGGACCTCAGGGGAGTCTGCCAACAGACTGCCCTCCAGTATAGCCAGCTGAGAAAAGGTGGCAAGGCTGATGGATCCCGCTTACAACGAAATGTTTCTCTTCAGCAGAGGAGATTTTGCTACCACACGTCAGCAGCTCCTCTCCCTCAGAGTGCTGTTCCTGGGTAGACTAGGAAAAGCCACCACGTTCCCAGCTTAGGAGAGGCTCTTTTCCTAGCTGGTTTCAACCGTGAGAGAGCCAGAAGGGCTGATCTCCACCAGTCGGGCTGCACAGCCTGAGTGCTTGGGGTAGGGCAGTCCTGAGCCAATGTGCCACCTTAGGAATGCAAGCCAAGTTTCCTTGCCACAGGAAGGCACACCGAGGCCTGGTGTTTTCTCTATGAAACTGACGTGGGCTTGAAGGGTGAGGCCTTTACAACAATGTGTATGGAGGTACTCGATTTGGGCTGCCTGGTGAAAGAACCTGCGCTCACCAGCACCCTGAGTACCTTTCCTGAACTTTGATTCCTAGCTGGGTGAACTCGCCCTTCGGAGGCTAGATGGGACCAAACGTGTTAAGCTTGTGGGGAAAGCCTTTGACCAATGGCCAATATGCTTGTACTTGTGCGAGGGTTACGCAGGCACTTGCCAACACAGGGTTTTGACCTTACCATAAGCTGTCCCTTTGGGCTGAAGCAGGCGGCGTGTGTGGATCACAGCCTGGGAAGCAGGACCTCAGGGGAGTCTGCCAACAGACTGCCCTCCAGTATAGCCAGCTGAGAAAAGGTGGCAAGGCTGATGGATCCCGCTTACAACGAAATGTTTCTCTTCAGCAGAGGAGATTTTGCTACCACACGTCAGCAGCTCCTCTCCCTCAGAGTGCTGTTCCTGGGTAGACTAGGAAAAGCCACCACGTTCCCAGCTTAGGAGAGGCTCTTTTCCTAGCTGGTTTCAACCGTGAGAGAGCCAGAAGGGCTGATCTCCACCAGTCGGGCTGCACAGCCTGAGTGCTTGGGGTAGGGCAGTCCTGAGCCAATGTGCCACCTTAGGAATGCAAGCCAAGTTTCCTTGCCACAGGAAGGCACACCGAGGCCTGGTGTTTTCTCTATGAAACTGACGTGGGCTTGAAGGGTGAGGCCTTTACAACAATGTGTATGGAGGTACTCGATTTGGGCTGCCTGGTGAAAGAACCTGCGCTCACCAGCACCCTGAGTACCTTTCCTGAACTTTGATTCCTAGCTGGGTGAACTCGCCCTTCGGAGGCTAGATGGGACCAAACGTGTTAAGCTTGTGGGGAAAGCCTTTGACCAATGGCCAATATGCTTGTGCTTGTGCGAGGGTTACGCAGGCACTTGCCAACACAGGGTTTTGACCTTACCATAAGCTGTCCCTTTGGGCTGAAGCAGGCGGCGTGTGTGGATCACAGCCTGGGAAGCAGGACCTCAGGGGAGTCTGCCAACAGACTGCCCTCCAGTATAGCCAGCTGAGAAAAGGTGGCAAGGCTGATGGATCCCGCTTACAACGAAATGTTTCTCTTCAGCAGAGGAGATTTTGCTACCACACGTCAGCAGCTCCTCTCCCTCAGAGTGCTGTTCCTGGGTAGACTAGGAAAAGCCACCACGTTCCCAGCTTAGGAGAGGCTCTTTTCCTAGCTGGTTTCAACCGTGAGAGAGCCAGAAGGGCTGATCTCCACCAGTCGGGCTGCACAGCCTGAGTGCTTGGGGTAGGGCAGTCCTGAGCCAATGTGCCACCTTAGGAATGCAAGCCAAGTTTCCTTGCCACAGGAAGGCACACCGAGGCCTGGTGTTTTCTCTATGAAACTGACGTGGGCTTGAAGGGTGAGGCCTTTACAACAATGTGTATGGAGGTACTCGATTTGGGCTGCCTGGTGAAAGAACCTGCGCTCACCAGCACCCTGAGTACCTTTCCTGAACTTTGATTCCTAGCTGGGTGAACTCGCCCTTCGGAGGCTAGATGGGACCAAACGTGTTAAGCTTGTGGGGAAAGCCTTTGACCAATGGCCAATATGCTTGTGCTTGTGCGAGGGTTACACAGGCACTTGCCAACACAGGGTTTTGACCTTACCATAAGCTGTCCCTTTGGGCTGAAGCAGGCGGCGTGTGTGGATCACAGCCTGGGAAGCAGGACCTCAGGGGAGTCTGCCAACAGACTGCCCTCCAGTATAGCCAGCTGAGAAAAGGTGGCAAGGCTGATGGATCCCGCTTACAACGAAATGTTTCTCTTCAGCAGAGGAGATTTTGCTACCACACGTCAGCAGCTCCTCTCCCTCAGAGTGCTGTTCCTGGGTAGACTAGGAAAAGCCACCACGTTCCCAGCTTAGGAGAGGCTCTTTTCCTAGCTGGTTTCAACCGTGAGAGAGCCAGAAGGGCTGATCTCCACCAGTCGGGCTGCACAGCCTGAGTGCTTCGGGTAGGGCAGTCCTGAGCCAATGTGCCACCTTAGGAATGCAAGCCAAGTTTCCTTGCCACAGGAAGGCACACCGAGGCCTGGTGTTTTCTCTATGAAACTGACGTGGGCTTGAAGGGTGAGGCCTTTACAACAATGTGTATGGAGGTACTCGATTTGGGCTGCCTGGTGAAAGAACCTGCGCTCACCAGCAACCTGAGTACCTTTCCTGAACTTTGATTCCTAGCTGGGTGAACTCGCCCTTCGGAGGCTAGATGGGACCAAACGTGTTAAGCTTGTGGGGAAAGCCTTTGACCAATGGCCAATATGCTTGTGCTTGTGCGAGGGTTACGCAGGCACTTGCCAACACAGGGTTTTGACCTTACCATAAGCTGTCCCTTTGGGCTGAAGCAGGCGGCGTGTGTGGATCACAGCCTGGGAAGCAGGACCTCAGGGGAGTCTGCCAACAGACTGCCCTCCAGTATAGCCAGCTGAGAAAAGGTGGCAAGGCTGATGGATCCCGCTTACAACGAAATGTTTCTCTTCAGCAGAGGAGATTTTGCTACCACACGTCAGCAGCTCCTCTCCCTCAGAGTGCTGTTCCTGGGTAGACTAGGAAAAGCCACCACGTTCCCAGCTTAGGAGAGGCTCTTTTCCTAGCTGGTTTCAACCGTGAGAGAGCCAGAAGGGCTGATCTCCACCAGTCGGGCTGCACAGCCTGAGTGCTTGGGGTAGGGCAGTCCTGAGCCAATGTGCCACCTTAGGAATGCAAGCCAAGTTTCCTTGCCACAGGAAGGCACACCGAGGCCTGGTGTTTTCTCTATGAAACTGACGTGGGCTTGAAGGGTGAGGCCTTTACAACAATGTGTATGGAGGTACTCGATTTGGGCTGCCTGGTGAAAGAACCTGCGCTCACCAGCACCCTGAGTACCTTTCCTGAACTTTGATTCCTAGCTGGGTGAACTCGCCCTTCGGAGGCTAGATGGGACCAAACGTGTTAAGCTTGTGGGGAAAGCCTTTGACCAATGGCCAATATGCTTGTGCTTGTGCGAGGGTTACGCAGGCACTTGCAACACAGGGTTTTGACCTTACCATAAGCTGTCCCTTTGGGCTGAAGCAGGCGGCGTGTGTGGATCACAGCCTGGGAAGCAGGACCTCAGGGGAGTCTGCCAACAGACTGCCCTCCAGTATAGCCAGCTGAGAAAAGGTGGCAAGGCTGATGGATCCCGCTTACAACGAAATGTTTCTCTTCAGCAGAGGAGATTTTGCTACCACACGTCAGCAGCTCCTCTCCCTCAGAGTGCTGTTCCTGGGTAGACTAGGAAAAGCCACCACGTTCCCAGCTTAGGAGAGGCTCTTTTCCTAGCTGGTTTCAACCGTGAGAGAGCCAGAAGGGCTGATCTCCACCAGTCGGGCTGCACAGCCTGAGTGCTTGGGGTAGGGCAGTCCTGAGCCAATGTGCCACCTTAGGAATGCAAGCCAAGTTTCCTTGCCACAGGAAGGCACACCGAGGCCTGGTGTTTTCTCTATGAAACTGACGTGGGCTTGAAGGGTGAGGCCTTTACAACAATGTGTATGGAGGTACTCGATTTGGGCTGCCTGGTGAAAGAACCTGCGCTCACCAGCACCCTGAGTACCTTTCCTGAACTTTGATTCCTAGCTGGGTGAACTCGCCCTTCGGAGGCTAGATGGGACCAAACGTGTTAAGCTTGTGGGGAAAGCCTTTGACCAATGGCCAATATGCTTGTGCTTGTGCAAGGGTTACGCAGGCACTTGCCAACACAGGGTTTTGACCTTACCATAAGCTGTCCCTTTGGGCTGAAGCAGGCGGCGTGTGTGGATCACAGCCTGGGAAGCAGGACCTCAGGGGAGTCTGCCAACAGACTGCCCTCCAGTATAGCCAGCTGAGAAAAGGTGGCAAGGCTGATGGATCCCGCTTACAACGAAATGTTTCTCTTCAGCAGAGGAGATTTTGCTACCACACGTCAGCAGCTCCTCTCCCTCAGAGTGCTGTTCCTGGGTAGACTAGGAAAAGCCACCACGTTCCCAGCTTAGGAGAGGCTCTTTTCCTAGCTGGTTTCAACCGTGAGAGAGCCAGAAGGGCTGATCTCCACCAGTCGGGCTGCACAGCCTGAGTGCTTCGGGTAGGGCAGTCCTGAGCCAATGTGCCACCTTAGGAATGCAAGCCAAGTTTCCTTGCCACAGGAAGGCACACCGAGGCCTGGTGTTTTCTCTATGAAACTGACGTGGGCTTGAAGGGTGAGGCCTTTACAACAATGTGTATGGAGGTACTCGATTTGGGCTGCCTGGTGAAAGAACCTGCGCTCACCAGCACCCTGAGTACCTTTCCTGAACTTTGATTCCTAGCTGGGTGAACTCGCCCTTCGGAGGCTAGATGGGACCAAACGTGTTAAGCTTGTGGGGAAAGCCTTTGACCAATGGCCAATATGCTTGTGCTTGTGCGAGGGTTACGCAGGCACTTGCCAACACAGGGTTTTGACCTTACCATAAGCTGTCCCTTTGGGCTGAAGCAGGCGGCGTGTGTGGATCACAGCCTGGGAAGCAGGACCTCAGGGGAGTCTGCCAACAGACTGCCCTCCAGTATAGCCAGCTGAGAAAAGGTGGCAAGGCTGATGGATCCCGCTTACAACGAAATGTTTCTCTTCAGCAGAGGAGATTTTGCTACCACACGTCAGCAGCTCCTCTCCCTCAGAGTGCTGTTCCTGGGTAGACTAGGAAAAGCCACCACGTTCCCAGCTTAGGAGAGGCTCTTTTCCTAGCTGGTTTCAACCGTGAGAGAGCCAGAAGGGCTGATCTCCACCAGTCGGGCTGCACAGCCTGAGTGCTTGGGGTAGGGCAGTCCTGAGCCAATGTGCCACCTTAGGAATGCAAGCCAAGTTTCCTTGCCACAGGAAGGCACACCGAGGCCTGGTGTTTTCTCTATGAAACTGACGTGGGCTTGAAGGGTGAGCCCTTTACAACAATGTGTATGGAGGTACTCGATTTGGGCTGCCTGGTGAAAGAACCTGCGCTCACCAGCACCCTGAGTACCTTTCCTGAACTTTGATTCCTAGCTGGGTGAACTCGCCCTTCGGAGGCTAGATGGGACCAAACGTGTTAAGCTTGTGGGGAAAGCCTTTGACCAATGGCCAATATGCTTGTGCTTGTGCGAGGGTTACGCAGGCACTTGCCAACACAGGGTTTTGACCTTACCATAAGCTGTCCCTTTGGGCTGAAGCAGGCGGCGTGTGTGGATCACAGCCTGGGAAGCAGGACCTCAGGGGAGTCTGCCAACAGACTGCCCTCCAGTATAGCCAGCTGAGAAAAGGTGGCAAGGCTGATGGATCCCGCTTACAACGAAATGTTTCTCTTCAGCAGAGGAGATTTTGCTACCACACGTCAGCAGCTCCTCTCCCTCAGAGTGCTGTTCCTGGGTAGACTAGGAAAAGCCACCACGTTCCCAGCTTAGGAGAGGCTCTTTTCCTAGCTGGTTTCAACCGTGAGAGAGCCAGAAGGGCTGATCTCCACCAGTCGGGCTGCACAGCCTGAGTGCTTCGGGTAGGGCAGTCCTGAGCCAATGTGCCACCTTAGGAATGCAAGCCAAGTTTCCTTGCCACAGGAAGGCACACCGAGGCCTGGTGTTTTCTCTATGAAACTGACGTGGGCTTGAAGGGTGAGGCCTTTACGACAATGTGTATGGAGGTACTCGATTTGGGCTGCCTGGTGAAAGAACCTGCGCTCACCAGCAACCTGAGTACCTTTCCTGAACTTTGATTCCTAGCTGGGTGAACTCGCCCTTCGGAGGCTAGATGGGACCAAACGTGTTAAGCTTGTGGGGAAAGCCTTTGACCAATGGCCAATATGCTTGTGCTTGTGCGAGGGTTACGCAGGCACTTGCCAACACAGGGTTTTGACCTTACCATAAGCTGTCCCTTTGGGCTGAAGCAGGCGGCGTGTGTGGATCACAGCCTGGGAAGCAGGACCTCAGGGGAGTCTGCCAACAGACTGCCCTCCAGTATAGCCAGCTGAGAAAAGGTGGCAAGGCTGATGGATCCCGCTTACAACGAAATGTTTCTCTTCAGCAGAGGAGATTTTGCTACCACACGTCAGCAGCTCCTCTCCCTCAGAGTGCTGTTCCTGGGTAGACTAGGAAAAGCCACCACGTTCCCAGCTTAGGAGAGGCTCTTTTCCTAGCTGGTTTCAACCGTGAGAGAGCCAGAAGGGCTGATCTCCACCAGTCGGGCTGCACAGCCTGAGTGCTTGGGGTAGGGCAGTCCTGAGCCAATGTGCCACCTTAGGAATGCAAGCCAAGTTTCCTTGCCACAGGAAGGCACACCGAGGCCTGGTGTTTTCTCTATGAAACTGACGTGGGCTTGAAGGGTGAGGCCTTTACAACAATGTGTATGGAGGTACTCGATTTGGGCTGCCTGGTGAAAGAACCTGCGCTCACCAGCACCCTGAGTACCTTTCCTGAACTTTGATTCCTAGCTGGGTGAACTCGCCCTTCGGAGGCTAGATGGGACCAAACGTGTTAAGCTTGTGGGGAAAGCCTTTGACCAATGGCCAATATGCTTGTGCTTGTGCGAGGGTTACGCAGGCACTTGCCAACACAGGGTTTTGACCTTACCATAAGCTGTCCCTTTGGGCTGAAGCAGGCGGCGTGTGTGGATCACAGCCTGGGAAGCAGGACCTCAGGGGAGTCTGCCAACAGACTGCCCTCCAGTATAGCCAGCTGAGAAAAGGTGGCAAGGCTGATGGATCCCGCTTACAACGAAATGTTTCTCTTCAGCAGAGGAGATTTTGCTACCACACGTCAGCAGCTCCTCTCCCTCAGAGTGCTGTTCCTGGGTAGACTAGGAAAAGCCACCACGTTCCCAGCTTAGGAGAGGCTCTTTTCCTAGCTGGTTTCAACCGTGAGAGCGCCAGAAGGGCTGATCTCCACCAGTCGGGCTGCACAGCCTGAGTGCTTGGGGTAGGGCAGTCCTGAGCCAATGTGCCACCTTAGGAATGCAAGCCAAGTTTCCTTGCCACAGGAAGGCACACCGAGGCCTGGTGTTTTCTCTATGAAACTGACGTGGGCTTGAAGGGTGAGGCCTTTACAACAATGTGTATGGAGGTACTCGATTTGGGCTGCCTGGTGAAAGAACCTGCGCTCACCAGCACCCTGAGTACCTTTCCTGAACTTTGATTCCTAGCTGGGTGAACTCGCCCTTCGGAGGCTAGATGGGACCAAACGTGTTAAGCTTGTGGGGAAAGCCTTTGACCAATGGCCAATATGCTTGTGCTTGTGCGAGGGTTACGCAGGCACTTGCCAACACAGGGTTTTGACCTTACCATAAGCTGTCCCTTTGGGCTGAAGCAGGCGGCGTGTGTGGATCACAGCCTGGGAAGCAGGACCTCAGGGGAGTCTGCCAACAGACTGCCCTCCAGTATAGCCAGCTGAGAAAAGGTGGCAAGGCTGATGGATCCCGCTTACAACGAAATGTTTCTCTTCAGCAGAGGAGATTTTGCTACCACACGTCAGCAGCTCCTCTCCCTCAGAGTGCTGTTCCTGGGTAGACTAGGAAAAGCCACCACGTTCCCAGCTTAGGAGAGGCTCTTTTCCTAGCTGGTTTCAACCGTGAGAGAGCCAGAAGGGCTGATCTCCACCAGTCGGGCTGCACAGCCTGAGTGCTTCGGGTAGGGCAGTCCTGAGCCAATGTGCCACCTTAGGAATGCAAGCCAAGTTTCCTTGCCACAGGAAGGCACACCGAGGCCTGGTGTTTTCTCTATGAAACTGACGTGGGCTTGAAGGGTGAGGCCTTTACAACAATGTGTATGGAGGTACTCGATTTGGGCTGCCTGGTGAAAGAACCTGCGCTCACCAGCACCCTGAGTACCTTTCCTGAACTTTGATTCCTAGCTGGGTGAACTCGCCCTTCGGAGGCTAGATGGGACCAAACGTGTTAAGCTTGTGGGGAAAGCCTTTGACCAATGGCCAATATGCTTGTGCTTGTGCGAGGGTTACGCAGGCACTTGCCAACACAGGGTTTTGACCTTACCATAAGCTGTCCCTTTGGGCTGAAGCAGGCGGCGTGTGTGGATCACAGCCTGGGAAGCAGGACCTCAGGGGAGTCTGCCAACAGACTGCCCTCCAGTATAGCCAGCTGAGAAAAGGTGGCAAGGCTGATGGATCCCGCTTACAACGAAATGTTTCTCTTCAGCAGAGGAGATTTTGCTACCACACGTCAGCAGCTCCTCTCCCTCAGAGTGCTGTTCCTGGGTAGACTAGGAAAAGCCACCACGTTCCCAGCTTAGGAGAGGCTCTTTTCCTAGCTGGTTTCAACCGTGAGAGAGCCAGAAGGGCTGATCTCCACCAGTCGGGCTGCACAGCCTGAGTGCTTGGGGTAGGGCAGTCCTGAGCCAATGTGCCACCTTAGGAATGCAAGCCAAGTTTCCTTGCCACAGGAAGGCACACCGAGGCCTGGTGTTTTCTCTATGAAACTGACGTGGGCTTGAAGGGTGAGCCCTTTACAACAATGTGTATGGAGGTACTCGATTTGGGCTGCCTGGTGAAAGAACCTGCGCTCACCAGCACCCTGAGTACCTTTCCTGAACTTTGATTCCTAGCTGGGTGAACTCGCCCTTCGGAGGCTAGATGGGACCAAACGTGTTAAGCTTGTGGGGAAAGCCTTTGACCAATGGCCAATATGCTTGTGCTTGTGCGAGGGTTACGCAGGCACTTGCCAACACAGGGTTTTGACCTTACCATAAGCTGTCCCTTTGGGCTGAAGCAGGCGGCGTGTGTGGATCACAGCCTGGGAAGCAGGACCTCAGGGGAGTCTGCCAACAGACTGCCCTCCAGTATAGCCAGCTGAGAAAAGGTGGCAAGGCTGATGGATCCCGCTTACAACGAAATGTTTCTCTTCAGCAGAGGAGATTTTGCTACCACACGTCAGCAGCTCCTCTCCCTCAGAGTGCTGTTCCTGGGTAGACTAGGAAAAGCCACCACGTTCCCAGTTTAGGAGAGGCTCTTTTCCTAGTTGGTTTCAACCGTGAGAGAGCCAGAAGGGCTGATCTCCACCAGTCGGGCTGCACAGCCTGAGTGCTTGGGGTAGGGCAGTCCTGAGCCAATGTGCCACCTTAGGAATGCAAGCCAAGTTTCCTTGCCACAGGAAGGCACACCGAGGCCTGGTGTTTTCTCTATGAAACTGACGTGGGCTTGAAGGGTGAGGCCTTTACGACAATGTGTATGGAGGTACTCGATTTGGGCTGCCTGGTGAAAGAACCTGCGCTCACCAGCACCCTGAGTACCTTTCCTGAACTTTGATTCCTAGCTGGGTGAACTCGCCCTTCGGAGGCTAGATGGGACCAAACGTGTTAAGCTTGTGGGGAAAGCCTTTGACCAATGGCCAATATGCTTGTGCTTGTGCGAGGGTTACGCAGGCACTTGCCAACACAGGGTTTTGACCTTACCATAAGCTGTCCCTTTGGGCTGAAGCAGGCGGCGTGTGTGGATCACAGCCTGGGAAGCAGGACCTCAGGGGAGTCTGCCAACAGACTGCCCTCCAGTATAGCCAGCTGAGAAAAGGTGGCAAGGCTGATGGATCCCGCTTACAACGAAATGTTTCTCTTCAGCAGAGGAGATTTTGCTACCACACGTCAGCAGCTCCTCTCCCTCAGAGTGCTGTTCCTGGGTAGACTAGGAAAAGCCACCACGTTCCCAGCTTAGGAGAGGCTCTTTTCCTAGCTGGTTTCAACCGTGAGAGCGCCAGAAGGGCTGATCTCCACCAGTCGGGCTGCACAGCCTGAGTGCTTGGGGTAGGGCAGTCCTGAGCCAATGTGCCACCTTAGGAATGCAAGCCAAGTTTCCTTGCCACAGGAAGGCACACCGAGGCCTGGTGTTTTCTCTATGAAACTGACGTGGGCTTGAAGGGTGAGGCCTTTACAACAATGTGTATGGAGGTACTCGATTTGGGCTGCCTGGTGAAAGAACCTGCGCTCACCAGCACCCTGAGTACCTTTCCTGAACTTTGATTCCTAGCTGGGTGAACTCGCCCTTCGGAGGCTAGATGGGACCAAACGTGTTAAGCTTGTGGGGAAAGCCTTTGACCAATGGCCAATATGCTTGTGCTTGTGCGAGGGTTACGCAGGCACTTGCCAACACAGGGTTTTGACCTTACCATAAGCTGTCCCTTTGGGCTGAAGCAGGCGGCGTGTGTGGATCACAGCCTGGGAAGCAGGACCTCAGGGGAGTCTGCCAACAGACTGCCCTCCAGTATAGCCAGCTGAGAAAAGGTGGCAAGGCTGATGGATCCCGCTTACAACGAAATGTTTCTCTTCAGCAGAGGAGATTTTGCTACCACACGTCAGCAGCTCCTCTCCCTCAGAGTGCTGTTCCTGGGTAGACTAGGAAAAGCCACCACGTTCCCAGCTTAGGAGAGGCTCTTTTCCTAGCTGGTTTCAACCGTGAGAGCGCCAGAAGGGCTGATCTCCACCAGTCGGGCTGCACAGCCTGAGTGCTTGGGGTAGGGCAGTCCTGAGCCAATGTGCCACCTTAGGAATGCAAGCCAAGTTTCCTTGCCACAGGAAGGCACACCGAGGCCTGGTGTTTTCTCTATGAAACTGACGTGGGCTTGAAGGGTGAGGCCTTTACAACAATGTGTATGGAGGTACTCGATTTGGGCTGCCTGGTGAAAGAACCTGCGCTCACCAGCACCCTGAGTACCTTTCCTGAACTTTGATTCCTAGCTGGGTGAACTCGCCCTTCGGAGGCTAGATGGGACCAAACGTGTTAAGCTTGTGGGGAAAGCCTTTGACCAATGGCCAATATGCTTGTGCTTGTGCGAGGGTTACGCAGGCACTTGCCAACACAGGGTTTTGACCTTACCATAAGCTGTCCCTTTGGGCTGAAGCAGGCGGCGTGTGTGGATCACAGCCTGGGAAGCAGGACCTCAGGGGAGTCTGCCAACAGACTGCCCTCCAGTATAGCCAGCTGAGAAAAGGTGGCAAGGCTGATGGATCCCGCTTACAACGAAATGTTTCTCTTCAGCAGAGGAGATTTTGCTACCACACGTCAGCAGCTCCTCTCCCTCAGAGTGCTGTTCCTGGGTAGACTAGGAAAAGCCACCACGTTCCCAGCTTAGGAGAGGCTCTTTTCCTAGCTGGTTTCAACCGTGAGAGAGCCAGAAGGGCTGATCTCCACCAGTCGGGCTGCACAGCCTGAGTGCTTGGGGTAGGGCAGTCCTGAGCCAATGTGCCACCTTAGGAATGCAAGCCAAGTTTCCTTGCCACAGGAAGGCACACCGAGGCCTGGTGTTTTCTCTATGAAACTGACGTGGGCTTGAAGGGTGAGGCCTTTACAACAATGTGTATGGAGGTACTCGATTTGGGCTGCCTGGTGAAAGAACCTGCGCTCACCAGCACCCTGAGTACCTTTCCTGAACTTTGATTCCTAGCTGGGTGAACTCGCCCTTCGGAGGCTAGATGGGACCAAACGTGTTAAGCTTGTGGGGAAAGCCTTTGACCAATGGCCAATATGCTTGTGCTTGTGCGAGGGTTACGCAGGCACTTGCCAACACAGGGTTTTGACCTTACCATAAGCTGTCCCTTTGGGCTGAAGCAGGCGGCGTGTGTGGATCACAGCCTGGGAAGCAGGACCTCAGGGGAGTCTGCCAACAGACTGCCCTCCAGTATAGCCAGCTGAGAAAAGGTGGCAAGGCTGATGGATCCCGCTTACAACGAAATGTTTCTCTTCAGCAGAGGAGATTTTGCTACCACACGTCAGCAGCTCCTCTCCCTCAGAGTGCTGTTCCTGGGTAGACTAGGAAAAGCCACCACGTTCCCAGTTTAGGAGAGGCTCTTTTCCTAGTTGGTTTCAACCGTGAGAGAGCCAGAAGGGCTGATCTCCACCAGTCGGGCTGCACAGCCTGAGTGCTTGGGGTAGGGCAGTCCTGAGCCAATGTGCCACCTTAGGAATGCAAGCCAAGTTTCCTTGCCACAGGAAGGCACACCGAGGCCTGGTGTTTTCTCTATGAAACTGACGTGGGCTTGAAGGGTGAGGCCTTTACAACAATGTGTATGGAGGTACTCGATTTGGGCTGCCTGGTGAAAGAACCTGCGCTCACCAGCACCCTGAGTACCTTTCCTGAACTTTGATTCCTAGCTGGGTGAACTCGCCCTTCGGAGGCTAGATGGGACCAAACGTGTTAAGCTTGTGGGGAAAGCCTTTGACCAATGGCCAATATGCTTGTGCTTGTGTGAGGGTTACGCAGGCACTTGCCAACACAGGGTTTTGACCTTACCATAAGCTGTCCCTTTGGGCTGAAGCAGGCGGCGTGTGTGGATCACAGCCTGGGAAGCAGGACCTCAGGGGAGTCTGCCAACAGACTGCCCTCCAGTATAGCCAGCTGAGAAAAGGTGGCAAGGCTGATGGATCCCGCTTACAACGAAATGTTTCTCTTCAGCAGAGGAGATTTTGCTACCACACGTCAGCAGCTCCTCTCCCTCAGAGTGCTGTTCCTGGGTAGACTAGGAAAAGCCACCACGTTCCCAGCTTAGGAGAGGCTCTTTTCCTAGTTGGTTTCAACCGTGAGAGAGCCAGACGGGGTGATCTCCACCAGTCGGGCTGCACAGCCTGAGTGCTTGGGGTAGGGCAGTCCTGAGCCAATGTGCCACCTTAGGAATGCAAGCCAAGTTTCCTTGCCACAGGAAGGCACACCGAGGCCTGGTGTTTTCTCTATGAAACTGACGTGGGCTTGAAGGGTGAGGCCTTTACAACAATGTGTATGGAGGTACTCGATTTGGGCTGCCTGGTGAAAGAACCTGCGCTCACCAGCACCCTGAGTACCTTTCCTGAACTTTGATTCCTAGCTGGGTGAACTCGCCCTTCGGAGGCTAGATGGGACCAAACGTGTTAAGCTTGTGGGGAAAGCCTTTGACCAATGGCCAATATGCTTGTGCTTGTGCGAGGGTTACGCAGGCACTTGCCAACACAGGCTTTTGACCTTACCATAAGCTGTCCCTTTGGGCTGAAGCAGGCGGCGTGTGTGGATCACAGCCTGGGAAGCAGGACCTCAGGGGAGTCTGCCAACAGACTGCCCTCCAGTATAGCCAGCTGAGAAAAGGTGGCAAGGCTGATGGATCCCGCTTACAACGAAATGTTTCTCTTCAGCAGAGGAGATTTTGCTACCACACGTCAGCAGCTCCTCTCCCTCAGAGTGCTGTTCCTGGGTAGACTAGGAAAAGCCACCACGTTCCCAGTTTAGGAGAGGCTCTTTTCCTAGTTGGTTTCAACCGTGAGAGAGCCAGAAGGGCTGATCTCCACCAGTCGGGCTGCACAGCCTGAGTGCTTGGGGTAGGGCAGTCCTGAGCCAATGTGCCACCTTAGGAATGCAAGCCAAGTTTCCTTGCCACAGGAAGGCACACCGAGGCCTGGTGTTTTCTCTATGAAACTGACGTGGGCTTGAAGGGTGAGGCCTTTACGACAATGTGTATGGAGGTACTCGATTTGGGCTGCCTGGTGAAAGAACCTGCGCTCACCAGCACCCTGAGTACCTTTCCTGAACTTTGATTCCTAGCTGGGTGAACTCGCCCTTCGGAGGCTAGATGGGACCAAACGTGTTAAGCTTGTGGGGAAAGCCTTTGACCAATGGCCAATATGCTTGTGCTTGTGCGAGGGTTACGCAGGCACTTGCCAACACAGGGTTTTGACCTTACCATAAGCTGTCCCTTTGGGCTGAAGCAGGCGGCGTGTGTGGATCACAGCCTGGGAAGCAGGACCTCAGGGGAGTCTGCCAACAGACTGCCCTCCAGTATAGCCAGCTGAGAAAAGGTGGCAAGGCTGATGGATCCCGCTTACAACGAAATGTTTCTCTTCAGCAGAGGAGATTTTGCTACCACACGTCAGCAGCTCCTCTCCCTCAGAGTGCTGTTCCTGGGTAGACTAGGAAAAGCCACCACGTTCCCAGCTTAGGAGAGGCTCTTTTCCTAGCTGGTTTCAACCGTGAGAGAGCCAGAAGGGCTGATCTCCACCAGTCGGGCTGCACAGCCTGAGTGCTTGGGGTAGGGCAGTCCTGAGCCAATGTGCCACATTAGGAATGCAAGCCAAGTTTCCTTGCCACAGGAAGGCACACCGAGGCCTGGTGTTTTCTCTATGAAACTGACGTGGGCTTGAAGGGTGAGGCCTTTACGACAATGTGTATGGAGGTACTCGATTTGGGCTGCCTGGTGAAAGAACCTGCGCTCACCAGCACCCTGAGTACCTTTCCTGAACTTTGATTCCTAGCTGGGTGAACTCGCCCTTCGGAGGCTAGATGGGACCAAACGTGTTAAGCTTGTGGGGAAAGCCTTTGACCAATGGCCAATATGCTTGTGCTTGTGCGAGGGTTACGCAGGCACTTGCCAACACAGGGTTTTGACCTTACCATAAGCTGTCCCTTTGGGCTGAAGCAGGCGGCGTGTGTGGATCACAGCCTGGGAAGCAGGACCTCAGGGGAGTCTGCCAACAGACTGCCCTCCAGTATAGCCAGCTGAGAAAAGGTGGCAAGGCTGATGGATCCCGCTTACAACGAAATGTTTCTCTTCAGCAGAGGAGATTTTGCTACCACACGTCAGCAGCTCCTCTCCCTCAGAGTGCTGTTCCTGGGTAGACTAGGAAAAGCCACCACGTTCCCAGCTTAGGAGAGGCTCTTTTCCTAGCTGGTTTCAACCGTGAGAGCGCCAGAAGGGCTGATCTCCACCAGTCGGGCTGCACAGCCTGAGTGCTTGGGGTAGGGCAGTCCTGAGCCAATGTGCCACCTTAGGAATGCAAGCCAAGTTTCCTTGCCACAGGAAGGCACACCGAGGCCTGGTGTTTTCTCTATGAAACTGACGTGGGCTTGAAGGGTGAGGCCTTTACAACAATGTGTATGGAGGTACTCGATTTGGGCTGCCTGGTGAAAGAACCTGCGCTCACCAGCACCCTGAGTACCTTTCCTGAACTTTGATTCCTAGCTGGGTGAACTCGCCCTTCGGAGGCTAGATGGGACCAAACGTGTTAAGCTTGTGGGGAAAGCCTTTGACCAATGGCCAATATGCTTGTGCTTGTGCGAGGGTTACGCAGGCACTTGCCAACACAGGGTTTTGACCTTACCATAAGCTGTCCCTTTGGGCTGAAGCAGGCGGCGTGTGTGGATCACAGCCTGGGAAGCAGGACCTCAGGGGAGTCTGCCAACAGACTGCCCTCCAGTATAGCCAGCTGAGAAAAGGTGGCAAGGCGGATGGATCCCGCTTACAACGAAATGTTTCTCTTCAGCAGAGGAGATTTTGCTACCACACGTCAGCAGCTCCTCTCCCTCAGAGTGCTGTTCCTGGGTAGACTAGGAAAAGCCACCACGTTCCCAGCTTAGGAGAGGCTCTTTTCCTAGCTGGTTTCAACCGTGAGAGAGCCAGAAGGGCTGATCTCCACCAGTCGGGCTGCACAGCCTGAGTGCTTGGGGTAGGGCAGTCCTGAGCCAATGTGCCACCTTAGGAATGCAAGCCAAGTTTCCTTGCCACAGGAAGGCACACCGAGGCCTGGTGTTTTCTCTATGAAACTGACGTGGGCTTGAAGGGTGAGGCCTTTACAACAATGTGTATGGAGGTACTCGATTTGGGCTGCCTGGTGAAAGAACCTGCGCTCACCAGCACCCTGAGTACCTTTCCTGAACTTTGATTCCTAGCTGGGTGAACTCGCCCTTCGGAGGCTAGATGGGACCAAACGTGTTAAGCTTGTGGGGAAAGCCTTTGACCAATGGCCAATATGCTTGTGCTTGTGCGAGGGTTACGCAGGCACTTGCCAACACAGGGTTTTGACCTTACCATAAGCTGTCCCTTTGGGCTGAAGCAGGCGGCGTGTGTGGATCACAGCCTGGGAAGCAGGACCTCAGGGGAGTCTGCCAACAGACTGCCCTCCAGTATAGCCAGCTGAGAAAAGGTGGCAAGGCGGATGGATCCCGCTTACAACGAAATGTTTCTCTTCAGCAGAGGAGATTTTGCTACCACACGTCAGCAGCTCCTCTCCCTCAGAGTGCTGTTCCTGGGTAGACTAGGAAAAGCCACCACGTTCCCAGCTTAGGAGAGGCTCTTTTCCTAGCTGGTTTCAACCGTGAGAGAGCCAGAAGGGCTGATCTCCACCAGTCGGGCTGCACAGCCTGAGTGCTTGGGGTAGGGCAGTCCTGAGCCAATGTGCCACCTTAGGAATGCAAGCCAAGTTTCCTTGTCACAGGAAGGCACACCGAGGCCTGGTGTTTTCTCTATGAAACTGACGTGGGCTTGAAGGGTGAGGCCTTTACAACAATGTGTATGGAGGTACTCGATTTGGGCTGCCTGGTGAAAGAACCTGCGCTCACCAGCACCCTGAGTACCTTTCCTGAACTTTGATTCCTAGCTGGGTGAACTCGCCCTTCGGAGGCTAGATGGGACCAAACGTGTTAAGCTTGTGGGGAAAGCCTTTGACCAATGGCCAATATGCTTGTGCTTGTGCGAGGGTTACGCAGGCACTTGCCAACACAGGGTTTTGACCTTACCATAAGCTGTCCCTTTGGGCTGAAGCAGGCGGCGTGTGTGGATCACAGCCTGGGAAGCAGGACCTCAGGGGAGTCTGCCAACAGACTGCCCTCCAGTATAGCCAGCTGAGAAAAGGTGGCAAGGCGGATGGATCCCGCTTACAACGAAATGTTTCTCTTCAGCAGAGGAGATTTTGCTACCACACGTCAGCAGCTCCTCTCCCTCAGAGTGCTGTTCCTGGGTAGACTAGGAAAAGCCACCACGTTCCCAGCTTAGGAGAGGCTCTTTTCCTAGCTGGTTTCAACCGTGAGAGAGCCAGAAGGGCTGATCTCCACCAGTCGGGCTGCACAGCCTGAGTGCTTGGGGTAGGGCAGTCCTGAGCCAATGTGCCACCTTAGGAATGCAAGCCAAGTTTCCTTGCCACAGGAAGGCACACCGAGGCCTGGTGTTTTCTCTATGAAACTGACGTGGGCTTGAAGGGTGAGGCCTTTACAACAATGTGTATGGAGGTACTCGATTTGGGCTGCCTGGTGAAAGAACCTGCGCTCACCAGCACCCTGAGTACCTTTCCTGAACTTTGATTCCTAGCTGGGTGAACTCGCCCTTCGGAGGCTAGATGGGACCAAACGTGTTAAGCTTGTGGGGAAAGCCTTTGACCAATGGCCAATATGCTTGTGCTTGTGCGAGGGTTACGCAGGCACTTGCCAACACAGGGTTTTGACCTTACCATAAGCTGTCCCTTTGGGCTGAAGCAGGCGGCGTGTGTGGATCACAGCCTGGGAAGCAGGACCTCAGGGGAGTCTGCCAACAGACTGCCCTCCAGTATAGCCAGCTGAGAAAAGGTGGCAAGGCTGATGGATCCCGCTTACAACGAAATGTTTCTCTTCAGCAGAGGAGATTTTGCTACCACACGTCAGCAGCTCCTCTCCCTCAGAGTGCTGTTCCTGGGTAGACTAGGAAAAGCCACCACGTTCCCAGCTTAGGAGAGGCTCTTTTCCTAGCTGGTTTCAACCGTGAGAGAGCCAGAAGGGCTGATCTCCACCAGTCGGGCTGCACAGCCTGAGTGCTTGGGGTAGGGCAGTCCTGAGCCAATGTGCCACCTTAGGAATGCAAGCCAAGTTTCCTTGCCACAGGAAGGCACACCGAGGCCTGGTGTTTTCTCTATGAAACTGACGTGGGCTTGAAGGGTGAGGCCTTTACAACAATGTGTATGGAGGTACTCGATTTGGGCTGCCTGGTGAAAGAACCTGCGCTCACCAGCACCCTGAGTACCTTTCCTGAACTTTGATTCCTAGCTGGGTGAACTCGCCCTTCGGAGGCTAGATGGGACCAAACGTGTTAAGCTTGTGGGGAAAGCCTTTGACCAATGGCCAATATGCTTGTGCTTGTGCGAGGGTTACGCAGGCACTTGCCAACACAGGGTTTTGACCTTACCATAAGCTGTCCCTTTGGGCTGAAGCAGGCGGCGTGTGTGGATCACAGCCTGGGAAGCAGGACCTCAGGGGAGTCTGCCAACAGACTGCCCTCCAGTATAGCCAGCTGAGAAAAGGTGGCAAGGCTGATGGATCCCGCTTACAACGAAATGTTTCTCTTCAGCAGAGGAGATTTTGCTACCACACGTCAGCAGCTCCTCTCCCTCAGAGTGCTGTTCCTGGGTAGACTAGGAAAAGCCACCACGTTCCCAGCTTAGGAGAGGCTCTTTTCCTAGCTGGTTTCAACCGTGAGAGAGCCAGAAGGGCTGATCTCCACCAGTCGGGCTGCACAGCCTGAGTGCTTGGGGTAGGGCAGTCCTGAGCCAATGTGCCACCTTAGGAATGCAAGCCAAGTTTCCTTGCCACAGGAAGGCACACCGAGGCCTGGTGTTTTCTCTATGAAACTGACGTGGGCTTGAAGGGTGAGGCCTTTACAACAATGTGTATGGAGGTACTCGATTTGGGCTGCCTGGTGAAAGAACCTGCGCTCACCAGCACCCTGAGTACCTTTCCTGAACTTTGATTCCTAGCTGGGTGAACTCGCCCTTCGGAGGCTAGATGGGACCAAACGTGTTAAGCTTGTGGGGAAAGCCTTTGACCAATGGCCAATATGCTTGTGCTTGTGCGAGGGTTACGCAGGCACTTGCCAACACAGGGTTTTGACCTTACCATAAGCTGTCCCTTTGGGCTGAAGCAGGCGGCGTGTGTGGATCACAGCCTGGGAAGCAGGACCTCAGGGGAGTCTGCCAACAGACTGCCCTCCAGTATAGCCAGCTGAGAAAAGGTGGCAAGGCGGATGGATCCCGCTTACAACGAAATGTTTCTCTTCAGCAGAGGAGATTTTGCTACCACACGTCAGCAGCTCCTCTCCCTCAGAGTGCTGTTCCTGGGTAGACTAGGAAAAGCCACCACGTTCCCAGCTTAGGAGAGGCTCTTTTCCTAGCTGGTTTCAACCGTGAGAGAGCCAGAAGGGCTGATCTCCACCAGTCGGGCTGCACAGCCTGAGTGCTTGGGGTAGGGCAGTCCTGAGCCAATGTGCCACCTTAGGAATGCAAGCCAAGTTTCCTTGCCACAGGAAGGCACACCGAGGCCTGGTGTTTTCTCTATGAAACTGACGTGGGCTTGAAGGGTGAGGCCTTTACAACAATGTGTATGGAGGTACTCGATTTGGGCTGCCTGGTGAAAGAACCTGCGCTCACCAGCACCCTGAGTACCTTTCCTGAACTTTGATTCCTAGCTGGGTGAACTCGCCCTTCGGAGGCTAGATGGGACCAAACGTGTTAAGCTTGTGGGGAAAGCCTTTGACCAATGGCCAATATGCTTGTGCTTGTGCGAGGGTTACGCAGGCACTTGCCAACACAGGGTTTTGACCTTACCATAAGCTGTCCCTTTGGGCTGAAGCAGGCGGCGTGTGTGGATCACAGCCTGGGAAGCAGGACCTCAGGGGAGTCTGCCAACAGACTGCCCTCCAGTATAGCCAGCTGAGAAAAGGTGGCAAGGCGGATGGATCCCGCTTACAACGAAATGTTTCTCTTCAGCAGAGGAGATTTTGCTACCACACGTCAGCAGCTCCTCTCCCTCAGAGTGCTGTTCCTGGGTAGACTAGGAAAAGCCACCACGTTCCCAGCTTAGGAGAGGCTCTTTTCCTAGCTGGTTTCAACCGTGAGAGAGCCAGAAGGGCTGATCTCCACCAGTCGGGCTGCACAGCCTGAGTGCTTGGGGTAGGGCAGTCCTGAGCCAATGTGCCACCTTAGGAATGCAAGCCAAGTTTCCTTGTCACAGGAAGGCACACCGAGGCCTGGTGTTTTCTCTATGAAACTGACGTGGGCTTGAAGGGTGAGGCCTTTACAACAATGTGTATGGAGGTACTCGATTTGGGCTGCCTGGTGAAAGAACCTGCGCTCACCAGCACCCTGAGTACCTTTCCTGAACTTTGATTCCTAGCTGGGTGAACTCGCCCTTCGGAGGCTAGATGGGACCAAACGTGTTAAGCTTGTGGGGAATGCCTTTGACCAATGGCCAATATGCTTGTGCTTGTGCGAGGGTTACGCAGGCACTTGCCAACACAGGGTTTTGACCTTACCATAAGCTGTCCCTTTGGGCTGAAGCAGGCGGCGTGTGTGGATCACAGCCTGGGAAGCAGGACCTCAGGGGAGTCTGCCAACAGACTGCCCTCCAGTATAGCCAGCTGAGAAAAGGTGGCAAGGCGGATGGATCCCGCTTACAACGAAATGTTTCTCTTCAGCAGAGGAGATTTTGCTACCACACGTCAGCAGCTCCTCTCCCTCAGAGTGCTGTTCCTGGGTAGACTAGGAAAAGCCACCACGTTCCCAGCTTAGGAGAGGCTCTTTTCCTAGCTGGTTTCAACCGTGAGAGAGCCAGAAGGGCTGATCTCCACCAGTCGGGCTGCACAGCCTGAGTGCTTGGGGTAGGGCAGTCCTGAGCCAATGTGCCACCTTAGGAATGCAAGCCAAGTTTCCTTGCCACAGGAAGGCACACCGAGGCCTGGTGTTTTCTCTATGAAACTGACGTGGGCTTGAAGGGTGAGGCCTTTACAACAATGTGTATGGAGGTACTCGATTTGGGCTGCCTGGTGAAAGAACCTGCGCTCACCAGCACCCTGAGTACCTTTCCTGAACTTTGATTCCTAGCTGGGTGAACTCGCCCTTCGGAGGCTAGATGGGACCAAACGTGTTAAGCTTGTGGGGAAAGCCTTTGACCAATGGCCAATATGCTTGTGCTTGTGCGAGGGTTACGCAGGCACTTGCCAACACAGGGTTTTGACCTTACCATAAGCTGTCCCTTTGGGCTGAAGCAGGCGGCGTGTGTGGATCACAGCCTGGGAAGCAGGACCTCAGGGGAGTCTGCCAACAGACTGCCCTCCAGTATAGCCAGCTGAGAAAAGGTGGCAAGGCTGATGGATCCCGCTTACAACGAAATGTTTCTCTTCAGCAGAGGAGATTTTGCTACCACACGTCAGCAGCTCCTCTCCCTCAGAGTGCTGTTCCTGGGTAGACTAGGAAAAGCCACCACGTTCCCAGCTTAGGAGAGGCTCTTTTCCTAGCTGGTTTCAACCGTGAGAGAGCCAGAAGGGCTGATCTCCACCAGTCGGGCTGCACAGCCTGAGTGCTTGGGGTAGGGCAGTCCTGAGCCAATGTGCCACCTTAGGAATGCAAGCCAAGTTTCCTTGCCACAGGAAGGCACACCGAGGCCTGGTGTTTTCTCTATGAAACTGACGTGGGCTTGAAGGGTGAGGCCTTTACAACAATGTGTTTGGAGGTACTCGATTTGGGCTGCCTGGTGAAAGAACCTGCGCTCACCAGCACCCTGAGTACCTTTCCTGAACTTTGATTCCTAGCTGGGTGAACTCGCCCTTCGGAGGCTAGATGGGACCAAACGTGTTAAGCTTGTGGGGAAAGCCTTTGACCAATGGCCAATATGCTTGTGCTTGTGCGAGGGTTACGCAGGCACTTGCCAACACAGGGTTTTGACCTTACCATAAGCTGTCCCTTTGGGCTGAAGCAGGCGGCGTGTGTGGATCACAGCCTGGGAAGCAGGACCTCAGGGGAGTCTGCCAACAGACTGCCCTCCAGTATAGCCAGCTGAGAAAAGGTGGCAAGGCTGATGGATCCCGCTTACAACGAAATGTTTCTCTTCAGCAGAGGAGATTTTGCTACCACACGTCAGCAGCTCCTCTCCCTCAGAGTGCTGTTCCTGGGTAGACTAGGAAAAGCCACCACGTTCCCAGCTTAGGAGAGGCTCTTTTCCTAGCTGGTTTCAACCGTGAGAGAGCCAGAAGGGCTGATCTCCACCAGTCGGGCTGCACAGCATGAGTGCTTCGGGTAGGGCAGTCCTGAGCCAATGTGCCACCTTAGGAATGCAAGCCAAGTTTCCTTGCCACAGGAAGGCACACCGAGGCCTGGTGTTTTCTCTATGAAACTGACGTGGGCTTGAAGGGTGAGGCCTTTACAACAATGTGTTTGGAGGTACTCGATTTGGGCTGCCTGGTGAAAGAACCTGCGCTCACCAGCACCCTGAGTACCTTTCCTGAACTTTGATTCCTAGCTGGGTGAACTCGCCCTTCGGAGGCTAGATGGGACCAAACGTGTTAAGCTTGTGGGGAAAGCCTTTGACCAATGGCCAATATGCTTGTGCTTGTGCGAGGGTTACGCAGGCACTTGCCAACACAGGGTTTTGACCTTACCATAAGCTGTCCCTTTGGGCTGAAGCAGGCGGCGTGTGTGGATCACAGCCTGGGAAGCAGGACCTCAGGGGAGTCTGCCAACAGACTGCCCTCCAGTATAGCCAGCTGAGAAAAGGTGGCAAGGCTGATGGATCCCGCTTACAACGAAATGTTTCTCTTCAGCAGAGGAGATTTTGCTACCACACGTCAGCAGCTCCTCTCCCTCAGAGTGCTGTTCCTGGGTAGACTAGGAAAAGCCACCACGTTCCCAGCTTAGGAGAGGCTCTTTTCCTAGCTGGTTTCAACCGTGAGAGAGCCAGAAGGGCTGATCTCCACCAGTCGGGCTGCACAGCCTGAGTGCTTCGGGTAGGGCAGTCCTGAGCCAATGTGCCACCTTAGGAATGCAAGCCAAGTTTCCTTGCCACAGGAAGGCACACCGAGGCCTGGTGTTTTCTCTATGAAACTGACGTGGGCTTGAAGGGTGAGGCCTTTACAACAATGTGTTTGGAGGTACTCGATTTGGGCTGCCTGGTGAAAGAACCTGCGCTCACCAGCACCCTGAGTACCTTTCCTGAACTTTGATTCCTAGCTGGGTGAACTCGCCCTTCGGAGGCTAGATGGGACCAAACGTGTTAAGCTTGTGGGGAAAGCCTTTGACCAATGGCCAATATGCTTGTGCTTGTGCGAGGGTTACGCAGGCACTTGCCAACACAGGGTTTTGACCTTACCATAAGCTGTCCCTTTGGGCTGAAGCAGGCGGCGTGTGTGGATCACAGCCTGGGAAGCAGGACCTCAGGGGAGTCTGCCAACAGACTGCCCTCCAGTATAGCCAGCTGAGAAAAGGTGGCAAGGCTGATGGATCCCGCTTACAACGAAATGTTTCTCTTCAGCAGAGGAGATTTTGCTACCACACGTCAGCAGCTCCTCTCCCTCAGAGTGCTGTTCCTGGGTAGACTAGGAAAAGCCACCACGTTCCCAGCTTAGGAGAGGCTCTTTTCCTAGCTGGTTTCAACCGTGAGAGAGCCAGAAGGGCTGATCTCCACCAGTCGGGCTGCACAGCCTGAGTGCTTCGGGTAGGGCAGTCCTGAGCCAATGTGCCACCTTAGGAATGCAAGCCAAGTTTCCTTGCCACAGGAAGGCACACCGAGGCCTGGTGTTTTCTCTATGAAACTGACGTGGGCTTGAAGGGTGAGGCCTTTACAACAATGTGTTTGGAGGTACTCGATTTGGGCTGCCTGGTGAAAGAACCTGCGCTCACCAGCACCCTGAGTACCTTTCCTGAACTTTGATTCCTAGCTGGGTGAACTCGCCCTTCGGAGGCTAGATGGGACCAAACGTGTTAAGCTTGTGGGGAAAGCCTTTGACCAATGGCCAATATGCTTGTGCTTGTGCGAGGGTTACGCAGGCACTTGCCAACACAGGGTTTTGACCTTACCATAAGCTGTCCCTTTGGGCTGAAGCAGGCGGCGTGTGTGGATCACAGCCTGGGAAGCAGGACCTCAGGGGAGTCTGCCAACAGACTGCCCTCCAGTATAGCCAGCTGAGAAAAGGTGGCAAGGCTGATGGATCCCGCTTACAACGAAATGTTTCTCTTCAGCAGAGGAGATTTTGCTACCACACGTCAGCAGCTCCTCTCCCTCAGAGTGCTGTTCCTGGGTAGACTAGGAAAAGCCACCACGTTCCCAGCTTAGGAGAGGCTCTTTTCCTAGCTGGTTTCAACCGTGAGAGAGCCAGAAGGGCTGATCTCCACCAGTCGGGCTGCACAGCCTGAGTGCTTCGGGTAGGGCAGTCCTGAGCCAATGTGCCACCTTAGGAATGCAAGCCAAGTTTCCTTGCCACAGGAAGGCACACCGAGGCCTGGTGTTTTCTCTATGAAACTGACGTGGGCTTGAAGGGTGAGGCCTTTACAACAATGTGTTTGGAGGTACTCGATTTGGGCTGCCTGGTGAAAGAACCTGCGCTCACCAGCACCCTGAGTACCTTTCCTGAACTTTGATTCCTAGCTGGGTGAACTCGCCCTTCGGAGGCTAGATGGGACCAAACGTGTTAAGCTTGTGGGGAAAGCCTTTGACCAATGGCCAATATGCTTGTGCTTGTGCGAGGGTTACGCAGGCACTTGCCAACACAGGGTTTTGACCTTACCATAAGCTGTCCCTTTGGGCTGAAGCAGGCGGCGTGTGTGGATCACAGCCTGGGAAGCAGGACCTCAGGGGAGTCTGCCAACAGACTGCCCTCCAGTATAGCCAGCTGAGAAAAGGTGGCAAGGCTGATGGATCCCGCTTACAACGAAATGTTTCTCTTCAGCAGAGGAGATTTTGCTACCACACGTCAGCAGCTCCTCTCCCTCAGAGTGCTGTTCCTGGGTAGACTAGGAAAAGCCACCACGTTCCCAGCTTAGGAGAGGCTCTTTTCCTAGCTGGTTTCAACCGTGAGAGAGCCAGAAGGGCTGATCTCCACCAGTCGGGCTGCACAGCCTGAGTGCTTCGGGTAGGGCAGTCCTGAGCCAATGTGCCACCTTAGGAATGCAAGCCAAGTTTCCTTGCCACAGGAAGGCACACCGAGGCCTGGTGTTTTCTCTATGAAACTGACGTGGGCTTGAAGGGTGAGGCCTTTACAACAATGTGTTTGGAGGTACTCGATTTGGGCTGCCTGGTGAAAGAACCTGCGCTCACCAGCACCCTGAGTACCTTTCCTGAACTTTGATTCCTAGCTGGGTGAACTCGCCCTTCGGAGGCTAGATGGGACCAAACGTGTTAAGCTTGTGGGGAAAGCCTTTGACCAATGGCCAATATGCTTGTGCTTGTGCGAGGGTTACGCAGGCACTTGCCAACACAGGGTTTTGACCTTACCATAAGCTGTCCCTTTGGGCTGAAGCAGGCGGCGTGTGTGGATCACAGCCTGGGAAGCAGGACCTCAGGGGAGTCTGCCAACAGACTGCCCTCCAGTATAGCCAGCTGAGAAAAGGTGGCAAGGCTGATGGATCCCGCTTACAACGAAATGTTTCTCTTCAGCAGAGGAGATTTTGCTACCACACGTCAGCAGCTCCTCTCCCTCAGAGTGCTGTTCCTGGGTAGACTAGGAAAAGCCACCACGTTCCCAGCTTAGGAGAGGCTCTTTTCCTAGCTGGTTTCAACCGTGAGAGAGCCAGAAGGGCTGATCTCCACCAGTCGGGCTGCACAGCCTGAGTGCTTGGGGTAGGGCAGTCCTGAGCCAATGTGCCACCTTAGGAATGCAAGCCAAGTTTCCTTGCCACAGGAAGGCACACCGAGGCCTGGTGTTTTCTCTATGAAACTGACGTGGGCTTGAAGGGTGAGGCCTTTACAACAATGTGTTTGGAGGTACTCGATTTGGGCTGCCTGGTGAAAGAACCTGCGCTCACCAGCACCCTGAGTACCTTTCCTGAACTTTGATTCCTAGCTGGGTGAACTCGCCCTTCGGAGGCTAGATGGGACCAAACGTGTTAAGCTTGTGGGGAAAGCCTTTGACCAATGGCCAATATGCTTGTGCTTGTGCGAGGGTTACGCAGGCACTTGCCAACACAGGGTTTTGACCTTACCATAAGCTGTCCCTTTGGGCTGAAGCAGGCGGCGTGTGTGGATCACAGCCTGGGAAGCAGGACCTCAGGGGAGTCTGCCAACAGACTGCCCTCCAGTATAGCCAGCTGAGAAAAGGTGGCAAGGCTGATGGATCCCGCTTACAACGAAATGTTTCTCTTCAGCAGAGGAGATTTTGCTACCACACGTCAGCAGCTCCTCTCCCTCAGAGTGCTGTTCCTGGGTAGACTAGGAAAAGCCACCACGTTCCCAGCTTAGGAGAGGCTCTTTTCCTAGCTGGTTTCAACCGTGAGAGAGCCAGAAGGGCTGATCTCCACCAGTCGGGCTGCACAGCCTGAGTGCTTCGGGTAGGGCAGTCCTGAGCCAATGTGCCACCTTAGGAATGCAAGCCAAGTTTCCTTGCCACAGGAAGGCACACCGAGGCCTGGTGTTTTCTCTATGAAACTGACGTGGGCTTGAAGGGTGAGGCCTTTACAACAATGTGTTTGGAGGTACTCGATTTGGGCTGCCTGGTGAAAGAACCTGCGCTCACCAGCACCCTGAGTACCTTTCCTGAACTTTGATTCCTAGCTGGGTGAACTCGCCCTTCGGAGGCTAGATGGGACCAAACGTGTTAAGCTTGTGGGGAAAGCCTTTGACCAATGGCCAATATGCTTGTGCTTGTGCGAGGGTTACGCAGGCACTTGCCAACACAGGGTTTTGACCTTACCATAAGCTGTCCCTTTGGGCTGAAGCAGGCGGCGTGTGTGGATCACAGCCTGGGAAGCAGGACCTCAGGGGAGTCTGCCAACAGACTGCCCTCCAGTATAGCCAGCTGAGAAAAGGTGGCAAGGCTGATGGATCCCGCTTACAACGAAATGTTTCTCTTCAGCAGAGGAGATTTTGCTACCACACGTCAGCAGCTCCTCTCCCTCAGAGTGCTGTTCCTGGGTAGACTAGGAAAAGCCACCACGTTCCCAGCTTAGGAGAGGCTCTTTTCCTAGCTGGTTTCAACCGTGAGAGAGCCAGAAGGGCTGATCTCCACCAGTCGGGGTGCACAGCCTGAGTGCTTCGGGTAGGGCAGTCCTGAGCCAATGTGCCACCTTAGGAATGCAAGCCAAGTTTCCTTGCCACAGGAAGGCACACCGAGGCCTGGTGTTTTCTCTATGAAACTGACGTGGGCTTGAAGGGTGAGGCCTTTACAACAATGTGTTTGGAGGTACTCGATTTGGGCTGCCTGGTGAAAGAACCTGCGCTCACCAGCACCCTGAGTACCTTTCCTGAACTTTGATTCCTAGCTGGGTGAACTCGCCCTTCGGAGGCTAGATGGGACCAAACGTGTTAAGCTTGTGGGGAAAGCCTTTGACCAATGGCCAATATGCTTGTGCTTGTGCGAGGGTTACGCAGGCACTTGCAACACAGGGTTTTGACCTTACCATAAGCTGTCCCTTTGGGCTGAAGCAGGCGGCGTGTGTGGATCACAGCCTGGGAAGCAGGACCTCAGGGGAGTCTGCCAACAGACTGCCCTCCAGTATAGCCAGCTGAGAAAAGGTGGCAAGGCTGATGGATCCCGCTTACAACGAAATGTTTCTCTTCAGCAGAGGAGATTTTGCTACCACACGTCAGCAGCTCCTCTCCCTCAGAGTGCTGTTCCTGGGTAGACTAGGAAAAGCCACCACGTTCCCAGCTTAGGAGAGGCTCTTTTCCTAGCTGGTTTCAACCGTGAGAGAGCCAGAAGGGCTGATCTCCACCAGTCGGGCTGCACAGCCTGAGTGCTTCGGGTAGGGCAGTCCTGAGCCAATGTGCCACCTTAGGAATGCAAGCCAAGTTTCCTTGCCACAGGAAGGCACACCGAGGCCTGGTGTTTTCTCTATGAAACTGACGTGGGCTTGAAGGGTGAGGCCTTTACAACAATGTGTTTGGAGGTACTCGATTTGGGCTGCCTGGTGAAAGAACCTGCGCTCACCAGCACCCTGAGTACCTTTCCTGAACTTTGATTCCTAGCTGGGTGAACTCGCCCTTCGGAGGCTAGATGGGACCAAACGTGTTAAGCTTGTGGGGAAAGCCTTTGACCAATGGCCAATATGCTTGTGCTTGTGCGAGGGTTACGCAGGCACTTGCCAACACAGGGTTTTGACCTTACCATAAGCTGTCCCTTTGGGCTGAAGCAGGCGGCGTGTGTGGATCACAGCCTGGGAAGCAGGACCTCAGGGGAGTCTGCCAACAGACTGCCCTCCAGTATAGCCAGCTGAGAAAAGGTGGCAAGGCTGATGGATCCCGCTTACAACGAAATGTTTCTCTTCAGCAGAGGAGATTTTGCTACCACACGTCAGCAGCTCCTCTCCCTCAGAGTGCTGTTCCTGGGTAGACTAGGAAAAGCCACCACGTTCCCAGCTTAGGAGAGGCTCTTTTCCTAGCTGGTTTCAACCGTGAGAGAGCCAGAAGGGCTGATCTCCACCAGTCGGGCTGCACAGCCTGAGTGCTTGGGGTAGGGCAGTCCTGAGCCAATGTGCCACCTTAGGAATGCAAGCCAAGTTTCCTTGCCACAGGAAGGCACACCGAGGCCTGGTGTTTTCTCTATGAAACTGACGTGGGCTTGAAGGGTGAGGCCTTTACAACAATGTGTTTGGAGGTACTCGATTTGGGCTGCCTGGTGAAAGAACCTGCGCTCACCAGCACCCTGAGTACCTTTCCTGAACTTTGATTCCTAGCTGGGTGAACTCGCCCTTCGGAGGCTAGATGGGACCAAACGTGTTAAGCTTGTGGGGAAAGCCTTTGACCAATGGCCAATATGCTTGTGCTTGTGCGAGGGTTACGCAGGCACTTGCCAACACAGGGTTTTGACCTTACCATAAGCTGTCCCTTTGGGCTGAAGCAGGCGGCGTGTGTGGATCACAGCCTGGGAAGCAGGACCTCAGGGGAGTCTGCCAACAGACTGCCCTCCAGTATAGCCAGCTGAGAAAAGGTGGCAAGGCTGATGGATCCCGCTTACAACGAAATGTTTCTCTTCAGCAGAGGAGATTTTGCTACCACACGTCAGCAGCTCCTCTCCCTCAGAGTGCTGTTCCTGGGTAGACTAGGAAAAGCCACCACGTTCCCAGCTTAGGAGAGGCTCTTTTCCTAGCTGGTTTCAACCGTGAGAGAGCCAGAAGGGCTGATCTCCACCAGTCGGGCTGCACAGCATGAGTGCTTCGGGTAGGGCAGTCCTGAGCCAATGTGCCACCTTAGGAATGCAAGCCAAGTTTCCTTGCCACAGGAAGGCACACCGAGGCCTGGTGTTTTCTCTATGAAACTGACGTGGGCTTGAAGGGTGAGGCCTTTACAACAATGTGTTTGGAGGTACTCGATTTGGGCTGCCTGGTGAAAGAACCTGCGCTCACCAGCACCCTGAGTACCTTTCCTGAACTTTGATTCCTAGCTGGGTGAACTCGCCCTTCGGAGGCTAGATGGGACCAAACGTGTTAAGCTTGTGGGGAAAGCCTTTGACCAATGGCCAATATGCTTGTGCTTGTGCGAGGGTTACGCAGGCACTTGCCAACACAGGGTTTTGACCTTACCATAAGCTGTCCCTTTGGGCTGAAGCAGGCGGCGTGTGTGGATCACAGCCTGGGAAGCAGGACCTCAGGGGAGTCTGCCAACAGACTGCCCTCCAGTATAGCCAGCTGAGAAAAGGTGGCAAGGCTGATGGATCCCGCTTACAACGAAATGTTTCTCTTCAGCAGAGGAGATTTTGCTACCACACGTCAGCAGCTCCTCTCCCTCAGAGTGCTGTTCCTGGGTAGACTAGGAAAAGCCACCACGTTCCCAGCTTAGGAGAGGCTCTTTTCCTAGCTGGTTTCAACCGTGAGAGAGCCAGAAGGGCTGATCTCCACCAGTCGGGCTGCACAGCCTGAGTGCTTCGGGTAGGGCAGTCCTGAGCCAATGTGCCACCTTAGGAATGCAAGCCAAGTTTCCTTGCCACAGGAAGGCACACCGAGGCCTGGTGTTTTCTCTATGAAACTGACGTGGGCTTGAAGGGTGAGGCCTTTACAACAATGTGTTTGGAGGTACTCGATTTGGGCTGCCTGGTGAAAGAACCTGCGCTCACCAGCACCCTGAGTACCTTTCCTGAACTTTGATTCCTAGCTGGGTGAACTCGCCCTTCGGAGGCTAGATGGGACCAAACGTGTTAAGCTTGTGGGGAAAGCCTTTGACCAATGGCCAATATGCTTGTGCTTGTGCGAGGGTTACGCAGGCACTTGCCAACACAGGGTTTTGACCTTACCATAAGCTGTCCCTTTGGGCTGAAGCAGGCGGCGTGTGTGGATCACAGCCTGGGAAGCAGGACCTCAGGGGAGTCTGCCAACAGACTGCCCTCCAGTATAGCCAGCTGAGAAAAGGTGGCAAGGCTGATGGATCCCGCTTACAACGAAATGTTTCTCTTCAGCAGAGGAGATTTTGCTACCACACGTCAGCAGCTCCTCTCCCTCAGAGTGCTGTTCCTGGGTAGACTAGGAAAAGCCACCACGTTCCCAGCTTAGGAGAGGCTCTTTTCCTAGCTGGTTTCAACCGTGAGAGAGCCAGAAGGGCTGATCTCCACCAGTCGGGCTGCACAGCCTGAGTGCTTCGGGTAGGGCAGTCCTGAGCCAATGTGCCACCTTAGGAATGCAAGCCAAGTTTCCTTGCCACAGGAAGGCACACCGAGGCCTGGTGTTTTCTCTATGAAACTGACGTGGGCTTGAAGGGTGAGGCCTTTACAACAATGTGTTTGGAGGTACTCGATTTGGGCTGCCTGGTGAAAGAACCTGCGCTCACCAGCACCCTGAGTACCTTTCCTGAACTTTGATTCCTAGCTGGGTGAACTCGCCCTTCGGAGGCTAGATGGGACCAAACGTGTTAAGCTTGTGGGGAAAGCCTTTGACCAATGGCCAATATGCTTGTGCTTGTGCGAGGGTTACGCAGGCACTTGCAACACAGGGTTTTGACCTTACCATAAGCTGTCCCTTTGGGCTGAAGCAGGCGGCGTGTGTGGATCACAGCCTGGGAAGCAGGACCTCAGGGGAGTCTGCCAACAGACTGCCCTCCAGTATAGCCAGCTGAGAAAAGGTGGCAAGGCTGATGGATCCCGCTTACAACGAAATGTTTCTCTTCAGCAGAGGAGATTTTGCTACCACACGTCAGCAGCTCCTCTCCCTCAGAGTGCTGTTCCTGGGTAGACTAGGAAAAGCCACCACGTTCCCAGTTTAGGAGAGGCTCTTTTCCTAGCTGGTTTCAACCGTGAGAGAGCCAGAAGGGCTGATCTCCACCAGTCGGGCTGCACAGCCTGAGTGCTTCGGGTAGGGCAGTCCTGAGCCAATGTGCCACCTTAGGAATGCAAGCCAAGTTTCCTTGCCACAGGAAGGCACACCGAGGCCTGGTGTTTTCTCTATGAAACTGACGTGGGCTTGAAGGGTGAGGCCTTTACAACAATGTGTATGGAGGTACTCGATTTGGGCTGCCTGGTGAAAGAACCTGCGCTCACCAGCACCCTGAGTACCTTTCCTGAACTTTGATTCCTAGCTGGGTGAACTCGCCCTTCGGAGGCTAGATGGGACCAAACGTGTTAAGCTTGTGGGGAAAGCCTTTGACCAATGGCCAATATGCTTGTGCTTGTGCGAGGGTTACGCAGGCACTTGCCAACACAGGGTTTTGACCTTACCATAAGCTGTCCCTTTGGGCTGAAGCAGGCGGCGTGTGTGGATCACAGCCTGGGAAGCAGGACCTCAGGGGAGTCTGCCAACAGACTGCCCTCCAGTATAGCCAGCTGAGAAAAGGTGGCAAGGCTGATGGATCCCGCTTACAACGAAATGTTTCTCTTCAGCAGAGGAGATTTTGCTACCACACGTCAGCAGCTCCTCTCCCTCAGAGTGCTGTTCCTGGGTAGACTAGGAAAAGCCACCACGTTCCCAGCTTAGGAGAGGCTCTTTTCCTAGTTGGTTTCAACCGTGAGAGAGCCAGAAGGGCTGATCTCCACCAGTCGGGCTGCACAGCCTGAGTGCTTGGGGTAGGGCAGTCCTGAGCCAATGTGCCACCTTAGGAATGCAAGCCAAGTTTCCTTGCCACAGGAAGGCACACCGAGGCCTGGTGTTTTCTCTATGAAACTGACGTGGGCTTGAAGGGTGAGGCCTTTACAACAATGTGTATGGAGGTACTCGATTTGGGCTGCCTGGTGAAAGAACCTGCGCTCACCAGCACCCTGAGTACCTTTCCTGAACTTTGATTCCTAGCTGGGTGAACTCGCCCTTCGGAGGCTAGATGGGACCAAACGTGTTAAGCTTGTGGGGAAAGCCTTTGACCAATGGCCAATATGCTTGTGCTTGTGCGAGGGTTACGCAGGCACTTGCAACACAGGGTTTTGACCTTACCATAAGCTGTCCCTTTGGGCTGAAGCAGGCGGCGTGTGTGGATCACAGCCTGGGAAGCAGGACCTCAGGGGAGTCTGCCAACAGACTGCCCTCCAGTATAGCCAGCTGAGAAAAGGTGGCAAGGCTGATGGATCCCGCTTACAACGAAATGTTTCTCTTCAGCAGAGGAGATTTTGCTACCACACGTCAGCAGCTCCTCTCCCTCAGAGTGCTGTTCCTGGGTAGACTAGGAAAAGCCACCACGTTCCCAGCTTAGGAGAGGCTCTTTTCCTAGCTGGTTTCAACCGTGAGAGAGCCAGAAGGGCTGATCTCCACCAGTCGGGCTGCACAGCCTGAGTGCTTGGGGTAGGGCAGTCCTGAGCCAATGTGCCACCTTAGGAATGCAAGCCAAGTTTCCTTGCCACAGGAAGGCACACCGAGGCCTGGTGTTTTCTCTATGAAACTGACGTGGGCTTGAAGGGTGAGGCCTTTACAACAATGTGTATGGAGGTACTCGATTTGGGCTGCCTGGTGAAAGAACCTGCGCTCACCAGCACCCTGAGTACCTTTCCTGAACTTTGATTCCTAGCTGGGTGAACTCGCCCTTCGGAGGCTAGATGGGACCAAACGTGTTAAGCTTGTGGGGAAAGCCTTTGACCAATGGCCAATATGCTTGTGCTTGTGCGAGGGTTACGCAGGCACTTGCCAACACAGGGTTTTGACCTTACCATAAGCTGTCCCTTTGGGCTGAAGCAGGCGGCGTGTGTGGATCACAGCCTGGGAAGCAGGACCTCAGGGGAGTCTGCCAACAGACTGCCCTCCAGTATAGCCAGCTGAGAAAAGGTGGCAAGGCTGATGGATCCCGCTTACAACGAAATGTTTCTCTTCAGCAGAGGAGATTTTGCTACCACACGTCAGCAGCTCCTCTCCCTCAGAGTGCTGTTCCTGGGTAGACTAGGAAAAGCCACCACGTTCCCAGCTTAGGAGAGGCTCTTTTCCTAGCTGGTTTCAACCGTGAGAGAGCCAGAAGGGCTGATCTCCACCAGTCGGGCTGCACAGCCTGAGTGCTTCGGGTAGGACAGTCCTGAGCCAATGTGCCACCTTAGGAATGCAAGCCAAGTTTCCTTGCCACAGGAAGGCACACCGAGGCCTGGTGTTTTCTCTATGAAACTGACGTGGGCTTGAAGGGTGAGGCCTTTACAACAATGTGTATGGAGGTACTCGATTTGGGCTGCCTGGTGAAAGAACCTGCGCTCACCAGCAACCTGAGTACCTTTCCTGAACTTTGATTCCTAGCTGGGTGAACTCGCCCTTCGGAGGCTAGATGGGACCAAACGTGTTAAGCTTGTGGGGAAAGCCTTTGACCAATGGCCAATATGCTTGTGCTTGTGCGAGGGTTACGCAGGCACTTGCCAACACAGGGTTTTGACCTTACCATAAGCTGTCCCTTTGGGCTGAAGCAGGCGGCGTGTGTGGATCACAGCCTGGGAAGCAGGACCTCAGGGGAGTCTGCCAACAGACTGCCCTCCAGTATAGCCAGCTGAGAAAAGGTGGCAAGGCTGATGGATCCCGCTTACAACGAAATGTTTCTCTTCAGCAGAGGAGATTTTGCTACCACACGTCAGCAGCTCCTCTCCCTCAGAGTGCTGTTCCTGGGTAGACTAGGAAAAGCCACCACGTTCCCAGCTTAGGAGAGGCTCTTTTCCTAGCTGGTTTCAACCGTGAGAGAGCCAGAAGGGCTGATCTCCACCAGTCGGGCTGCACAGCCTGAGTGCTTCGGGTAGGGCAGTCCTGAGCCAATGTGCCACCTTAGGAATGCAAGCCAAGTTTCCTTGCCACAGGAAGGCACACCGAGGCCTGGTGTTTTCTCTATGAAACTGACGTGGGCTTGAAGGGTGAGGCCTTTACAACAATGTGTATGGAGGTACTCGATTTGGGCTGCCTGGTGAAAGAACCTGCGCTCACCAGCAACCTGAGTACCTTTCCTGAACTTTGATTCCTAGCTGGGTGAACTCGCCCTTCGGAGGCTAGATGGGACCAAACGTGTTAAGCTTGTGGGGAAAGCCTTTGACCAATGGCCAATATGCTTGTGCTTGTGCGAGGGTTACGCAGGCACTTGCCAACACAGGGTTTTGACCTTACCATAAGCTGTCCCTTTGGGCTGAAGCAGGCGGCGTGTGTGGATCACAGCCTGGGAAGCAGGACCTCAGGGGAGTCTGCCAACAGACTGCCCTCCAGTATAGCCAGCTGAGAAAAGGTGGCAAGGCTGATGGATCCCGCTTACAACGAAATGTTTCTCTTCAGCAGAGGAGATTTTGCTACCACACGTCAGCAGCTCCTCTCCCTCAGAGTGCTGTTCCTGGGTAGACTAGGAAAAGCCACCACGTTCCCAGCTTAGGAGAGGCTCTTTTCCTAGCTGGTTTCAACCGTGAGAGAGCCAGAAGGGCTGATCTCCACCAGTCGGGCTGCACAGCCTGAGTGCTTGGGGTAGGGCAGTCCTGAGCCAATGTGCCACCTTAGGAATGCAAGCCAAGTTTCCTTGCCACAGGAAGGCACACCGAGGCCTGGTGTTTTCTCTATGAAACTGACGTGGGCTTGAAGGGTGAGGCCTTTACAACAATGTGTATGGAGGTACTCGATTTGGGCTGCCTGGTGAAAGAACCTGCGCTCACCAGCACCCTGAGTACCTTTCCTGAACTTTGATTCCTAGCTGGGTGAACTCGCCCTTCGGAGGCTAGATGGGACCAAACGTGTTAAGCTTGTGGGGAAAGCCTTTGACCAATGGCCAATATGCTTGTGCTTGTGCGAGGGTTACGCAGGCACTTGCCAACACAGGGTTTTGACCTTACCATAAGCTGTCCCTTTGGGCTGAAGCAGGCGGCGTGTGTGGATCACAGCCTGGGAAGCAGGACCTCAGGGGAGTCTGCCAACAGACTGCCCTCCAGTATAGCCAGCTGAGAAAAGGTGGCAAGGCTGATGGATCCCGCTTACAACGAAATGTTTCTCTTCAGCAGAGGAGATTTTGCTACCACACGTCAGCAGCTCCTCTCCCTCAGAGTGCTGTTCCTGGGTAGACTAGGAAAAGCCACCACGTTCCCAGCTTAGGAGAGGCTCTTTTCCTAGCTGGTTTCAACCGTGAGAGAGCCAGAAGGGCTGATCTCCACCAGTCGGGCTGCACAGCCTGAGTGCTTGGGGTAGGGCAGTCCTGAGCCAATGTGCCACCTTAGGAATGCAAGCCAAGTTTCCTTGCCACAGGAAGGCACACCGAGGCCTGGTGTTTTCTCTATGAAACTGACGTGGGCTTGAAGGGTGAGGCCTTTACAACAATGTGTATGGAGGTACTCGATTTGGGCTGCCTGGTGAAAGAACCTGCGCTCACCAGCACCCTGAGTACCTTTCCTGAACTTTGATTCCTAGCTGGGTGAACTCGCCCTTCGGAGGCTAGATGGGACCAAACGTGTTAAGCTTGTGGGGAAAGCCTTTGACCAATGGCCAATATGCTTGTGCTTGTGCGAGGGTTACGCAGGCACTTGCAACACAGGGTTTTGACCTTACCATAAGCTGTCCCTTTGGGCTGAAGCAGGCGGCGTGTGTGGATCACAGCCTGGGAAGCAGGACCTCAGGGGAGTCTGCCAACAGACTGCCCTCCAGTATAGCCAGCTGAGAAAAGGTGGCAAGGCTGATGGATCCCGCTTACAACGAAATGTTTCTCTTCAGCAGAGGAGATTTTGCTACCACACGTCAGCAGCTCCTCTCCCTCAGAGTGCTGTTCCTGGGTAGACTAGGAAAAGCCACCACGTTCCCAGCTTAGGAGAGGCTCTTTTCCTAGCTGGTTTCAACCGTGAGAGAGCCAGAAGGGCTGATCTCCACCAGTCGGGCTGCACAGCCTGAGTGCTTGGGGTAGGGCAGTCCTGAGCCAATGTGCCACCTTAGGAATGCAAGCCAAGTTTCCTTGCCACAGGAAGGCACACCGAGGCCTGGTGTTTTCTCTATGAAACTGACGTGGGCTTGAAGGGTGAGGCCTTTACAACAATGTGTATGGAGGTACTCGATTTGGGCTGCCTGGTGAAAGAACCTGCGCTCACCAGCACCCTGAGTACCTTTCCTGAACTTTGATTCCTAGCTGGGTGAACTCGCCCTTCGGAGGCTACATGGGACCAAACGTGTTAAGCTTGTGGGGAAAGCCTTTGACCAATGGCCAATATGCTTGTGCTTGTGCGAGGGTTACGCAGGCACTTGCCAACACAGGGTTTTGACCTTACCATAAGCTGTCCCTTTGGGCTGAAGCAGGCGGCGTGTGTGGATCACAGCCTGGGAAGCAGGACCTCAGGGGAGTCTGCCAACAGACTGCCCTCCAGTATAGCCAGCTGAGAAAAGGTGGCAAGGCTGATGGATCCCGCTTACAACGAAATGTTTCTCTTCAGCAGAGGAGATTTTGCTACCACACGTCAGCAGCTCCTCTCCCTCAGAGTGCTGTTCCTGGGTAGACTAGGAAAAGCCACCACGTTCCCAGCTTAGGAGAGGCTCTTTTCCTAGCTGGTTTCAACCGTGAGAGAGCCAGAAGGGCTGATCTCCACCAGTCGGGCTGCACAGCCTGAGTGCTTGGGGTAGGGCAGTCCTGAGCCAATGTGCCACCTTAGGAATGCAAGCCAAGTTTCCTTGCCACAGGAAGGCACACCGAGGCCTGGTGTTTTCTCTATGAAACTGACGTGGGCTTGAAGGGTGAGGCCTTTACAACAATGTGTATGGAGGTACTCGATTTGGGCTGCCTGGTGAAAGAACCTGCGCTCACCAGCACCCTGAGTACCTTTCCTGAACTTTGATTCCTAGCTGGGTGAACTCGCCCTTCGGAGGCTAGATGGGACCAAACGTGTTAAGCTTGTGGGGAAAGCCTTTGACCAATGGCCAATATGCTTGTGCTTGTGCGAGGGTTACGCAGGCACTTGCCAACACAGGGTTTTGACCTTACCATAAGCTGTCCCTTTGGGCTGAAGCAGGCGGCGTGTGTGGATCACAGCCTGGGAAGCAGGACCTCAGGGGAGTCTGCCAACAGACTGCCCTCCAGTATAGCCAGCTGAGAAAAGGTGGCAAGGCTGATGGATCCCGCTTACAACGAAATGTTTCTCTTCAGCAGAGGAGATTTTGCTACCACACGTCAGCAGCTCCTCTCCCTCAGAGTGCTGTTCCTGGGTAGACTAGGAAAAGCCACCACGTTCCCAGCTTAGGAGAGGCTCTTTTCCTAGCTGGTTTCAACCGTGAGAGAGCCAGAAGGGCTGATCTCCACCAGTCGGGCTGCACAGCCTGAGTGCTTGGGGTAGGGCAGTCCTGAGCCAATGTGCCACCTTAGGAATGCAAGCCAAGTTTCCTTGCCACAGGAAGGCACACCGAGGCCTGGTGTTTTCTCTATGAAACTGACGTGGGCTTGAAGGGTGAGGCCTTTACAACAATGTGTATGGAGGTACTCGATTTGGGCTGCCTGGTGAAAGAACCTGCGCTCACCAGCACCCTGAGTACCTTTCCTGAACTTTGATTCCTAGCTGGGTGAACTCGCCCTTCGGAGGCTAGATGGGACCAAACGTGTTAAGCTTGTGGGGAAAGCCTTTGACCAATGGCCAATATGCTTGTGCTTGTGCGAGGGTTACGCAGGCACTTGCCAACACAGGGTTTTGACCTTACCATAAGCTGTCCCTTTGGGCTGAAGCAGGCGGCGTGTGTGGATCACAGCCTGGGAAGCAGGACCTCAGGGGAGTCTGCCAACAGACTGCCCTCCAGTATAGCCAGCTGAGAAAAGGTGGCAAGGCTGATGGATCCCGCTTACAACGAAATGTTTCTCTTCAGCAGAGGAGATTTTGCTACCACACGTCAGCAGCTCCTCTCCCTCAGAGTGCTGTTCCTGGGTAGACTAGGAAAAGCCACCACGTTCCCAGCTTAGGAGAGGCTCTTTTCCTAGCTGGTTTCAACCGTGAGAGAGCCAGAAGGGCTGATCTCCACCAGTCGGGCTGCACAGCCTGAGTGCTTGGGGTAGGGCAGTCCTGAGCCAATGTGCCACCTTAGGAATGCAAGCCAAGTTTCCTTGCCACAGGAAGGCACACCGAGGCCTGGTGTTTTCTCTATGAAACTGACGTGGGCTTGAAGGGTGAGGCCTTTACGACAATGTGTATGGAGGTACTCGATTTGGGCTGCCTGGTGAAAGAACCTGCGCTCACCAGCAACCTGAGTACCTTTCCTGAACTTTGATTCCTAGCTGGGTGAACTCGCCCTTCGGAGGCTAGATGGGACCAAACGTGTTAAGCTTGTGGGGAAAGCCTTTGACCAATGGCCAATATGCTTGTGCTTGTGCGAGGGTTACGCAGGCACTTGCCAACACAGGGTTTTGACCTTACCATAAGCTGTCCCTTTGGGCTGAAGCAGGCGGCGTGTGTGGATCACAGCCTGGGAAGCAGGACCTCAGGGGAGTCTGCCAACAGACTGCCCTCCAGTATAGCCAGCTGAGAAAAGGTGGCAAGGCTGATGGATCCCGCTTACAACGAAATGTTTCTCTTCAGCAGAGGAGATTTTGCTACCACACGTCAGCAGCTCCTCTCCCTCAGAGTGCTGTTCCTGGGTAGACTAGGAAAAGCCACCACGTTCCCAGTTTAGGAGAGGCTCTTTTCCTAGCTGGTTTCAACCGTGAGAGCGCCAGAAGGGCTGATCTCCACCAGTCGGGCTGCACAGCCTGAGTGCTTGGGGTAGGGCAGTCCTGAGCCAATGTGCCACCTTAGGAATGCAAGCCAAGTTTCCTTGCCACAGGAAGGCACACCGAGGCCTGGTGTTTTCTCTATGAAACTGACGTGGGCTTGAAGGGTGAGGCCTTTACAACAATGTGTATGGAGGTACTCGATTTGGGCTGCCTGGTGAAAGAACCTGCGCTCACCAGCACCCTGAGTACCTTTCCTGAACTTTGATTCCTAGCTGGGTGAACTCGCCCTTCGGAGGCTAGATGGGACCAAACGTGTTAAGCTTGTGGGGAAAGCCTTTGACCAATGGCCAATATGCTTGTGCTTGTGCGAGGGTTACGCAGGCACTTGCCAACACAGGGTTTTGACCTTACCATAAGCTGTCCCTTTGGGCTGAAGCAGGCGGCGTGTGTGGATCACAGCCTGGGAAGCAGGACCTCAGGGGAGTCTGCCAACAGACTGCCCTCCAGTATAGCCAGCTGAGAAAAGGTGGCAAGGCTGATGGATCCCGCTTACAACGAAATGTTTCTCTTCAGCAGAGGAGATTTTGCTACCACACGTCAGCAGCTCCTCTCCCTCAGAGTGCTGTTCCTGGGTAGACTAGGAAAAGCCACCACGTTCCCAGCTTAGGAGAGGCTCTTTTCCTAGCTGGTTTCAACCGTGAGAGCGCCAGAAGGGCTGATCTCCACCAGTCGGGCTGCACAGCCTGAGTGCTTGGGGTAGGGCAGTCCTGAGCCAATGTGCCACCTTAGGAATGCAAGCCAAGTTTCCTTGCCACAGGAAGGCACACCGAGGCCTGGTGTTTTCTCTATGAAACTGACGTGGGCTTGAAGGGTGAGGCCTTTACAACAATGTGTATGGAGGTACTCGATTTGGGCTGCCTGGTGAAAGAACCTGCGCTCACCAGCACCCTGAGTACCTTTCCTGAACTTTGATTCCTAGCTGGGTGAACTCGCCCTTCGGAGGCTAGATGGGACCAAACGTGTTAAGCTTGTGGGGAAAGCCTTTGACCAATGGCCAATATGCTTGTGCTTGTGCGAGGGTTACGCAGGCACTTGCCAACACAGGGTTTTGACCTTACCATAAGCTGTCCCTTTGGGCTGAAGCAGGCGGCGTGTGTGGATCACAGCCTGGGAAGCAGGACCTCAGGGGAGTCTGCCAACAGACTGCCCTCCAGTATAGCCAGCTGAGAAAAGGTGGCAAGGCTGATGGATCCCGCTTACAACGAAATGTTTCTCTTCAGCAGAGGAGATTTTGCTACCACACGTCAGCAGCTCCTCTCCCTCAGAGTGCTGTTCCTGGGTAGACTAGGAAAAGCCACCACGTTCCCAGCTTAGGAGAGGCTCTTTTCCTAGCTGGTTTCAACCGTGAGAGAGCCAGAAGGGCTGATCTCCACCAGTCGGGCTGCACAGCCTGAGTGCTTCGGGTAGGGCAGTCCTGAGCCAATGTGCCACCTTAGGAATGCAAGCCAAGTTTCCTTGCCACAGGAAGGCACACCGAGGCCTGGTGTTTTCTCTATGAAACTGACGTGGGCTTGAAGGGTGAGGCCTTTACAACAATGTGTATGGAGGTACTCGATTTGGGCTGCCTGGTGAAAGAACCTGCGCTCACCAGCACCCTGAGTACCTTTCCTGAACTTTGATTCCTAGCTGGGTGAACTCGCCCTTCGGAGGCTAGATGGGACCAAACGTGTTAAGCTTGTGGGGAAAGCCTTTGACCAATGGCCAATATGCTTGTGCTTGTGCGAGGGTTACGCAGGCACTTGCCAACACAGGGTTTTGACATTACCATAAGCTGTCCCTTTGGGCTGAAGCAGGCGGCGTGTGTGGATCACAGCCTGGGAAGCAGGACCTCAGGGGAGTCTGCCAACAGACTGCCCTCCAGTATAGCCAGCTGAGAAAAGGTGGCAAGGCTGATGGATCCCGCTTACAACGAAATGTTTCTCTTCAGCAGAGGAGATTTTGCTACCACACGTCAGCAGCTCCTCTCCCTCAGAGTGCTGTTCCTGGGTAGACTAGGAAAAGCCACCACGTTCCCAGCTTAGGAGAGGCTCTTTTCCTAGCTGGTTTCAACCGTGAGAGAGCCAGAAGGGCTGATCTCCACCAGTCGGGCTGCACAGCCTGAGTGCTTGGGGTAGGGCAGTCCTGAGCCAATGTGCCACCTTAGGAATGCAAGCCAAGTTTCCTTGCCACAGGAAGGCACACCGAGGCCTGGTGTTTTCTCTATGAAACTGACGTGGGCTTGAAGGGTGAGGCCTTTACAACAATGTGTATGGAGGTACTCGATTTGGGCTGCCTGGTGAAAGAACCTGCGCTCACCAGCACCCTGAGTACCTTTCCTGAACTTTGATTCCTAGCTGGGTGAACTCGCCCTTCGGAGGCTAGATGGGACCAAACGTGTTAAGCTTGTGGGGAAAGCCTTTGACCAATGGCCAATATGCTTGTGCTTGTGCGAGGGTTACGCAGGCACTTGCCAACACAGGGTTTTGACCTTACCATAAGCTGTCCCTTTGGGCTGAAGCAGGCGGCGTGTGTGGATCACAGCCTGGGAAGCAGGACCTCAGGGGAGTCTGCCAACAGACTGCCCTCCAGTATAGCCAGCTGAGAAAAGGTGGCAAGGCTGATGGATCCCGCTTACAACGAAATGTTTCTCTTCAGCAGAGGAGATTTTGCTACCACACGTCAGCAGCTCCTCTCCCTCAGAGTGCTGTTCCTGGGTAGACTAGGAAAAGCCACCACGTTCCCAGTTTAGGAGAGGCTCTTTTCCTAGTTGGTTTCAACCGTGAGAGAGCCAGAAGGGCTGATCTCCACCAGTCGGGCTGCACAGCTTGAGTGCTTGGGGTAGGGCAGTCCTGAGCCAATGTGCCACCTTAGGAATGCAAGCCAAGTTTCCTTGCCACAGGAAGGCACACCGAGGCCTGGTGTTTTCTCTATGAAACTGACGTGGGCTTGAAGGGTGAGGCCTTTACGACAATGTGTATGGAGGTACTCGATTTGGGCTGCCTGGTGAAAGAACCTGCGCTCACCAGCACCCTGAGTACCTTTCCTGAACTTTGATTCCTAGCTGGGTGAACTCGCCCTTCGGAGGCTAGATGGGACCAAACGTGTTAAGCTTGTGGGGAAAGCCTTTGACCAATGGCCAATATGCTTGTGCTTGTGCGAGGGTTACGCAGGCACTTGCCAACACAGGCTTTTGACCTTACCATAAGCTGTCCCTTTGGGCTGAAGCAGGCGGCGTGTGTGGATCACAGCCTGGGAAGCAGGACCTCAGGGGAGTCTGCCAACAGACTGCCCTCCAGTATAGCCAGCTGAGAAAAGGTGGCAAGGCTGATGGATCCCGCTTACAACGAAATGTTTCTCTTCAGCAGAGGAGATTTTGCTACCACACGTCAGCAGCTCCTCTCCCTCAGAGTGCTGTTCCTGGGTAGACTAGGAAAAGCCACCACGTTCCCAGCTTAGGAGAGGCTCTTTTCCTAGCTGGTTTCAACCGTGAGAGCGCCAGAAGGGCTGATCTCCACCAGTCGGGCTGCACAGCCTGAGTGCTTGGGGTAGGGCAGTCCTGAGCCAATGTGCCACCTTAGGAATGCAAGCCAAGTTTCCTTGCCACAGGAAGGCACACCGAGGCCTGGTGTTTTCTCTATGAAACTGACGTGGGCTTGAAGGGTGAGGCCTTTACGACAATGTGTATGGAGGTACTCGATTTGGGCTGCCTGGTGAAAGAACCTGCGCTCACCAGCACCCTGAGTACCTTTCCTGAACTTTGATTCCTAGCTGGGTGAACTCGCCCTTCGGAGGCTAGATGGGACCAAACGTGTTAAGCTTGTGGGGAAAGCCTTTGACCAATGGCCAATATGCTTGTGCTTGTGCGAGGGTTACGCAGGCACTTGCCAACACAGGGTTTTGACCTTACCATAAGCTGTCCCTTTGGGCTGAAGCAGGCGGCGTGTGTGGATCACAGCCTGGGAAGCAGGACCTCAGGGGAGTCTGCCAACAGACTGCCCTCCAGTATAGCCAGCTGAGAAAAGGTGGCAAGGCTGATGGATCCCGCTTACAACGAAATGTTTCTCTTCAGCAGAGGAGATTTTGCTACCACACGTCAGCAGCTCCTCTCCCTCAGAGTGCTGTTCCTGGGTAGACTAGGAAAAGCCACCACGTTCCCAGCTTAGGAGAGGCTCTTTTCCTAGCTGGTTTCAACCGTGAGAGCGCCAGAAGGGCTGATCTCCACCAGTCGGGCTGCACAGCCTGAGTGCTTGGGGTAGGGCAGTCCTGAGCCAATGTGCCACCTTAGGAATGCAAGCCAAGTTTCCTTGCCACAGGAAGGCACACCGAGGCCTGGTGTTTTCTCTATGAAACTGACGTGGGCTTGAAGGGTGAGGCCTTTACGACAATGTGTATGGAGGTACTCGATTTGGGCTGCCTGGTGAAAGAACCTGCGCTCACCAGCACCCTGAGTACCTTTCCTGAACTTTGATTCCTAGCTGGGTGAACTCGCCCTTCGGAGGCTAGATGGGACCAAACGTGTTAAGCTTGTGGGGAAAGCCTTTGACCAATGGCCAATATGCTTGTGCTTGTGCGAGGGTTACGCAGGCACTTGCCAACACAGGGTTTTGACCTTACCATAAGCTGTCCCTTTGGGCTGAAGCAGGCGGCGTGTGTGGATCACAGCCTGGGAAGCAGGACCTCAGGGGAGTCTGCCAACAGACTGCCCTCCAGTATAGCCAGCTGAGAAAAGGTGGCAAGGCTGATGGATCCCGCTTACAACGAAATGTTTCTCTTCAGCAGAGGAGATTTTGCTACCACACGTCAGCAGCTCCTCTCCCTCAGAGTGCTGTTCCTGGGTAGACTAGGAAAAGCCACCACGTTCCCAGCTTAGGAGAGGCTCTTTTCCTAGCTGGTTTCAACCGTGAGAGAGCCAGAAGGGCTGATCTCCACCAGTCGGGCTGCACAGCCTGAGTGCTTGGGGTAGGGCAGTCCTGAGCCAATGTGCCACCTTAGGAATGCAAGCCAAGTTTCCTTGCCACAGGAAGGCACACCGAGGCCTGGTGTTTTCTCTATGAAACTGACGTGGGCTTGAAGGGTGAGGCCTTTACAACAATGTGTATGGAGGTACTCGATTTGGGCTGCCTGGTGAAAGAACCTGCGCTCACCAGCACCCTGAGTACCTTTCCTGAACTTTGATTCCTAGCTGGGTGAACTCGCCCTTCGGAGGCTAGATGGGACCAAACGTGTTAAGCTTGTGGGGAAAGCCTTTGACCAATGGCCAATATGCTTGTGCTTGTGCGAGGGTTACGCAGGCACTTGCCAACACAGGCTTTTGACCTTACCATAAGCTGTCCCTTTGGGCTGAAGCAGGCGGCGTGTGTGGATCACAGCCTGGGAAGCAGGACCTCAGGGGAGTCTGCCAACAGACTGCCCTCCAGTATAGCCAGCTGAGAAAAGGTGGCAAGGCTGATGGATCCCGCTTACAACGAAATGTTTCTCTTCAGCAGAGGAGATTTTGCTACCACACGTCAGCAGCTCCTCTCCCTCAGAGTGCTGTTCCTGGGTAGACTAGGAAAAGCCACCACGTTCCCAGTTTAGGAGAGGCTCTTTTCCTAGTTGGTTTCAACCGTGAGAGAGCCAGAAGGGCTGATCTCCACCAGTCGGGCTGCACAGCCTGAGTGCTTGGGGTAGGGCAGTCCTGAGCCAATGTGCCACCTTAGGAATGCAAGCCAAGTTTCCTTGCCACAGGAAGGCACACCGAGGCCTGGTGTTTTCTCTATGAAACTGACGTGGGCTTGAAGGGTGAGGCCTTTACAACAATGTGTATGGAGGTACTCGATTTGGGCTGCCTGGTGAAAGAACCTGCGCTCACCAGCACCCTGAGTACCTTTCCTGAACTTTGATTCCTAGCTGGGTGAACTCGCCCTTCGGAGGCTAGATGGGACCAAACGTGTTAAGCTTGTGGGGAAAGCCTTTGACCAATGGCCAATATGCTTGTGCTTGTGTGAGGGTTACGCAGGCACTTGCCAACACAGGGTTTTGACCTTACCATAAGCTGTCCCTTTGGGCTGAAGCAGGCGGCGTGTGTGGATCACAGCCTGGGAAGCAGGACCTCAGGGGAGTCTGCCAACAGACTGCCCTCCAGTATAGCCAGCTGAGAAAAGGTGGCAAGGCTGATGGATCCCGCTTACAACGAAATGTTTCTCTTCAGCAGAGGAGATTTTGCTACCACACGTCAGCAGCTCCTCTCCCTCAGAGTGCTGTTCCTGGGTAGACTAGGAAAAGCCACCACGTTCCCAGCTTAGGAGAGGCTCTTTTCCTAGTTGGTTTCAACCGTGAGAGAGCCAGACGGGGTGATCTCCACCAGTCGGGCTGCACAGCCTGAGTGCTTGGGGTAGGGCAGTCCTGAGCCAATGTGCCACCTTAGGAATGCAAGCCAAGTTTCCTTGCCACAGGAAGGCACACCGAGGCCTGGTGTTTTCTCTATGAAACTGACGTGGGCTTGAAGGGTGAGGCCTTTACAACAATGTGTATGGAGGTACTCGATTTGGGCTGCCTGGTGAAAGAACCTGCGCTCACCAGCACCCTGAGTACCTTTCCTGAACTTTGATTCCTAGCTGGGTGAACTCGCCCTTCGGAGGCTAGATGGGACCAAACGTGTTAAGCTTGTGGGGAAAGCCTTTGACCAATGGCCAATATGCTTGTGCTTGTGCGAGGGTTACGCAGGCACTTGCCAACACAGGCTTTTGACCTTACCATAAGCTGTCCCTTTGGGCTGAAGCAGGCGGCGTGTGTGGATCACAGCCTGGGAAGCAGGACCTCAGGGGAGTCTGCCAACAGACTGCCCTCCAGTATAGCCAGCTGAGAAAAGGTGGCAAGGCTGATGGATCCCGCTTACAACGAAATGTTTCTCTTCAGCAGAGGAGATTTTGCTACCACACGTCAGCAGCTCCTCTCCCTCAGAGTGCTGTTCCTGGGTAGACTAGGAAAAGCCACCACGTTCCCAGTTTAGGAGAGGCTCTTTTCCTAGTTGGTTTCAACCGTGAGAGAGCCAGAAGGGCTGATCTCCACCAGTCGGGCTGCACAGCCTGAGTGCTTGGGGTAGGGCAGTCCTGAGCCAATGTGCCACCTTAGGAATGCAAGCCAAGTTTCCTTGCCACAGGAAGGCACACCGAGGCCTGGTGTTTTCTCTATGAAACTGACGTGGGCTTGAAGGGTGAGGCCTTTACGACAATGTGTATGGAGGTACTCGATTTGGGCTGCCTGGTGAAAGAACCTGCGCTCACCAGCACCCTGAGTACGTTTCCTGAACTTTGATTCCTAGCTGGGTGAACTCGCCCTTCGGAGGCTAGATGGGACCAAACGTGTTAAGCTTGTGGGGAAAGCCTTTGACCAATGGCCAATATGCTTGTGCTTGTGCGAGGGTTACGCAGGCACTTGCCAACACAGGGTTTTGACCTTACCATAAGCTGTCCCTTTGGGCTGAAGCAGGCGGCGTGTGTGGATCACAGCCTGGGAAGCAGGACCTCAGGGGAGTCTGCCAACAGACTGCCCTCCAGTATAGCCAGCTGAGAAAAGGTGGCAAGGCTGATGGATCCCGCTTACAACGAAATGTTTCTCTTCAGCAGAGGAGATTTTGCTACCACACGTCAGCAGCTCCTCTCCCTCAGAGTGCTGTTCCTGGGTAGACTAGGAAAAGCCACCACGTTCCCAGCTTAGGAGAGGCTCTTTTCCTAGCTGGTTTCAACCGTGAGAGAGCCAGAAGGGCTGATCTCCACCAGTCGGGCTGCACAGCCTGAGTGCTTGGGGTAGGGCAGTCCTGAGCCAATGTGCCACATTAGGAATGCAAGCCAAGTTTCCTTGCCACAGGAAGGCACACCGAGGCCTGGTGTTTTCTCTATGAAACTGACGTGGGCTTGAAGGGTGAGGCCTTTACGACAATGTGTATGGAGGTACTCGATTTGGGCTGCCTGGTGAAAGAACCTGCGCTCACCAGCACCCTGAGTACCTTTCCTGAACTTTGATTCCTAGCTGGGTGAACTCGCCCTTCGGAGGCTAGATGGGACCAAACGTGTTAAGCTTGTGGGGAAAGCCTTTGACCAATGGCCAATATGCTTGTGCTTGTGCGAGGGTTACGCAGGCACTTGCCAACACAGGGTTTTGACCTTACCATAAGCTGTCCCTTTGGGCTGAAGCAGGCGGCGTGTGTGGATCACAGCCTGGGAAGCAGGACCTCAGGGGAGTCTGCCAACAGACTGCCCTCCAGTATAGCCAGCTGAGAAAAGGTGGCAAGGCTGATGGATCCCGCTTACAACGAAATGTTTCTCTTCAGCAGAGGAGATTTTGCTACCACACGTCAGCAGCTCCTCTCCCTCAGAGTGCTGTTCCTGGGTAGACTAGGAAAAGCCACCACGTTCCCAGCTTAGGAGAGGCTCTTTTCCTAGCTGGTTTCAACCGTGAGAGCGCCAGAAGGGCTGATCTCCACCAGTCGGGCTGCACAGCCTGAGTGCTTGGGGTAGGGCAGTCCTGAGCCAATGTGCCACCTTAGGAATGCAAGCCAAGTTTCCTTGCCACAGGAAGGCACACCGAGGCCTGGTGTTTTCTCTATGAAACTGACGTGGGCTTGAAGGGTGAGGCCTTTACAACAATGTGTATGGAGGTACTCGATTTGGGCTGCCTGGTGAAAGAACCTGCGCTCACCAGCACCCTGAGTACCTTTCCTGAACTTTGATTCCTAGCTGGGTGAACTCGCCCTTCGGAGGCTAGATGGGACCAAACGTGTTAAGCTTGTGGGGAAAGCCTTTGACCAATGGCCAATATGCTTGTGCTTGTGCGAGGGTTACGCAGGCACTTGCCAACACAGGGTTTTGACCTTACCATAAGCTGTCCCTTTGGGCTGAAGCAGGCGGCGTGTGTGGATCACAGCCTGGGAAGCAGGACCTCAGGGGAGTCTGCCAACAGACTGCCCTCCAGTATAGCCAGCTGAGAAAAGGTGGCAAGGCTGATGGATCCCGCTTACAACGAAATGTTTCTCTTCAGCAGAGGAGATTTTGCTACCACACGTCAGCAGCTCCTCTCCCTCAGAGTGCTGTTCCTGGGTAGACTAGGAAAAGCCACCACGTTCCCAGCTTAGGAGAGGCTCTTTTCCTAGCTGGTTTCAACCGTGAGAGAGCCAGAAGGGCTGATCTCCACCAGTCGGGCTGCACAGCCTGAGTGCTTGGGGTAGGGCAGTCCTGAGCCAATGTGCCACCTTAGGAATGCAAGCCAAGTTTCCTTGCCACAGGAAGGCACACCGAGGCCTGGTGTTTTCTCTATGAAACTGACGTGGGCTTGAAGGGTGAGGCCTTTACAACAATGTGTATGGAGGTACTCGATTTGGGCTGCCTGGTGAAAGAACCTGCGCTCACCAGCACCCTGAGTACCTTTCCTGAACTTTGATTCCTAGCTGGGTGAACTCGCCCTTCGGAGGCTAGATGGGACCAAACGTGTTAAGCTTGTGGGGAAAGCCTTTGACCAATGGCCAATATGCTTGTGCTTGTGCGAGGGTTATGCAGGCACTTGCCAACACAGGGTTTTGACCTTACCATAAGCTGTCCCTTTGGGCTGAAGCAGGCGGCGTGTGTGGATCACAGCCTGGGAAGCAGGACCTCAGGGGAGTCTGCCAACAGACTGCCCTCCAGTATAGCCAGCTGAGAAAAGGTGGCAAGGCTGATGGATCCCGCTTACAACGAAATGTTTCTCTTCAGCAGAGGAGATTTTGCTACCACACGTCAGCAGCTCCTCTCCCTCAGAGTGCTGTTCCTGGGTAGACTAGGAAAAGCCACCACGTTCCCAGTTTAGGAGAGGCTCTTTTCCTAGTTGGTTTCAACCGTGAGAGAGCCAGAAGGGCTGATCTCCACCAGTCGGGCTGCACAGCCTGAGTGCTTGGGGTAGGGCAGTCCTGAGCCAATGTGCCACCTTAGGAATGCAAGCCAAGTTTCCTTGCCACAGGAAGGCACACCGAGGCCTGGTGTTTTCTCTATGAAACTGACGTGGGCTTGAAGGGTGAGGCCTTTACAACAATGTGTATGGAGGTACTCGATTTGGGCTGCCTGGTGAAAGAACCTGCGCTCACCAGCACCCTGAGTACCTTTCCTGAACTTTGATTCCTAGCTGGGTGAACTCGCCCTTCGGAGGCTAGATGGGACCAAACGTGTTAAGCTTGTGGGGAAAGCCTTTGACCAATGGCCAATATGCTTGTGCTTGTGCGAGGGTTACGCAGGCACTTGCAACACAGGGTTTTGACCTTACCATAAGCTGTCCCTTTGGGCTGAAGCAGGCGGCGTGTGTGGATCACAGCCTGGGAAGCAGGACCTCAGGGGAGTCTGCCAACAGACTGCCCTCCAGTATAGCCAGCTGAGAAAAGGTGGCAAGGCGGATGGATCCCGCTTACAACGAAATGTTTCTCTTCAGCAGAGGAGATTTTGCTACCACACGTCAGCAGCTCCTCTCCCTCAGAGTGCTGTTCCTGGGTAGACTAGGAAAAGCCACCACGTTCCCAGCTTAGGAGAGGCTCTTTTCCTAGCTGGTTTCAACCGTGAGAGAGCCAGAAGGGCTGATCTCCACCAGTCGGGCTGCACAGCCTGAGTGCTTGGGGTAGGGCAGTCCTGAGCCAATGTGCCACCTTAGGAATGCAAGCCAAGTTTCCTTGCCACAGGAAGGCACACCGAGGCCTGGTGTTTTCTCTATGAAACTGACGTGGGCTTGAAGGGTGAGGCCTTTACAACAATGTGTATGGAGGTACTCGATTTGGGCTGCCTGGTGAAAGAACCTGCGCTCACCAGCACCCTGAGTACCTTTCCTGAACTTTGATTCCTAGCTGGGTGAACTCGCCCTTCGGAGGCTAGATGGGACCAAACGTGTTAAGCTTGTGGGGAAAGCCTTTGACCAATGGCCAATATGCTTGTGCTTGTGCGAGGGTTACGCAGGCACTTGCCAACACAGGGTTTTGACCTTACCATAAGCTGTCCCTTTGGGCTGAAGCAGGCGGCGTGTGTGGATCACAGCCTGGGAAGCAGGACCTCAGGGGAGTCTGCCAACAGACTGCCCTCCAGTATAGCCAGCTGAGAAAAGGTGGCAAGGCGGATGGATCCCGCTTACAACGAAATGTTTCTCTTCAGCAGAGGAGATTTTGCTACCACACGTCAGCAGCTCCTCTCCCTCAGAGTGCTGTTCCTGGGTAGACTAGGAAAAGCCACCACGTTCCCAGCTTAGGAGAGGCTCTTTTCCTAGCTGGTTTCAACCGTGAGAGAGCCAGAAGGGCTGATCTCCACCAGTCGGGCTGCACAGCCTGAGTGCTTGGGGTAGGGCAGTCCTGAGCCAATGTGCCACCTTAGGAATGCAAGCCAAGTTTCCTTGCCACAGGAAGGCACACCGAGGCCTGGTGTTTTCTCTATGAAACTGACGTGGGCTTGAAGGGTGAGGCCTTTACAACAATGTGTATGGAGGTACTCGATTTGGGCTGCCTGGTGAAAGAACCTGCGCTCACCAGCACCCTGAGTACCTTTCCTGAACTTTGATTCCTAGCTGGGTGAACTCGCCCTTCGGAGGCTAGATGGGACCAAACGTGTTAAGCTTGTGGGGAAAGCCTTTGACCAATGGCCAATATGCTTGTGCTTGTGCGAGGGTTACGCAGGCACTTGCCAACACAGGGTTTTGACCTTACCATAAGCTGTCCCTTTGGGCTGAAGCAGGCGGCGTGTGTGGATCACAGCCTGGGAAGCAGGACCTCAGGGGAGTCTGCCAACAGACTGCCCTCCAGTATAGCCAGCTGAGAAAAGGTGGCAAGGCGGATGGATCCCGCTTACAACGAAATGTTTCTCTTCAGCAGAGGAGATTTTGCTACCACACGTCAGCAGCTCCTCTCCCTCAGAGTGCTGTTCCTGGGTAGACTAGGAAAAGCCACCACGTTCCCAGCTTAGGAGAGGCTCTTTTCCTAGCTGGTTTCAACCGTGAGAGAGCCAGAAGGGCTGATCTCCACCAGTCGGGCTGCACAGCCTGAGTGCTTGGGGTAGGGCAGTCCTGAGCCAATGTGCCACCTTAGGAATGCAAGCCAAGTTTCCTTGCCACAGGAAGGCACACCGAGGCCTGGTGTTTTCTCTATGAAACTGACGTGGGCTTGAAGGGTGAGGCCTTTACAACAATGTGTATGGAGGTACTCGATTTGGGCTGCCTGGTGAAAGAACCTGCGCTCACCAGCACCCTGAGTACCTTTCCTGAACTTTGATTCCTAGCTGGGTGAACTCGCCCTTCGGAGGCTAGATGGGACCAAACGTGTTAAGCTTGTGGGGAAAGCCTTTGACCAATGGCCAATATGCTTGTGCTTGTGCGAGGGTTACGCAGGCACTTGCCAACACAGGGTTTTGACCTTACCATAAGCTGTCCCTTTGGGCTGAAGCAGGCAGCGTGTGTGGATCACAGCCTGGGAAGCAGGACCTCAGGGGAGTCTGCCAACAGACTGCCCTCCAGTATAGCCAGCTGAGAAAAGGTGGCAAGGCTGATGGATCCCGCTTACAACGAAATGTTTCTCTTCAGCAGAGGAGATTTTGCTACCACACGTCAGCAGCTCCTCTCCCTCAGAGTGCTGTTCCTGGGTAGACTAGGAAAAGCCACCACGTTCCCAGCTTAGGAGAGGCTCTTTTCCTAGCTGGTTTCAACCGTGAGAGAGCCAGAAGGGCTGATCTCCACCAGTCGGGCTGCACAGCCTGAGTGCTTGGGGTAGGGCAGTCCTGAGCCAATGTGCCACCTTAGGAATGCAAGCCAAGTTTCCTTGTCACAGGAAGGCACACCGAGGCCTGGTGTTTTCTCTATGAAACTGACGTGGGCTTGAAGGGTGAGGCCTTTACAACAATGTGTATGGAGGTACTCGATTTGGGCTGCCTGGTGAAAGAACCTGCGCTCACCAGCACCCTGAGTACCTTTCCTGAACTTTGATTCCTAGCTGGGTGAACTCGCCCTTCGGAGGCTAGATGGGACCAAACGTGTTAAGCTTGTGGGGAAAGCCTTTGACCAATGGCCAATATGCTTGTGCTTGTGCGAGGGTTACGCAGGCACTTGCCAACACAGGGTTTTGACCTTACCATAAGCTGTCCCTTTGGGCTGAAGCAGGCGGCGTGTGTGGATCACAGCCTGGGAAGCAGGACCTCAGGGGAGTCTGCCAACAGACTGCCCTCCAGTATAGCCAGCTGAGAAAAGGTGGCAAGGCGGATGGATCCCGCTTACAACGAAATGTTTCTCTTCAGCAGAGGAGATTTTGCTACCACACGTCAGCAGCTCCTCTCCCTCAGAGTGCTGTTCCTGGGTAGACTAGGAAAAGCCACCACGTTCCCAGCTTAGGAGAGGCTCTTTTCCTAGCTGGTTTCAACCGTGAGAGAGCCAGAAGGGCTGATCTCCACCAGTCGGGCTGCACAGCCTGAGTGCTTGGGGTAGGGCAGTCCTGAGCCAATGTGCCACCTTAGGAATGCAAGCCAAGTTTCCTTGCCACAGGAAGGCACACCGAGGCCTGGTGTTTTCTCTATGAAACTGACGTGGGCTTGAAGGGTGAGGCCTTTACAACAATGTGTATGGAGGTACTCGATTTGGGCTGCCTGGTGAAAGAACCTGCGCTCACCAGCACCCTGAGTACCTTTCCTGAACTTTGATTCCTAGCTGGGTGAACTCGCCCTTCGGAGGCTAGATGGGACCAAACGTGTTAAGCTTGTGGGGAAAGCCTTTGACCAATGGCCAATATGCTTGTGCTTGTGCGAGGGTTACGCAGGCACTTGCCAACACAGGCTTTTGACCTTACCATAAGCTGTCCCTTTGGGCTGAAGCAGGCGGCGTGTGTGGATCACAGCCTGGGAAGCAGGACCTCAGGGGAGTCTGCCAACAGACTGCCCTCCAGTATAGCCAGCTGAGAAAAGGTGGCAAGGCTGATGGATCCCGCTTACAACGAAATGTTTCTCTTCAGCAGAGGAGATTTTGCTACCACACGTCAGCAGCTCCTCTCCCTCAGAGTGCTGTTCCTGGGTAGACTAGGAAAAGCCACCACGTTCCCAGCTTAGGAGAGGCTCTTTTCCTAGCTGGTTTCAACCGTGAGAGCGCCAGAAGGGCTGATCTCCACCAGTCGGGCTGCACAGCCTGAGTGCTTGGGGTAGGGCAGTCCTGAGCCAATGTGCCACCTTAGGAATGCAAGCCAAGTTTCCTTGCCACAGGAAGGCACACCGAGGCCTGGTGTTTTCTCTATGAAACTGACGTGGGCTTGAAGGGTGAGGCCTTTACGACAATGTGTATGGAGGTACTCGATTTGGGCTGCCTGGTGAAAGAACCTGCGCTCACCAGCACCCTGAGTACCTTTCCTGAACTTTGATTCCTAGCTGGGTGAACTCGCCCTTCGGAGGCTAGATGGGACCAAACGTGTTAAGCTTGTGGGGAAAGCCTTTGACCAATGGCCAATATGCTTGTGCTTGTGCGAGGGTTACGCAGGCACTTGCCAACACAGGGTTTTGACCTTACCATAAGCTGTCCCTTTGGGCTGAAGCAGGCGGCGTGTGTGGATCACAGCCTGGGAAGCAGGACCTCAGGGGAGTCTGCCAACAGACTGCCCTCCAGTATAGCCAGCTGAGAAAAGGTGGCAAGGCTGATGGATCCCGCTTACAACGAAATGTTTCTCTTCAGCAGAGGAGATTTTGCTACCACACGTCAGCAGCTCCTCTCCCTCAGAGTGCTGTTCCTGGGTAGACTAGGAAAAGCCACCACGTTCCCAGCTTAGGAGAGGCTCTTTTCCTAGCTGGTTTCAACCGTGAGAGCGCCAGAAGGGCTGATCTCCACCAGTCGGGCTGCACAGCCTGAGTGCTTGGGGTAGGGCAGTCCTGAGCCAATGTGCCACCTTAGGAATGCAAGCCAAGTTTCCTTGCCACAGGAAGGCACACCGAGGCCTGGTGTTTTCTCTATGAAACTGACGTGGGCTTGAAGGGTGAGGCCTTTACGACAATGTGTATGGAGGTACTCGATTTGGGCTGCCTGGTGAAAGAACCTGCGCTCACCAGCACCCTGAGTACCTTTCCTGAACTTTGATTCCTAGCTGGGTGAACTCGCCCTTCGGAGGCTAGATGGGACCAAACGTGTTAAGCTTGTGGGGAAAGCCTTTGACCAATGGCCAATATGCTTGTGCTTGTGCGAGGGTTACGCAGGCACTTGCCAACACAGGGTTTTGACCTTACCATAAGCTGTCCCTTTGGGCTGAAGCAGGCGGCGTGTGTGGATCACAGCCTGGGAAGCAGGACCTCAGGGGAGTCTGCCAACAGACTGCCCTCCAGTATAGCCAGCTGAGAAAAGGTGGCAAGGCTGATGGATCCCGCTTACAACGAAATGTTTCTCTTCAGCAGAGGAGATTTTGCTACCACACGTCAGCAGCTCCTCTCCCTCAGAGTGCTGTTCCTGGGTAGACTAGGAAAAGCCACCACGTTCCCAGCTTAGGAGAGGCTCTTTTCCTAGCTGGTTTCAACCGTGAGAGCGCCAGAAGGGCTGATCTCCACCAGTCGGGCTGCACAGCCTGAGTGCTTGGGGTAGGGCAGTCCTGAGCCAATGTGCCACCTTAGGAATGCAAGCCAAGTTTCCTTGCCACAGGAAGGCACACCGAGGCCTGGTGTTTTCTCTATGAAACTGACGTGGGCTTGAAGGGTGAGGCCTTTACAACAATGTGTATGGAGGTACTCGATTTGGGCTGCCTGGTGAAAGAACCTGCGCTCACCAGCACCCTGAGTACCTTTCCTGAACTTTGATTCCTAGCTGGGTGAACTCGCCCTTCGGAGGCTAGATGGGACCAAACGTGTTAAGCTTGTGGGGAAAGCCTTTGACCAATGGCCAATATGCTTGTGCTTGTGCGAGGGTTACGCAGGCACTTGCCAACACAGGGTTTTGACCTTACCATAAGCTGTCCCTTTGGGCTGAAGCAGGCGGCGTGTGTGGATCACAGCCTGGGAAGCAGGACCTCAGGGGAGTCTGCCAACAGACTGCCCTCCAGTATAGCCAGCTGAGAAAAGGTGGCAAGGCTGATGGATCCCGCTTACAACGAAATGTTTCTCTTCAGCAGAGGAGATTTTGCTACCACACGTCAGCAGCTCCTCTCCCTCAGAGTGCTGTTCCTGGGTAGACTAGGAAAAGCCACCACGTTCCCAGCTTAGGAGAGGCTCTTTTCCTAGCTGGTTTCAACCGTGAGAGAGCCAGAAGGGCTGATCTCCACCAGTCGGGCTGCACAGCCTGAGTGCTTGGGGTAGGGCAGTCCTGAGCCAATGTGCCACCTTAGGAATGCAAGCCAAGTTTCCTTGCCACAGGAAGGCACACCGAGGCCTGGTGTTTTCTCTATGAAACTGACGTGGGCTTGAAGGGTGAGGCCTTTACAACAATGTGTATGGAGGTACTCGATTTGGGCTGCCTGGTGAAAGAACCTGCGCTCACCAGCACCCTGAGTACCTTTCCTGAACTTTGATTCCTAGCTGGGTGAACTCGCCCTTCGGAGGCTAGATGGGACCAAACGTGTTAAGCTTGTGGGGAAAGCCTTTGACCAATGGCCAATATGCTTGTGCTTGTGCGAGGGTTATGCAGGCACTTGCCAACACAGGGTTTTGACCTTACCATAAGCTGTCCCTTTGGGCTGAAGCAGGCGGCGTGTGTGGATCACAGCCTGGGAAGCAGGACCTCAGGGGAGTCTGCCAACAGACTGCCCTCCAGTATAGCCAGCTGAGAAAAGGTGGCAAGGCTGATGGATCCCGCTTACAACGAAATGTTTCTCTTCAGCAGAGGAGATTTTGCTACCACACGTCAGCAGCTCCTCTCCCTCAGAGTGCTGTTCCTGGGTAGACTAGGAAAAGCCACCACGTTCCCAGTTTAGGAGAGGCTCTTTTCCTAGTTGGTTTCAACCGTGAGAGAGCCAGAAGGGCTGATCTCCACCAGTCGGGCTGCACAGCCTGAGTGCTTGGGGTAGGGCAGTCCTGAGCCAATGTGCCACCTTAGGAATGCAAGCCAAGTTTCCTTGCCACAGGAAGGCACACCGAGGCCTGGTGTTTTCTCTATGAAACTGACGTGGGCTTGAAGGGTGAGGCCTTTACAACAATGTGTATGGAGGTACTCGATTTGGGCTGCCTGGTGAAAGAACCTGCGCTCACCAGCACCCTGAGTACCTTTCCTGAACTTTGATTCCTAGCTGGGTGAACTCGCCCTTCGGAGGCTAGATGGGACCAAACGTGTTAAGCTTGTGGGGAAAGCCTTTGACCAATGGCCAATATGCTTGTGCTTGTGTGAGGGTTACGCAGGCACTTGCCAACACAGGGTTTTGACCTTACCATAAGCTGTCCCTTTGGGCTGAAGCAGGCGGCGTGTGTGGATCACAGCCTGGGAAGCAGGACCTCAGGGGAGTCTGCCAACAGACTGCCCTCCAGTATAGCCAGCTGAGAAAAGGTGGCAAGGCTGATGGATCCCGCTTACAACGAAATGTTTCTCTTCAGCAGAGGAGATTTTGCTACCACACGTCAGCAGCTCCTCTCCCTCAGAGTGCTGTTCCTGGGTAGACTAGGAAAAGCCACCACGTTCCCAGCTTAGGAGAGGCTCTTTTCCTAGTTGGTTTCAACCGTGAGAGAGCCAGACGGGGTGATCTCCACCAGTCGGGCTGCACAGCCTGAGTGCTTGGGGTAGGGCAGTCCTGAGCCAATGTGCCACCTTAGGAATGCAAGCCAAGTTTCCTTGCCACAGGAAGGCACACCGAGGCCTGGTGTTTTCTCTATGAAACTGACGTGGGCTTGAAGGGTGAGGCCTTTACAACAATGTGTATGGAGGTACTCGATTTGGGCTGCCTGGTGAAAGAACCTGCGCTCACCAGCACCCTGAGTACCTTTCCTGAACTTTGATTCCTAGCTGGGTGAACTCGCCCTTCGGAGGCTAGATGGGACCAAACGTGTTAAGCTTGTGGGGAAAGCCTTTGACCAATGGCCAATATGCTTGTGCTTGTGCGAGGGTTACGCAGGCACTTGCCAACACAGGCTTTTGACCTTACCATAAGCTGTCCCTTTGGGCTGAAGCAGGCGGCGTGTGTGGATCACAGCCTGGGAAGCAGGACCTCAGGGGAGTCTGCCAACAGACTGCCCTCCAGTATAGCCAGCTGAGAAAAGGTGGCAAGGCTGATGGATCCCGCTTACAACGAAATGTTTCTCTTCAGCAGAGGAGATTTTGCTACCACACGTCAGCAGCTCCTCTCCCTCAGAGTGCTGTTCCTGGGTAGACTAGGAAAAGCCACCACGTTCCCAGTTTAGGAGAGGCTCTTTTCCTAGTTGGTTTCAACCGTGAGAGAGCCAGAAGGGCTGATCTCCACCAGTCGGGCTGCACAGCCTGAGTGCTTGGGGTAGGGCAGTCCTGAGCCAATGTGCCACCTTAGGAATGCAAGCCAAGTTTCCTTGCCACAGGAAGGCACACCGAGGCCTGGTGTTTTCTCTATGAAACTGACGTGGGCTTGAAGGGTGAGGCCTTTACGACAATGTGTATGGAGGTACTCGATTTGGGCTGCCTGGTGAAAGAACCTGCGCTCACCAGCACCCTGAGTACCTTTCCTGAACTTTGATTCCTAGCTGGGTGAACTCGCCCTTCGGAGGCTAGATGGGACCAAACGTGTTAAGCTTGTGGGGAAAGCCTTTGACCAATGGCCAATATGCTTGTGCTTGTGCGAGGGTTACGCAGGCACTTGCCAACACAGGGTTTTGACCTTACCATAAGCTGTCCCTTTGGGCTGAAGCAGGCGGCGTGTGTGGATCACAGCCTGGGAAGCAGGACCTCAGGGGAGTCTGCCAACAGACTGCCCTCCAGTATAGCCAGCTGAGAAAAGGTGGCAAGGCTGATGGATCCCGCTTACAACGAAATGTTTCTCTTCAGCAGAGGAGATTTTGCTACCACACGTCAGCAGCTCCTCTCCCTCAGAGTGCTGTTCCTGGGTAGACTAGGAAAAGCCACCACGTTCCCAGCTTAGGAGAGGCTCTTTTCCTAGCTGGTTTCAACCGTGAGAGAGCCAGAAGGGCTGATCTCCACCAGTCGGGCTGCACAGCCTGAGTGCTTGGGGTAGGGCAGTCCTGAGCCAATGTGCCACATTAGGAATGCAAGCCAAGTTTCCTTGCCACAGGAAGGCACACCGAGGCCTGGTGTTTTCTCTATGAAACTGACGTGGGCTTGAAGGGTGAGGCCTTTACGACAATGTGTATGGAGGTACTCGATTTGGGCTGCCTGGTGAAAGAACCTGCGCTCACCAGCACCCTGAGTACCTTTCCTGAACTTTGATTCCTAGCTGGGTGAACTCGCCCTTCGGAGGCTAGATGGGACCAAACGTGTTAAGCTTGTGGGGAAAGCCTTTGACCAATGGCCAATATGCTTGTGCTTGTGCGAGGGTTACGCAGGCACTTGCCAACACAGGGTTTTGACCTTACCATAAGCTGTCCCTTTGGGCTGAAGCAGGCGGCGTGTGTGGATCACAGCCTGGGAAGCAGGACCTCAGGGGAGTCTGCCAACAGACTGCCCTCCAGTATAGCCAGCTGAGAAAAGGTGGCAAGGCTGATGGATCCCGCTTACAACGAAATGTTTCTCTTCAGCAGAGGAGATTTTGCTACCACACGTCAGCAGCTCCTCTCCCTCAGAGTGCTGTTCCTGGGTAGACTAGGAAAAGCCACCACGTTCCCAGCTTAGGAGAGGCTCTTTTCCTAGCTGGTTTCAACCGTGAGAGCGCCAGAAGGGCTGATCTCCACCAGTCGGGCTGCACAGCCTGAGTGCTTGGGGTAGGGCAGTCCTGAGCCAATGTGCCACCTTAGGAATGCAAGCCAAGTTTCCTTGCCACAGGAAGGCACACCGAGGCCTGGTGTTTTCTCTATGAAACTGACGTGGGCTTGAAGGGTGAGGCCTTTACAACAATGTGTATGGAGGTACTCGATTTGGGCTGCCTGGTGAAAGAACCTGCGCTCACCAGCACCCTGAGTACCTTTCCTGAACTTTGATTCCTAGCTGGGTGAACTCGCCCTTCGGAGGCTAGATGGGACCAAACGTGTTAAGCTTGTGGGGAAAGCCTTTGACCAATGGCCAATATGCTTGTGCTTGTGCGAGGGTTACGCAGGCACTTGCCAACACAGGGTTTTGACCTTACCATAAGCTGTCCCTTTGGGCTGAAGCAGGCGGCGTGTGTGGATCACAGCCTGGGAAGCAGGACCTCAGGGGAGTCTGCCAACAGACTGCCCTCCAGTATAGCCAGCTGAGAAAAGGTGGCAAGGCGGATGGATCCCGCTTACAACGAAATGTTTCTCTTCAGCAGAGGAGATTTTGCTACCACACGTCAGCAGCTCCTCTCCCTCAGAGTGCTGTTCCTGGGTAGACTAGGAAAAGCCACCACGTTCCCAGCTTAGGAGAGGCTCTTTTCCTAGCTGGTTTCAACCGTGAGAGAGCCAGAAGGGCTGATCTCCACCAGTCGGGCTGCACAGCCTGAGTGCTTGGGGTAGGGCAGTCCTGAGCCAATGTGCCACCTTAGGAATGCAAGCCAAGTTTCCTTGCCACAGGAAGGCACACCGAGGCCTGGTGTTTTCTCTATGAAACTGACGTGGGCTTGAAGGGTGAGGCCTTTACAACAATGTGTATGGAGGTACTCGATTTGGGCTGCCTGGTGAAAGAACCTGCGCTCACCAGCACCCTGAGTACCTTTCCTGAACTTTGATTCCTAGCTGGGTGAACTCGCCCTTCGGAGGCTAGATGGGACCAAACGTGTTAAGCTTGTGGGGAAAGCCTTTGACCAATGGCCAATATGCTTGTGCTTGTGCGAGGGTTATGCAGGCACTTGCCAACACAGGGTTTTGACCTTACCATAAGCTGTCCCTTTGGGCTGAAGCAGGCGGCGTGTGTGGATCACAGCCTGGGAAGCAGGACCTCAGGGGAGTCTGCCAACAGAGTGCCCTCCAGTATAGCCAGCTGAGAAAAGGTGGCAAGGCTGATGGATCCCGCTTACAACGAAATGTTTCTCTTCAGCAGAGGAGATTTTGCTACCACACGTCAGCAGCTCCTCTCCCTCAGAGTGCTGTTCCTGGGTAGACTAGGAAAAGCCACCACGTTCCCAGTTTAGGAGAGGCTCTTTTCCTAGTTGGTTTCAACCGTGAGAGAGCCAGAAGGGCTGATCTCCACCAGTCGGGCTGCACAGCCTGAGTGCTTGGGGTAGGGCAGTCCTGAGCCAATGTGCCACCTTAGGAATGCAAGCCAAGTTTCCTTGCCACAGGAAGGCACACCGAGGCCTGGTGTTTTCTCTATGAAACTGACGTGGGCTTGAAGGGTGAGGCCTTTACAACAATGTGTATGGAGGTACTCGATTTGGGCTGCCTGGTGAAAGAACCTGCGCTCACCAGCACCCTGAGTACCTTTCCTGAACTTTGATTCCTAGCTGGGTGAACTCGCCCTTCGGAGGCTAGATGGGACCAAACGTGTTAAGCTTGTGGGGAAAGCCTTTGACCAATGGCCAATATGCTTGTGCTTGTGCGAGGGTTACGCAGGCACTTGCAACACAGGGTTTTGACCTTACCATAAGCTGTCCCTTTGGGCTGAAGCAGGCGGCGTGTGTGGATCACAGCCTGGGAAGCAGGACCTCAGGGGAGTCTGCCAACAGACTGCCCTCCAGTATAGCCAGCTGAGAAAAGGTGGCAAGGCGGATGGATCCCGCTTACAACGAAATGTTTCTCTTCAGCAGAGGAGATTTTGCTACCACACGTCAGCAGCTCCTCTCCCTCAGAGTGCTGTTCCTGGGTAGACTAGGAAAAGCCACCACGTTCCCAGCTTAGGAGAGGCTCTTTTCCTAGCTGGTTTCAACCGTGAGAGAGCCAGAAGGGCTGATCTCCACCAGTCGGGCTGCACAGCCTGAGTGCTTGGGGTAGGGCAGTCCTGAGCCAATGTGCCACCTTAGGAATGCAAGCCAAGTTTCCTTGCCACAGGAAGGCACACCGAGGCCTGGTGTTTTCTCTATGAAACTGACGTGGGCTTGAAGGGTGAGGCCTTTACAACAATGTGTATGGAGGTACTCGATTTGGGCTGCCTGGTGAAAGAACCTGCGCTCACCAGCACCCTGAGTACCTTTCCTGAACTTTGATTCCTAGCTGGGTGAACTCGCCCTTCGGAGGCTAGATGGGACCAAACGTGTTAAGCTTGTGGGGAAAGCCTTTGACCAATGGCCAATATGCTTGTGCTTGTGCGAGGGTTACGCAGGCACTTGCCAACACAGGGTTTTGACCTTACCATAAGCTGTCCCTTTGGGCTGAAGCAGGCGGCGTGTGTGGATCACAGCCTGGGAAGCAGGACCTCAGGGGAGTCTGCCAACAGACTGCCCTCCAGTATAGCCAGCTGAGAAAAGGTGGCAAGGCGGATGGATCCCGCTTACAACGAAATGTTTCTCTTCAGCAGAGGAGATTTTGCTACCACACGTCAGCAGCTCCTCTCCCTCAGAGTGCTGTTCCTGGGTAGACTAGGAAAAGCCACCACGTTCCCAGCTTAGGAGAGGCTCTTTTCCTAGCTGGTTTCAACCGTGAGAGAGCCAGAAGGGCTGATCTCCACCAGTCGGGCTGCACAGCCTGAGTGCTTGGGGTAGGGCAGTCCTGAGCCAATGTGCCACCTTAGGAATGCAAGCCAAGTTTCCTTGCCACAGGAAGGCACACCGAGGCCTGGTGTTTTCTCTATGAAACTGACGTGGGCTTGAAGGGTGAGGCCTTTACAACAATGTGTATGGAGGTACTCGATTTGGGCTGCCTGGTGAAAGAACCTGCGCTCACCAGCACCCTGAGTACCTTTCCTGAACTTTGATTCCTAGCTGGGTGAACTCGCCCTTCGGAGGCTAGATGGGACCAAACGTGTTAAGCTTGTGGGGAAAGCCTTTGACCAATGGCCAATATGCTTGTGCTTGTGCGAGGGTTACGCAGGCACTTGCCAACACAGGGTTTTGACCTTACCATAAGCTGTCCCTTTGGGCTGAAGCAGGCGGCGTGTGTGGATCACAGCCTGGGAAGCAGGACCTCAGGGGAGTCTGCCAACAGACTGCCCTCCAGTATAGCCAGCTGAGAAAAGGTGGCAAGGCGGATGGATCCCGCTTACAACGAAATGTTTCTCTTCAGCAGAGGAGATTTTGCTACCACACGTCAGCAGCTCCTCTCCCTCAGAGTGCTGTTCCTGGGTAGACTAGGAAAAGCCACCACGTTCCCAGCTTAGGAGAGGCTCTTTTCCTAGCTGGTTTCAACCGTGAGAGAGCCAGAAGGGCTGATCTCCACCAGTCGGGCTGCACAGCCTGAGTGCTTGGGGTAGGGCAGTCCTGAGCCAATGTGCCACCTTAGGAATGCAAGCCAAGTTTCCTTGTCACAGGAAGGCACACCGAGGCCTGGTGTTTTCTCTATGAAACTGACGTGGGCTTGAAGGGTGAGGCCTTTACAACAATGTGTATGGAGGTACTCGATTTGGGCTGCCTGGTGAAAGAACCTGCGCTCACCAGCACCCTGAGTACCTTTCCTGAACTTTGATTCCTAGCTGGGTGAACTCGCCCTTCGGAGGCTACATGGGACCAAACGTGTTAAGCTTGTGGGGAAAGCCTTTGACCAATGGCCAATATGCTTGTGCTTGTGCGAGGGTTACGCAGGCACTTGCCAACACAGGGTTTTGACCTTACCATAAGCTGTCCCTTTGGGCTGAAGCAGGCGGCGTGTGTGGATCACAGCCTGGGAAGCAGGACCTCAGGGGAGTCTGCCAACAGACTGCCCTCCAGTATAGCCAGCTGAGAAAAGGTGGCAAGGCGGATGGATCCCGCTTACAACGAAATGTTTCTCTTCAGCAGAGGAGATTTTGCTACCACACGTCAGCAGCTCCTCTCCCTCAGAGTGCTGTTCCTGGGTAGACTAGGAAAAGCCACCACGTTCCCAGCTTAGGAGAGGCTCTTTTCCTAGCTGGTTTCAACCGTGAGAGAGCCAGAAGGGCTGATCTCCACCAGTCGGGCTGCACAGCCTGAGTGCTTGGGGTAGGGCAGTCCTGAGCCAATGTGCCACCTTAGGAATGCAAGCCAAGTTTCCTTGCCACAGGAAGGCACACCGAGGCCTGGTGTTTTCTCTATGAAACTGACGTGGGCTTGAAGGGTGAGGCCTTTACAACAATGTGTATGGAGGTACTCGATTTGGGCTGCCTGGTGAAAGAACCTGCGCTCACCAGCACCCTGAGTACCTTTCCTGAACTTTGATTCCTAGCTGGGTGAACTCGCCCTTCGGAGGCTAGATGGGACCAAACGTGTTAAGCTTGTGGGGAAAGCCTTTGACCAATGGCCAATATGCTTGTGCTTGTGCGAGGGTTACGCAGGCACTTGCCAACACAGGGTTTTGACCTTACCATAAGCTGTCCCTTTGGGCTGAAGCAGGCGGCGTGTGTGGATCACAGCCTGGGAAGCAGGACCTCAGGGGAGTCTGCCAACAGACTGCCCTCCAGTATAGCCAGCTGAGAAAAGGTGGCAAGGCTGATGGATCCCGCTTACAACGAAATGTTTCTCTTCAGCAGAGGAGATTTTGCTACCACACGTCAGCAGCTCCTCTCCCTCAGAGTGCTGTTCCTGGGTAGACTAGGAAAAGCCACCACGTTCCCAGCTTAGGAGAGGCTCTTTTCCTAGCTGGTTTCAACCGTGAGAGAGCCAGAAGGGCTGATCTCCACCAGTCGGGCTGCACAGCCTGAGTGCTTGGGGTAGGGCAGTCCTGAGCCAATGTGCCACCTTAGGAATGCAAGCCAAGTTTCCTTGCCACAGGAAGGCACACCGAGGCCTGGTGTTTTCTCTATGAAACTGACGTGGGCTTGAAGGGTGAGGCCTTTACAACAATGTGTATGGAGGTACTCGATTTGGGCTGCCTGGTGAAAGAACCTGCGCTCACCAGCACCCTGAGTACCTTTCCTGAACTTTGATTCCTAGCTGGGTGAACTCGCCCTTCGGAGGCTAGATGGGACCAAACGTGTTAAGCTTGTGGGGAAAGCCTTTGACCAATGGCCAATATGCTTGTGCTTGTGCGAGGGTTACGCAGGCACTTGCCAACACAGGGTTTTGACCTTACCATAAGCTGTCCCTTTGGGCTGAAGCAGGCGGCGTGTGTGGATCACAGCCTGGGAAGCAGGACCTCAGGGGAGTCTGCCAACAGACTGCCCTCCAGTATAGCCAGCTGAGAAAAGGTGGCAAGGCTGATGGATCCCGCTTACAACGAAATGTTTCTCTTCAGCAGAGGAGATTTTGCTACCACACGTCAGCAGCTCCTCTCCCTCAGAGTGCTGTTCCTGGGTAGACTAGGAAAAGCCACCACGTTCCCAGCTTAGGAGAGGCTCTTTTCCTAGCTGGTTTCAACCGTGAGAGAGCCAGAAGGGCTGATCTCCACCAGTCGGGCTGCACAGCCTGAGTGCTTGGGGTAGGGCAGTCCTGAGCCAATGTGCCACCTTAGGAATGCAAGCCAAGTTTCCTTGCCACAGGAAGGCACACCGAGGCCTGGTGTTTTCTCTATGAAACTGACGTGGGCTTGAAGGGTGAGGCCTTTACAACAATGTGTATGGAGGTACTCGATTTGGGCTGCCTGGTGAAAGAACCTGCGCTCACCAGCACCCTGAGTACCTTTCCTGAACTTTGATTCCTAGCTGGGTGAACTCGCCCTTCGGAGGCTAGATGGGACCAAACGTGTTAAGCTTGTGGGGAAAGCCTTTGACCAATGGCCAATATGCTTGTGCTTGTGCGAGGGTTACGCAGGCACTTGCCAACACAGGGTTTTGACCTTACCATAAGCTGTCCCTTTGGGCTGAAGCAGGCGGCGTGTGTGGATCACAGCCTGGGAAGCAGGACCTCAGGGGAGTCTGCCAACAGACTGCCCTCCAGTATAGCCAGCTGAGAAAAGGTGGCAAGGCTGATGGATCCCGCTTACAACGAAATGTTTCTCTTCAGCAGAGGAGATTTTGCTACCACACGTCAGCAGCTCCTCTCCCTCAGAGTGCTGTTCCTGGGTAGACTAGGAAAAGCCACCACGTTCCCAGCTTAGGAGAGGCTCTTTTCCTAGCTGGTTTCAACCGTGAGAGAGCCAGAAGGGCTGATCTCCACCAGTCGGGCTGCACAGCCTGAGTGCTTGGGGTAGGGCAGTCCTGAGCCAATGTGCCACCTTAGGAATGCAAGCCAAGTTTCCTTGCCACAGGAAGGCACACCGAGGCCTGGTGTTTTCTCTATGAAACTGACGTGGGCTTGAAGGGTGAGGCCTTTACAACAATGTGTATGGAGGTACTCGATTTGGGCTGCCTGGTGAAAGAACCTGCGCTCACCAGCACCCTGAGTACCTTTCCTGAACTTTGATTCCTAGCTGGGTGAACTCGCCCTTCGGAGGCTAGATGGGACCAAACGTGTTAAGCTTGTGGGGAAAGCCTTTGACCAATGGCCAATATGCTTGTGCTTGTGCGAGGGTTACGCAGGCACTTGCCAACACAGGGTTTTGACCTTACCATAAGCTGTCCCTTTGGGCTGAAGCAGGCGGCGTGTGTGGATCACAGCCTGGGAAGCAGGACCTCAGGGGAGTCTGCCAACAGACTGCCCTCCAGTATAGCCAGCTGAGAAAAGGTGGCAAGGCTGATGGATCCCGCTTACAACGAAATGTTTCTCTTCAGCAGAGGAGATTTTGCTACCACACGTCAGCAGCTCCTCTCCCTCAGAGTGCTGTTCCTGGGTAGACTAGGAAAAGCCACCACGTTCCCAGCTTAGGAGAGGCTCTTTTCCTAGCTGGTTTCAACCGTGAGAGAGCCAGAAGGGCTGATCTCCACCAGTCGGGCTGCACAGCCTGAGTGCTTGGGGTAGGGCAGTCCTGAGCCAATGTGCCACCTTAGGAATGCAAGCCAAGTTTCCTTGCCACAGGAAGGCACACCGAGGCCTGGTGTTTTCTCTATGAAACTGACGTGGGCTTGAAGGGTGAGGCCTTTACAACAATGTGTATGGAGGTACTCGATTTGGGCTGCCTGGTGAAAGAACCTGCGCTCACCAGCACCCTGGGTACCTTTCCTGAACTTTGATTCCTAGCTGGGTGAACTCGCCCTTCGGAGGCTAGATGGGACCAAACGTGTTAAGCTTGTGGGGAAAGCCTTTGACCAATGGCCAATATGCTTGTGCTTGTGCGAGGGTTACGCAGGCACTTGCCAACACAGGGTTTTGACCTTACCATAAGCTGTCCCTTTGGGCTGAAGCAGGCGGCGTGTGTGGATCACAGCCTGGGAAGCAGGACCTCAGGGGAGTCTGCCAACAGACTGCCCTCCAGTATAGCCAGCTGAGAAAAGGTGGCAAGGCTGATGGATCCCGCTTACAACGAAATGTTTCTCTTCAGCAGAGGAGATTTTGCTACCACACGTCAGCAGCTCCTCTCCCTCAGAGTGCTGTTCCTGGGTAGACTAGGAAAAGCCACCACGTTCCCAGCTTAGGAGAGGCTCTTTTCCTAGCTGGTTTCAACCGTGAGAGAGCCAGAAGGGCTGATCTCCACCAGTCGGGCTGCACAGCCTGAGTGCTTGGGGTAGGGCAGTCCTGAGCCAATGTGCCACCTTAGGAATGCAAGCCAAGTTTCCTTGCCACAGGAAGGCACACCGAGGCCTGGTGTTTTCTCTATGAAACTGACGTGGGCTTGAAGGGTGAGGCCTTTACAACAATGTGTATGGAGGTACTCGATTTGGGCTGCCTGGTGAAAGAACCTGCGCTCACCAGCACCCTGAGTACCTTTCCTGAACTTTGATTCCTAGCTGGGTGAACTCGCCCTTCGGAGGCTAGATGGGACCAAACGTGTTAAGCTTGTGGGGAAAGCCTTTGACCAATGGCCAATATGCTTGTGCTTGTGCGAGGGTTACGCAGGCACTTGCCAACACAGGGTTTTGACCTTACCATAAGCTGTCCCTTTGGGCTGAAGCAGGCGGCGTGTGTGGATCACAGCCTGGGAAGCAGGACCTCAGGGGAGTCTGCCAACAGACTGCCCTCCAGTATAGCCAGCTGAGAAAAGGTGGCAAGGCTGATGGATCCCGCTTACAACGAAATGTTTCTCTTCAGCAGAGGAGATTTTGCTACCACACGTCAGCAGCTCCTCTCCCTCAGAGTGCTGTTCCTGGGTAGACTAGGAAAAGCCACCACGTTCCCAGCTTAGGAGAGGCTCTTTTCCTAGCTGGTTTCAACCGTGAGAGAGCCAGAAGGGCTGATCTCCACCAGTCGGGCTGCACAGCCTGAGTGCTTGGGGTAGGGCAGTCCTGAGCCAATGTGCCACCTTAGGAATGCAAGCCAAGTTTCCTTGCCACAGGAAGGCACACCGAGGCCTGGTGTTTTCTCTATGAAACTGACGTGGGCTTGAAGGGTGAGGCCTTTACAACAATGTGTATGGAGGTACTCGATTTGGGCTGCCTGGTGAAAGAACCTGCGCTCACCAGCACCCTGAGTACCTTTCCTGAACTTTGATTCCTAGCTGGGTGAACTCGCCCTTCGGAGGCTAGATGGGACCAAACGTGTTAAGCTTGTGGGGAAAGCCTTTGACCAATGGCCAATATGCTTGTGCTTGTGCGAGGGTTACGCAGGCACTTGCCAACACAGGGTTTTGACCTTACCATAAGCTGTCCCTTTGGGCTGAAGCAGGCGGCGTGTGTGGATCACAGCCTGGGAAGCAGGACCTCAGGGGAGTCTGCCAACAGACTGCCCTCCAGTATAGCCAGCTGAGAAAAGGTGGCAAGGCTGATGGATCCCGCTTACAACGAAATGTTTCTCTTCAGCAGAGGAGATTTTGCTACCACACGTCAGCAGCTCCTCTCCCTCAGAGTGCTGTTCCTGGGTAGACTAGGAAAAGCCACCACGTTCCCAGCTTAGGAGAGGCTCTTTTCCTAGCTGGTTTCAACCGTGAGAGAGCCAGAAGGGCTGATCTCCACCAGTCGGGCTGCACAGCCTGAGTGCTTGGGGTAGGGCAGTCCTGAGCCAATGTGCCACCTTAGGAATGCAAGCCAAGTTTCCTTGCCACAGGAAGGCACACCGAGGCCTGGTGTTTTCTCTATGAAACTGACGTGGGCTTGAAGGGTGAGGCCTTTACAACAATGTGTATGGAGGTACTCGATTTGGGCTGCCTGGTGAAAGAACCTGCGCTCACCAGCACCCTGAGTACCTTTCCTGAACTTTGATTCCTAGCTGGGTGAACTCGCCCTTCGGAGGCTAGATGGGACCAAACGTGTTAAGCTTGTGGGGAAAGCCTTTGACCAATGGCCAATATGCTTGTGCTTGTGCGAGGGTTACGCAGGCACTTGCCAACACAGGGTTTTGACCTTACCATAAGCTGTCCCTTTGGGCTGAAGCAGGCGGCGTGTGTGGATCACAGCCTGGGAAGCAGGACCTCAGGGGAGTCTGCCAACAGACTGCCCTCCAGTATAGCCAGCTGAGAAAAGGTGGCAAGGCTGATGGATCCCGCTTACAACGAAATGTTTCTCTTCAGCAGAGGAGATTTTGCTACCACACGTCAGCAGCTCCTCTCCCTCAGAGTGCTGTTCCTGGGTAGACTAGGAAAAGCCACCACGTTCCCAGCTTAGGAGAGGCTCTTTTCCTAGCTGGTTTCAACCGTGAGAGAGCCAGAAGGGCTGATCTCCACCAGTCGGGCTGCACAGCCTGAGTGCTTGGGGTAGGGCAGTCCTGAGCCAATGTGCCACCTTAGGAATGCAAGCCAAGTTTCCTTGCCACAGGAAGGCACACCGAGGCCTGGTGTTTTCTCTATGAAACTGACGTGGGCTTGAAGGGTGAGGCCTTTACAACAATGTGTATGGAGGTACTCGATTTGGGCTGCCTGGTGAAAGAACCTGCGCTCACCAGCACCCTGGGTACCTTTCCTGAACTTTGATTCCTAGCTGGGTGAACTCGCCCTTCGGAGGCTAGATGGGACCAAACGTGTTAAGCTTGTGGGGAAAGCCTTTGACCAATGGCCAATATGCTTGTGCTTGTGCGAGGGTTACGCAGGCACTTGCCAACACAGGGTTTTGACCTTACCATAAGCTGTCCCTTTGGGCTGAAGCAGGCGGCGTGTGTGGATCACAGCCTGGGAAGCAGGACCTCAGGGGAGTCTGCCAACAGACTGCCCTCCAGTATAGCCAGCTGAGAAAAGGTGGCAAGGCTGATGGATCCCGCTTACAACGAAATGTTTCTCTTCAGCAGAGGAGATTTTGCTACCACACGTCAGCAGCTCCTCTCCCTCAGAGTGCTGTTCCTGGGTAGACTAGGAAAAGCCACCACGTTCCCAGCTTAGGAGAGGCTCTTTTCCTAGCTGGTTTCAACCGTGAGAGAGCCAGAAGGGCTGATCTCCACCAGTCGGGCTGCACAGCCTGAGTGCTTGGGGTAGGGCAGTCCTGAGCCAATGTGCCACCTTAGGAATGCAAGCCAAGTTTCCTTGCCACAGGAAGGCACACCGAGGCCTGGTGTTTTCTCTATGAAACTGACGTGGGCTTGAAGGGTGAGGCCTTTACAACAATGTGTATGGAGGTACTCGATTTGGGCTGCCTGGTGAAAGAACCTGCGCTCACCAGCACCCTGAGTACCTTTCCTGAACTTTGATTCCTAGCTGGGTGAACTCGCCCTTCGGAGGCTAGATGGGACCAAACGTGTTAAGCTTGTGGGGAAAGCCTTTGACCAATGGCCAATATGCTTGTGCTTGTGCGAGGGTTACGCAGGCACTTGCCAACACAGGGTTTTGACCTTACCATAAGCTGTCCCTTTGGGCTGAAGCAGGCGGCGTGTGTGGATCACAGCCTGGGAAGCAGGACCTCAGGGGAGTCTGCCAACAGACTGCCCTCCAGTATAGCCAGCTGAGAAAAGGTGGCAAGGCTGATGGATCCCGCTTACAACGAAATGTTTCTCTTCAGCAGAGGAGATTTTGCTACCACACGTCAGCAGCTCCTCTCCCTCAGAGTGCTGTTCCTGGGTAGACTAGGAAAAGCCACCACGTTCCCAGCTTAGGAGAGGCTCTTTTCCTAGCTGGTTTCAACCGTGAGAGAGCCAGAAGGGCTGATCTCCACCAGTCGGGCTGCACAGCCTGAGTGCTTGGGGTAGGGCAGTCCTGAGCCAATGTGCCACCTTAGGAATGCAAGCCAAGTTTCCTTGCCACAGGAAGGCACACCGAGGCCAGGTGTTTTCTCTGTGAAACTGACGTGGGCTTGAAGGGTGAGGCCTTTACAACAATGTGTATGGAGGTACTCGATTTGGGCTGCCTGGTGAAAGAACCTGCGCTCACCAGCACCCTGGGTACCTTTCCTGAACTTTGATTCCTAGCTGGGTGAACTCGCCCTTCGGAGGCTAGATGGGACCAAACGTGTTAAGCTTGTGGGGAAAGCCTTTGACCAATGGCCAATATGCTTGTGCTTGTGCGAGGGTTACGCAGGCACTTGCCAACACAGGGTTTTGACCTTACCATAAGCTGTCCCTTTGGGCTGAAGCAGGCGGCGTGTGTGGATCACAGCCTGGGAAGCAGGACCTCCGGGGAGTCTGCCAACAGACTGCCCTCCAGTATAGCCAGCTGAGAAAAGGTGGCAAGGCTGATGGATCCCGCTTACAACGAAATGTTTCTCTTCAGCAGAGGAGATTTTGCTACCACACGTCAGCAGCTCCTCTCCCTCAGAGTGCTGTTCCTGGGTAGACTAGGAAAAGCCACCACGTTCCCAGCTTAGGAGAGGCTCTTTTCCTAGCTGGTTTCAACCGTGAGAGAGCCAGAAGGGCTGATCTCCACCAGTCGGGCTGCACAGCCTGAGTGCTTGGGGTAGGGCAGTCCTGAGCCAATGTGCCACCTTAGGAATGCAAGCCAAGTTTCCTTGCCACAGGAAGGCACACCGAGGCCTGGTGTTTTCTCTATGAAACTGACGTGGGCTTGAAGGGTGAGGCCTTTACAACAATGTGTATGGAGGTACTCGATTTGGGCTGCCTGGTGAAAGAACCTGCGCTCACCAGCACCCTGAGTATCTTTCCTGAACTTTGATTCCTAGCTGGGTGAACTCGCCCTTCGGAGGCTAGATGGGACCAAACGTGTTAAGCTTGTGGGGAAAGCCTTTGACCAATGGCCAATATGCTTGTGCTTGTGCGAGGGTTACGCAGGCACTTGCCAACACAGGGTTTTGACCTTACCATAAGCTGTCCCTTTGGGCTGAAGCAGGCGGCGTGTGTGGATCACAGCCTGGGAAGCAGGACCTCAGGGGAGTCTGCCAACAGACTGCCCTCCAGTATAGCCAGCTGAGAAAAGGTGGCAAGGCTGATGGATCCCGCTTACAACGAAATGTTTCTCTTCAGCAGAGGAGATTTTGCTACCACACGTCAGCAGCTCCTCTCCCTCAGAGTGCTGTTCCTGGGTAGACTAGGAAAAGCCACCACGTTCCCAGCTTAGGAGAGGCTCTTTTCCTAGCTGGTTTCAACCGTGAGAGAGCCAGAAGGGCTGATCTCCACCAGTCGGGCTGCACAGCCTGAGTGCTTGGGGTAGGGCAGTCCTGAGCCAATGTGCCACCTTAGGAATGCAAGCCAAGTTTCCTTGCCACAGGAAGGCACACCGAGGCCTGGTGTTTTCTCTATGAAACTGACGTGGGCTTGAAGGGTGAGGCCTTTACAACAATGTGTATGGAGGTACTCGATTTGGGCTGCCTGGTGAAAGAACCTGCGCTCACCAGCACCCTGAGTACCTTTCCTGAACTTTGATTCCTAGCTGGGTGAACTCGCCCTTCGGAGGCTAGATGGGACCAAACGTGTTAAGCTTGTGGGGAAAGCCTTTGACCAATGGCCAATATGCTTGTGCTTGTGCGAGGGTTACGCAGGCACTTGCCAACACAGGGTTTTGACCTTACCATAAGCTGTCCCTTTGGGCTGAAGCAGGCGGCGTGTGTGGATCACAGCCTGGGAAGCAGGACCTCAGGGGAGTCTGCCAACAGACTGCCCTCCAGTATAGCCAGCTGAGAAAAGGTGGCAAGGCTGATGGATCCCGCTTACAACGAAATGTTTCTCTTCAGCAGAGGAGATTTTGCTACCACACGTCAGCAGCTCCTCTCCCTCAGAGTGCTGTTCCTGGGTAGACTAGGAAAAGCCACCACGTTCCCAGCTTAGGAGAGGCTCTTTTCCTAGCTGGTTTCAACCGTGAGAGAGCCAGAAGGGCTGATCTCCACCAGTCGGGCTGCACAGCCTGAGTGCTTGGGGTAGGGCAGTCCTGAGCCAATGTGCCACCTTAGGAATGCAAGCCAAGTTTCCTTGCCACAGGAAGGCACACCGAGGCCTGGTGTTTTCTCTATGAAACTGACGTGGGCTTGAAGGGTGAGGCCTTTACAACAATGTGTATGGAGGTACTCGATTTGGGCTGCCTGGTGAAAGAACCTGCGCTCACCAGCACCCTGAGTACCTTTCCTGAACTTTGATTCCTAGCTGGGTGAACTCGCCCTTCGGAGGCTAGATGGGACCAAACGTGTTAAGCTTGTGGGGAAAGCCTTTGACCAATGGCCAATATGCTTGTGCTTGTGCGAGGGTTACGCAGGCACTTGCCAACACAGGGTTTTGACCTTACCATAAGCTGTCCCTTTGGGCTGAAGCAGGCGGCGTGTGTGGATCACAGCCTGGGAAGCAGGACCTCAGGGGAGTCTGCCAACAGACTGCCCTCCAGTATAGCCAGCTGAGAAAAGGTGGCAAGGCTGATGGATCCCGCTTACAACGAAATGTTTCTCTTCAGCAGAGGAGATTTTGCTACCACACGTCAGCAGCTCCTCTCCCTCAGAGTGCTGTTCCTGGGTAGACTAGGAAAAGCCACCACGTTCCCAGCTTAGGAGAGGCTCTTTTCCTAGCTGGTTTCAACCGTGAGAGAGCCAGAAGGGCTGATCTCCACCAGTCGGGCTGCACAGCCTGAGTGCTTGGGGTAGGGCAGTCCTGAGCCAATGTGCCACCTTAGGAATGCAAGCCAAGTTTCCTTGCCACAGGAAGGCACACCGAGGCCTGGTGTTTTCTCTATGAAACTGACGTGGGCTTGAAGGGTGAGGCCTTTACAACAATGTGTATGGAGGTACTCGATTTGGGCTGCCTGGTGAAAGAACCTGCGCTCACCAGCACCCTGAGTACCTTTCCTGAACTTTGATTCCTAGCTGGGTGAACTCGCCCTTCGGAGGCTAGATGGGACCAAACGTGTTAAGCTTGTGGGGAAAGCCTTTGACCAATGGCCAATATGCTTGTGCTTGTGCGAGGGTTACGCAGGCACTTGCCAACACAGGGTTTTGACCTTACCATAAGCTGTCCCTTTGGGCTGAAGCAGGCGGCGTGTGTGGATCACAGCCTGGGAAGCAGGACCTCAGGGGAGTCTGCCAACAGACTGCCCTCCAGTATAGCCAGCTGAGAAAAGGTGGCAAGGCTGATGGATCCCGCTTACAACGAAATGTTTCTCTTCAGCAGAGGAGATTTTGCTACCACACGTCAGCAGCTCCTCTCCCTCAGAGTGCTGTTCCTGGGTAGACTAGGAAAAGCCACCACGTTCCCAGCTTAGGAGAGGCTCTTTTCCTAGCTGGTTTCAACCGTGAGAGAGCCAGAAGGGCTGATCTCCACCAGTCGGGCTGCACAGCCTGAGTGCTTGGGGTAGGGCAGTCCTGAGCCAATGTGCCACCTTAGGAATGCAAGCCAAGTTTCCTTGCCACAGGAAGGCACACCGAGGCCAGGTGTTTTCTCTGTGAAACTGACGTGGGCTTGAAGGGTGAGGCCTTTACAACAATGTGTATGGAGGTACTCGATTTGGGCTGCCTGGTGAAAGAACCTGCGCTCACCAGCACCCTGGGTACCTTTCCTGAACTTTGATTCCTAGCTGGGTGAACTCGCCCTTCGGAGGCTAGATGGGACCAAACGTGTTAAGCTTGTGGGGAAAGCCTTTGACCAATGGCCAATATGCTTGTGCTTGTGCGAGGGTTACGCAGGCACTTGCCAACACAGGGTTTTGACCTTACCATAAGCTGTCCCTTTGGGCTGAAGCAGGCGGCGTGTGTGGATCACAGCCTGGGAAGCAGGACCTCCGGGGAGTCTGCCAACAGACTGCCCTCCAGTATAGCCAGCTGAGAAAAGGTGGCAAGGCTGATGGATCCCGCTTACAACGAAATGTTTCTCTTCAGCAGAGGAGATTTTGCTACCACACGTCAGCAGCTCCTCTCCCTCAGAGTGCTGTTCCTGGGTAGACTAGGAAAAGCCACCACGTTCCCAGCTTAGGAGAGGCTCTTTTCCTAGCTGGTTTCAACCGTGAGAGAGCCAGAAGGGCTGATCTCCACCAGTCGGGCTGCACAGCCTGAGTGCTTGGGGTAGGGCAGTCCTGAGCCAATGTGCCACCTTAGGAATGCAAGCCAAGTTTCCTTGCCACAGGAAGGCACACCGAGGCCTGGTGTTTTCTCTATGAAACTGACGTGGGCTTGAAGGGTGAGGCCTTTACAACAATGTGTATGGAGGTACTCGATTTGGGCTGCCTGGTGAAAGAACCTGCGCTCACCAGCACCCTGGGTACCTTTCCTGAACTTTGATTCCTAGCTGGGTGAACTCGCCCTTCGGAGGCTAGATGGGACCAAACGTGTTAAGCTTGTGGGGAAAGCCTTTGACCAATGGCCAATATGCTTGTGCTTGTGCGAGGGTTACGCAGGCACTTGCCAACACAGGGTTTTGACCTTACCATAAGCTGTCCCTTTGGGCTGAAGCAGGCGGCGTGTGTGGATCACAGCCTGGGAAGCAGGACCTCAGGGGAGTCTGCCAACAGACTGCCCTCCAGTATAGCCAGCTGAGAAAAGGTGGCAAGGCTGATGGATCCCGCTTACAACGAAATGTTTCTCTTCAGCAGAGGAGATTTTGCTACCACACGTCAGCAGCTCCTCTCCCTCAGAGTGCTGTTCCTGGGTAGACTAGGAAAAGCCACCACGTTCCCAGCTTAGGAGAGGCTCTTTTCCTAGCTGGTTTCAACCGTGAGAGAGCCAGAAGGGCTGATCTCCACCAGTCGGGCTGCACAGCCTGAGTGCTTGGGGTAGGGCAGTCCTGAGCCAATGTGCCACCTTAGGAATGCAAGCCAAGTTTCCTTGCCACAGGAAGGCACACCGAGGCCAGGTGTTTTCTCTATGAAACTGACGTGGGCTTGAAGGGTGAGGCCTTTACAACAATGTGTATGGAGGTACTCGATTTGGGCTGCCTGGTGAAAGAACCTGCGCTCACCAGCACCCTGGGTACCTTTCCTGAACTTTGATTCCTAGCTGGGTGAACTCGCCCTTCGGAGGCTAGATGGGACCAAACGTGTTAAGCTTGTGGGGAAAGCCTTTGACCAATGGCCAATATGCTTGTGCTTGTGCGAGGGTTACGCAGGCACTTGCCAACACAGGGTTTTGACCTTACCATAAGCTGTCCCTTTGGGCTGAAGCAGGCGGCGTGTGTGGATCACAGCCTGGGAAGCAGGACCTCAGGGGAGTCTGCCAACAGACTGCCCTCCAGTATAGCCAGCTGAGAAAAGGTGGCAAGGCTGATGGATCCCGCTTACAACGAAATGTTTCTCTTCAGCAGAGGAGATTTTGCTACCACACGTCAGCAGCTCCTCTCCCTCAGAGTGCTGTTCCTGGGTAGACTAGGAAAAGCCACCACGTTCCCAGCTTAGGAGAGGCTCTTTTCCTAGCTGGTTTCAACCGTGAGAGAGCCAGAAGGGCTGATCTCCACCAGTCGGGCTGCACAGCCTGAGTGCTTGGGGTAGGGCAGTCCTGAGCCAATGTGCCACCTTAGGAATGCAAGCCAAGTTTCCTTGCCACAGGAAGGCACACCGAGGCCTGGTGTTTTCTCTATGAAACTGACGTGGGCTTGAAGGGTGAGGCCTTTACAACAATGTGTATGGAGGTACTCGATTTGGGCTGCCTGGTGAAAGAACCTGCGCTCACCAGCACCCTGGGTACCTTTCCTGAACTTTGATTCCTAGCTGGGTGAACTCGCCCTTCGGAGGCTAGATGGGACCAAACGTGTTAAGCTTGTGGGGAAAGCCTTTGACCAATGGCCAATATGCTTGTGCTTGTGCGAGGGTTACGCAGGCACTTGCCAACACAGGGTTTTGACCTTACCATAAGCTGTCCCTTTGGGCTGAAGCAGGCGGCGTGTGTGGATCACAGCCTGGGAAGCAGGACCTCAGGGGAGTCTGCCAACAGACTGCCCTCCAGTATAGCCAGCTGAGAAAAGGTGGCAAGGCTGATGGATCCCGCTTACAACGAAATGTTTCTCTTCAGCAGAGGAGATTTTGCTACCACACGTCAGCAGCTCCTCTCCCTCAGAGTGCTGTTCCTGGGTAGACTAGGAAAAGCCACCACGTTCCCAGCTTAGGAGAGGCTCTTTTCCTAGCTGGTTTCAACCGTGAGAGAGCCAGAAGGGCTGATCTCCACCAGTCGGGCTGCACAGCCTGAGTGCTTGGGGTAGGGCAGTCCTGAGCCAATGTGCCACCTTAGGAATGCAAGCCAAGTTTCCTTGCCACAGGAAGGCACACCGAGGCCTGGTGTTTTCTCTATGAAACTGACGTGGGCTTGAAGGGTGAGGCCTTTACAACAATGTGTATGGAGGTACTCGATTTGGGCTGCCTGGTGAAAGAACCTGCGCTCACCAGCACCCTGGGTACCTTTCCTGAACTTTGATTCCTAGCTGGGTGAACTCGCCCTTCGGAGGCTAGATGGGACCAAACGTGTTAAGCTTGTGGGGAAAGCCTTTGACCAATGGCCAATATGCTTGTGCTTGTGCGAGGGTTACGCAGGCACTTGCCAACACAGGGTTTTGACCTTACCATAAGCTGTCCCTTTGGGCTGAAGCAGGCGGCGTGTGTGGATCACAGCCTGGGAAGCAGGACCTCAGGGGAGTCTGCCAACAGACTGCCCTCCAGTATAGCCAGCTGAGAAAAGGTGGCAAGGCTGATGGATCCCGCTTACAACGAAATGTTTCTCTTCAGCAGAGGAGATTTTGCTACCACACGTCAGCAGCTCCTCTCCCTCAGAGTGCTGTTCCTGGGTAGACTAGGAAAAGCCACCACGTTCCCAGCTTAGGAGAGGCTCTTTTCCTAGCTGGTTTCAACCGTGAGAGAGCCAGAAGGGCTGATCTCCACCAGTCGGGCTGCACAGCCTGAGTGCTTGGGGTAGGGCAGTCCTGAGCCAATGTGCCACCTTAGGAATGCAAGCCAAGTTTCCTTGCCACAGGAAGGCACACCGAGGCCTGGTGTTTTCTCTATGAAACTGACGTGGGCTTGAAGGGTGAGGCCTTTACAACAATGTGTATGGAGGTACTCGATTTGGGCTGCCTGGTGAAAGAACCTGCGCTCACCAGCACCCTGGGTACCTTTCCTGAACTTTGATTCCTAGCTGGGTGAACTCGCCCTTCGGAGGCTAGATGGGACCAAACGTGTTAAGCTTGTGGGGAAAGCCTTTGACCAATGGCCAATATGCTTGTGCTTGTGCGAGGGTTACGCAGGCACTTGCCAACACAGGGTTTTGACCTTACCATAAGCTGTCCCTTTGGGCTGAAGCAGGCGGCGTGTGTGGATCACAGCCTGGGAAGCAGGACCTCAGGGGAGTCTGCCAACAGACTGCCCTCCAGTATAGCCAGCTGAGAAAAGGTGGCAAGGCTGATGGATCCCGCTTACAACGAAATGTTTCTCTTCAGCAGAGGAGATTTTGCTACCACACGTCAGCAGCTCCTCTCCCTCAGAGTGCTGTTCCTGGGTAGACTAGGAAAAGCCACCACGTTCCCAGCTTAGGAGAGGCTCTTTTCCTAGCTGGTTTCAACCGTGAGAGAGCCAGAAGGGCTGATCTCCACCAGTCGGGCTGCACAGCCTGAGTGCTTGGGGTAGGGCAGTCCTGAGCCAATGTGCCACCTTAGGAATGCAAGCCAAGTTTCCTTGCCACAGGAAGGCACACCGAGGCCTGGTGTTTTCTCTATGAAACTGACGTGGGCTTGAAGGGTGAGGCCTTTACAACAATGTGTATGGAGGTACTCGATTTGGGCTGCCTGGTGAAAGAACCTGCGCTCACCAGCACCCTGGGTACCTTTCCTGAACTTTGATTCCTAGCTGGGTGAACTCGCCCTTCGGAGGCTAGATGGGACCAAACGTGTTAAGCTTGTGGGGAAAGCCTTTGACCAATGGCCAATATGCTTGTGCTTGTGCGAGGGTTACGCAGGCACTTGCCAACACAGGGTTTTGACCTTACCATAAGCTGTCCCTTTGGGCTGAAGCAGGCGGCGTGTGTGGATCACAGCCTGGGAAGCAGGACCTCAGGGGAGTCTGCCAACAGACTGCCCTCCAGTATAGCCAGCTGAGAAAAGGTGGCAAGGCTGATGGATCCCGCTTACAACGAAATGTTTCTCTTCAGCAGAGGAGATTTTGCTACCACACGTCAGCAGCTCCTCTCCCTCAGAGTGCTGTTCCTGGGTAGACTAGGAAAAGCCACCACGTTCCCAGCTTAGGAGAGGCTCTTTTCCTAGCTGGTTTCAACCGTGAGAGAGCCAGAAGGGCTGATCTCCACCAGTCGGGCTGCACAGCCTGAGTGCTTGGGGTAGGGCAGTCCTGAGCCAATGTGCCACCTTAGGAATGCAAGCCAAGTTTCCTTGCCACAGGAAGGCACACCGAGGCCAGGTGTTTTCTCTGTGAAACTGACGTGGGCTTGAAGGGTGAGGCCTTTACAACAATGTGTATGGAGGTACTCGATTTGGGCTGCCTGGTGAAAGAACCTGCGCTCACCAGCACCCTGGGTACCTTTCCTGAACTTTGATTCCTAGCTGGGTGAACTCGCCCTTCGGAGGCTAGATGGGACCAAACGTGTTAAGCTTGTGGGGAAAGCCTTTGACCAATGGCCAATATGCTTGTGCTTGTGCGAGGGTTACGCAGGCACTTGCCAACACAGGGTTTTGACCTTACCATAAGCTGTCCCTTTGGGCTGAAGCAGGCGGCGTGTGTGGATCACAGCCTGGGAAGCAGGACCTCAGGGGAGTCTGCCAACAGACTGCCCTCCAGTATAGCCAGCTGAGAAAAGGTGGCAAGGCTGATGGATCCCGCTTACAACGAAATGTTTCTCTTCAGCAGAGGAGATTTTGCTACCACACGTCAGCAGCTCCTCTCCCTCAGAGTGCTGTTCCTGGGTAGACTAGGAAAAGCCACCACGTTCCCAGCTTAGGAGAGGCTCTTTTCCTAGCTGGTTTCAACCGTGAGAGAGCCAGAAGGGCTGATCTCCACCAGTCGGGCTGCACAGCCTGAGTGCTTGGGGTAGGGCAGTCCTGAGCCAATGTGCCACCTTAGGAATGCAAGCCAAGTTTCCTTGCCACAGGAAGGCACACCGAGGCCTGGTGTTTTCTCTATGAAACTGACGTGGGCTTGAAGGGTGAGGCCTTTACAACAATGTGTATGGAGGTACTCGATTTGGGCTGCCTGGTGAAAGAACCTGCGCTCACCAGCACCCTGGGTACCTTTCCTGAACTTTGATTCCTAGCTGGGTGAACTCGCCCTTCGGAGGCTAGATGGGACCAAACGTGTTAAGCTTGTGGGGAAAGCCTTTGACCAATGGCCAATATGCTTGTGCTTGTGCGAGGGTTACGCAGGCACTTGCCAACACAGGGTTTTGACCTTACCATAAGCTGTCCCTTTGGGCTGAAGCAGGCGGCGTGTGTGGATCACAGCCTGGGAAGCAGGACCTCAGGGGAGTCTGCCAACAGACTGCCCTCCAGTATAGCCAGCTGAGAAAAGGTGGCAAGGCTGATGGATCCCGCTTACAACGAAATGTTTCTCTTCAGCAGAGGAGATTTTGCTACCACACGTCAGCAGCTCCTCTCCCTCAGAGTGCTGTTCCTGGGTAGACTAGGAAAAGCCACCACGTTCCCAGCTTAGGAGAGGCTCTTTTCCTAGCTGGTTTCAACCGTGAGAGAGCCAGAAGGGCTGATCTCCACCAGTCGGGCTGCACAGCCTGAGTGCTTGGGGTAGGGCAGTCCTGAGCCAATGTGCCACCTTAGGAATGCAAGCCAAGTTTCCTTGCCACAGGAAGGCACACCGAGGCCAGGTGTTTTCTCTATGAAACTGACGTGGGCTTGAAGGGTGAGGCCTTTACAACAATGTGTATGGAGGTACTCGATTTGGGCTGCCTGGTGAAAGAACCTGCGCTCACCAGCACCCTGGGTACCTTTCCTGAACTTTGATTCCTAGCTGGGTGAACTCGCCCTTCGGAGGCTAGATGGGACCAAACGTGTTAAGCTTGTGGGGAAAGCCTTTGACCAATGGCCAATATGCTTGTGCTTGTGCGAGGGTTACGCAGGCACTTGCCAACACAGGGTTTTGACCTTACCATAAGCTGTCCCTTTGGGCTGAAGCAGGCGGCGTGTGTGGATCACAGCCTGGGAAGCAGGACCTCAGGGGAGTCTGCCAACAGACTGCCCTCCAGTATAGCCAGCTGAGAAAAGGTGGCAAGGCTGATGGATCCCGCTTACAACGAAATGTTTCTCTTCAGCAGAGGAGATTTTGCTACCACACGTCAGCAGCTCCTCTCCCTCAGAGTGCTGTTCCTGGGTAGACTAGGAAAAGCCACCACGTTCCCAGCTTAGGAGAGGCTCTTTTCCTAGCTGGTTTCAACCGTGAGAGAGCCAGAAGGGCTGATCTCCACCAGTCGGGCTGCACAGCCTGAGTGCTTGGGGTAGGGCAGTCCTGAGCCAATGTGCCACCTTAGGAATGCAAGCCAAGTTTCCTTGCCACAGGAAGGCACACCGAGGCCTGGTGTTTTCTCTATGAAACTGACGTGGGCTTGAAGGGTGAGGCCTTTACAACAATGTGTATGGAGGTACTCGATTTGGGCTGCCTGGTGAAAGAACCTGCGCTCACCAGCACCCTGGGTACCTTTCCTGAACTTTGATTCCTAGCTGGGTGAACTCGCCCTTCGGAGGCTAGATGGGACCAAACGTGTTAAGCTTGTGGGGAAAGCCTTTGACCAATGGCCAATATGCTTGTGCTTGTGCGAGGGTTACGCAGGCACTTGCCAACACAGGGTTTTGACCTTACCATAAGCTGTCCCTTTGGGCTGAAGCAGGCGGCGTGTGTGGATCACAGCCTGGGAAGCAGGACCTCAGGGGAGTCTGCCAACAGACTGCCCTCCAGTATAGCCAGCTGAGAAAAGGTGGCAAGGCTGATGGATCCCGCTTACAACGAAATGTTTCTCTTCAGCAGAGGAGATTTTGCTACCACACGTCAGCAGCTCCTCTCCCTCAGAGTGCTGTTCCTGGGTAGACTAGGAAAAGCCACCACGTTCCCAGCTTAGGAGAGGCTCTTTTCCTAGCTGGTTTCAACCGTGAGAGAGCCAGAAGGGCTGATCTCCACCAGTCGGGCTGCACAGCCTGAGTGCTTGGGGTAGGGCAGTCCTGAGCCAATGTGCCACCTTAGGAATGCAAGCCAAGTTTCCTTGCCACAGGAAGGCACACCGAGGCCTGGTGTTTTCTCTATGAAACTGACGTGGGCTTGAAGGGTGAGGCCTTTACAACAATGTGTATGGAGGTACTCGATTTGGGCTGCCTGGTGAAAGAACCTGCGCTCACCAGCACCCTGGGTACCTTTCCTGAACTTTGATTCCTAGCTGGGTGAACTCGCCCTTCGGAGGCTAGATGGGACCAAACGTGTTAAGCTTGTGGGGAAAGCCTTTGACCAATGGCCAATATGCTTGTGCTTGTGCGAGGGTTACGCAGGCACTTGCCAACACAGGGTTTTGACCTTACCATAAGCTGTCCCTTTGGGCTGAAGCAGGCGGCGTGTGTGGATCACAGCCTGGGAAGCAGGACCTCAGGGGAGTCTGCCAACAGACTGCCCTCCAGTATAGCCAGCTGAGAAAAGGTGGCAAGGCTGATGGATCCCGCTTACAACGAAATGTTTCTCTTCAGCAGAGGAGATTTTGCTACCACACGTCAGCAGCTCCTCTCCCTCAGAGTGCTGTTCCTGGGTAGACTAGGAAAAGCCACCACGTTCCCAGCTTAGGAGAGGCTCTTTTCCTAGCTGGTTTCAACCGTGAGAGAGCCAGAAGGGCTGATCTCCACCAGTCGGGCTGCACAGCCTGAGTGCTTGGGGTAGGGCAGTCCTGAGCCAATGTGCCACCTTAGGAATGCAAGCCAAGTTTCCTTGCCACAGGAAGGCACACCGAGGCCTGGTGTTTTCTCTATGAAACTGACGTGGGCTTGAAGGGTGAGGCCTTTACAACAATGTGTATGGAGGTACTCGATTTGGGCTGCCTGGTGAAAGAACCTGCGCTCACCAGCACCCTGGGTACCTTTCCTGAACTTTGATTCCTAGCTGGGTGAACTCGCCCTTCGGAGGCTAGATGGGACCAAACGTGTTAAGCTTGTGGGGAAAGCCTTTGACCAATGGCCAATATGCTTGTGCTTGTGCGAGGGTTACGCAGGCACTTGCCAACACAGGGTTTTGACCTTACCATAAGCTGTCCCTTTGGGCTGAAGCAGGCGGCGTGTGTGGATCACAGCCTGGGAAGCAGGACCTCAGGGGAGTCTGCCAACAGACTGCCCTCCAGTATAGCCAGCTGAGAAAAGGTGGCAAGGCTGATGGATCCCGCTTACAACGAAATGTTTCTCTTCAGCAGAGGAGATTTTGCTACCACACGTCAGCAGCTCCTCTCCCTCAGAGTGCTGTTCCTGGGTAGACTAGGAAAAGCCACCACGTTCCCAGCTTAGGAGAGGCTCTTTTCCTAGCTGGTTTCAACCGTGAGAGAGCCAGAAGGGCTGATCTCCACCAGTCGGGCTGCACAGCCTGAGTGCTTGGGGTAGGGCAGTCCTGAGCCAATGTGCCACCTTAGGAATGCAAGCCAAGTTTCCTTGCCACAGGAAGGCACACCGAGGCCAGGTGTTTTCTCTATGAAACTGACGTGGGCTTGAAGGGTGAGGCCTTTACAACAATGTGTATGGAGGTACTCGATTTGGGCTGCCTGGTGAAAGAACCTGCGCTCACCAGCACCCTGGGTACCTTTCCTGAACTTTGATTCCTAGCTGGGTGAACTCGCCCTTCGGAGGCTAGATGGGACCAAACGTGTTAAGCTTGTGGGGAAAGCCTTTGACCAATGGCCAATATGCTTGTGCTTGTGCGAGGGTTACGCAGGCACTTGCCAACACAGGGTTTTGACCTTACCATAAGCTGTCCCTTTGGGCTGAAGCAGGCGGCGTGTGTGGATCACAGCCTGGGAAGCAGGACCTCAGGGGAGTCTGCCAACAGACTGCCCTCCAGTATAGCCAGCTGAGAAAAGGTGGCAAGGCTGATGGATCCCGCTTACAACGAAATGTTTCTCTTCAGCAGAGGAGATTTTGCTACCACACGTCAGCAGCTCCTCTCCCTCAGAGTGCTGTTCCTGGGTAGACTAGGAAAAGCCACCACGTTCCCAGCTTAGGAGAGGCTCTTTTCCTAGCTGGTTTCAACCGTGAGAGAGCCAGAAGGGCTGATCTCCACCAGTCGGGCTGCACAGCCTGAGTGCTTGGGGTAGGGCAGTCCTGAGCCAATGTGCCACCTTAGGAATGCAAGCCAAGTTTCCTTGCCACAGGAAGGCACACCGAGGCCTGGTGTTTTCTCTATGAAACTGACGTGGGCTTGAAGGGTGAGGCCTTTACAACAATGTGTATGGAGGTACTCGATTTGGGCTGCCTGGTGAAAGAACCTGCGCTCACCAGCACCCTGAGTACCTTTCCTGAACTTTGATTCCTAGCTGGGTGAACTCGCCCTTCGGAGGCTAGATGGGACCAAACGTGTTAAGCTTGTGGGGAAAGCCTTTGACCAATGGCCAATATGCTTGTGCTTGTGCGAGGTTTACGCAGGCACTTGCCAACACAGGGTTTTGACCTTACCATAAGCTGTCCCTTTGGGCTGAAGCAGGCGGCGTGTGTGGATCACAGCCTGGGAAGCAGGACCTCAGGGGAGTCTGCCAACAGACTGCCCTCCAGTATAGCCAGCTGAGAAAAGGTGGCAAGGCTGATGGATCCCGCTTACAACGAAATGTTTCTCTTCAGCAGAGGAGATTTTGCTACCACACGTCAGCAGCTCCTCTCCCTCAGAGTGCTGTTCCTGGGTAGACTAGGAAAAGCCACCACGTTCCCAGCTTAGGAGAGGCTCTTTTCCTAGCTGGTTTCAACCGTGAGAGAGCCAGAAGGGCTGATCTCCACCAGTCGGGCTGCACAGCCTGAGTGCTTGGGGTAGGGCAGTCCTGAGCCAATGTGCCACCTTAGGAATGCAAGCCAAGTTTCCTTGCCACAGGAAGGCACACCGAGGCCTGGTGTTTTCTCTATGAAACTGACGTGGGCTTGACGGGTGAGGCCTTTACAACAATGTGTATGGAGGTACTCGATTTGGGCTGCCTGGTGAAAGAACCTGCGCTCACCAGCACCCTGAGTACCTTTCCTGAACTTTGATTCCTAGCTGGGTGAACTCGCCCTTCGGAGGCTAGATGGGACCAAACGTGTTAAGCTTGTGGGGAAAGCCTTTGACCAATGGCCAATATGCTTGTGCTTGTGCGAGGGTTACGCAGGCACTTGCCAACACAGGGTTTTGACCTTACCATAAGCTGTCCCTTTGGGCTGAAGCAGGCGGCGTGTGTGGATCACAGCCTGGGAAGCAGGACCTCAGGGGAGTCTGCCAACAGACTGCCCTCCAGTATAGCCAGCTGAGAAAAGGTGGCAAGGCTGATGGATCCCGCTTACAACGAAATGTTTCTCTTCAGCAGAGGAGATTTTGCTACCACACGTCAGCAGCTCCTCTCCCTCAGAGTGCTGTTCCTGGGTAGACTAGGAAAAGCCACCACGTTCCCAGCTTAGGAGAGGCTCTTTTCCTAGCTGGTTTCAACCGTGAGAGAGCCAGACGGGGTGATCTCCACCAGTCGGGCTGCACAGCCTGAGTGCTTGGGGTAGGGCAGTCCTGAGCCAATGTGCCACCTTAGGAATGCAAGCCAAGTTTCCTTGCCACAGGAAGGCACACCGAGGCCTGGTGTTTTCTCTATGAAACTGACGTGGGCTTGAAGGGTGAGGCCTTTACAACAATGTGTATGGAGGTACTCGATTTGGGCTGCCTGGTGAAAGAACCTGCGCTCACCAGCACCCTGGGTACCTTTCCTGAACTTTGATTCCTAGCTGGGTGAACTCGCCCTTCGGAGGCTAGATGGGACCAAACGTGTTAAGCTTGTGGGGAAAGCCTTTGACCAATGGCCAATATGCTTGTGCTTGTGCGAGGGTTACGCAGGCACTTGCCAACACAGGGTTTTGACCTTACCATAAGCTGTCCCTTTGGGCTGAAGCAGGCGGCGTGTGTGGATCACAGCCTGGGAAGCAGGACCTCAGGGGAGTCTGCCAACAGACTGCCCTCCAGTATAGCCAGCTGAGAAAAGGTGGCAAGGCTGATGGATCCCGCTTACAACGAAATGTTTCTCTTCAGCAGAGGAGATTTTGCTACCACACGTCAGCAGCTCCTCTCCCTCAGAGTGCTGTTCCTGGGTAGACTAGGAAAAGCCACCACGTTCCCAGCTTAGGAGAGGCTCTTTTCCTAGCTGGTTTCAACCGTGAGAGAGCCAGAAGGGCTGATCTCCACCAGTCGGGCTGCACAGCCTGAGTGCTTGGGGTAGGGCAGTCCTGAGCCAATGTGCCACCTTAGGAATGCAAGCCAAGTTTCCTTGCCACAGGAAGGCACACCGAGGCCTGGTGTTTTCTCTATGAAACTGACGTGGGCTTGAAGGGTGAGGCCTTTACAACAATGTGTATGGAGGTACTCGATTTGGGCTGCCTGGTGAAAGAACCTGCGCTCACCAGCACCCTGAGTACCTTTCCTGAACTTTGATTCCTAGCTGGGTGAACTCGCCCTTCGGAGGCTAGATGGGACCAAACGTGTTAAGCTTGTGGGGAAAGCCTTTGACCAATGGCCAATATGCTTGTGCTTGTGCGAGGGTTACGCAGGCACTTGCCAACACAGGGTTTTGACCTTACCATAAGCTGTCCCTTTGGGCTGAAGCAGGCGGCGTGTGTGGATCACAGCCTGGGAAGCAGGACCTCAGGGGAGTCTGCCAACAGACTGCCCTCCAGTATAGCCAGCTGAGAAAAGGTGGCAAGGCTGATGGATCCCGCTTACAACGAAATGTTTCTCTTCAGCAGAGGAGATTTTGCTACCACACGTCAGCAGCTCCTCTCCCTCAGAGTGCTGTTCCTGGGTAGACTAGGAAAAGCCACCACGTTCCCAGCTTAGGAGAGGCTCTTTTCCTAGCTGGTTTCAACCGTGAGAGAGCCAGAAGGGCTGATCTCCACCAGTCGGGCTGCACAGCCTGAGTGCTTGGGGTAGGGCAGTCCTGAGCCAATGTGCCACCTTAGGAATGCAAGCCAAGTTTCCTTGCCACAGGAAGGCACACCGAGGCCTGGTGTTTTCTCTATGAAACTGACGTGGGCTTGAAGGGTGAGGCCTTTACAACAATGTGTATGGAGGTACTCGATTTGGGCTGCCTGGTGAAAGAACCTGCGCTCACCAGCACCCTGAGTACCTTTCCTGAACTTTGATTCCTAGCTGGGTGAACTCGCCCTTCGGAGGCTAGATGGGACCAAACGTGTTAAGCTTGTGGGGAAAGCCTTTGACCAATGGCCAATATGCTTGTGCTTGTGCGAGGGTTACGCAGGCACTTGCCAACACAGGGTTTTGACCTTACCATAAGCTGTCCCTTTGGGCTGAAGCAGGCGGCGTGTGTGGATCACAGCCTGGGAAGCAGGACCTCAGGGGAGTCTGCCAACAGACTGCCCTCCAGTATAGCCAGCTGAGAAAAGGTGGCAAGGCTGATGGATCCCGCTTACAACGAAATGTTTCTCTTCAGCAGAGGAGATTTTGCTACCACACGTCAGCAGCTCCTCTCCCTCAGAGTGCTGTTCCTGGGTAGACTAGGAAAAGCCACCACGTTCCCAGCTTAGGAGAGGCTCTTTTCCTAGCTGGTTTCAACCGTGAGAGAGCCAGAAGGGCTGATCTCCACCAGTCGGGCTGCACAGCCTGAGTGCTTGGGGTAGGGCAGTCCTGAGCCAATGTGCCACCTTAGGAATGCAAGCCAAGTTTCCTTGCCACAGGAAGGCACACCGAGGCCTGGTGTTTTCTCTATGAAACTGACGTGGGCTTGAAGGGTGAGGCCTTTACAACAATGTGTATGGAGGTACTCGATTTGGGCTGCCTGGTGAAAGAACCTGCGCTCACCAGCACCCTGAGTACCTTTCCTGAACTTTGATTCCTAGCTGGGTGAACTCGCCCTTCGGAGGCTAGATGGGACCAAACGTGTTAAGCTTGTGGGGAAAGCCTTTGACCAATGGCCAATATGCTTGTGCTTGTGCGAGGGTTACGCAGGCACTTGCCAACACAGGGTTTTGACCTTACCATAAGCTGTCCCTTTGGGCTGAAGCAGGCGGCGTGTGTGGATCACAGCCTGGGAAGCAGGACCTCAGGGGAGTCTGCCAACAGACTGCCCTCCAGTATAGCCAGCTGAGAAAAGGTGGCAAGGCTGATGGATCCCGCTTACAACGAAATGTTTCTCTTCAGCAGAGGAGATTTTGCTACCACACGTCAGCAGCTCCTCTCCCTCAGAGTGCTGTTCCTGGGTAGACTAGGAAAAGCCACCACGTTCCCAGCTTAGGAGAGGCTCTTTTCCTAGCTGGTTTCAACCGTGAGAGAGCCAGAAGGGCTGATCTCCACCAGTCGGGCTGCACAGCCTGAGTGCTTGGGGTAGGGCAGTCCTGAGCCAATGTGCCACCTTAGGAATGCAAGCCAAGTTTCCTTGCCACAGGAAGGCACACCGAGGCCTGGTGTTTTCTCTATGAAACTGACGTGGGCTTGAAGGGTGAGGCCTTTACAACAATGTGTATGGAGGTACTCGATTTGGGCTGCCTGGTGAAAGAACCTGCGCTCACCAGCACCCTGAGTACCTTTCCTGAACTTTGATTCCTAGCTGGGTGAACTCGCCCTTCGGAGGCTAGATGGGACCAAACGTGTTAAGCTTGTGGGGAAAGCCTTTGACCAATGGCCAATATGCTTGTGCTTGTGCGAGGGTTACGCAGGCACTTGCCAACACAGGGTTTTGACCTTACCATAAGCTGTCCCTTTGGGCTGAAGCAGGCGGCGTGTGTGGATCACAGCCTGGGAAGCAGGACCTCAGGGGAGTCTGCCAACAGACTGCCCTCCAGTATAGCCAGCTGAGAAAAGGTGGCAAGGCTGATGGATCCCGCTTACAACGAAATGTTTCTCTTCAGCAGAGGAGATTTTGCTACCACACGTCAGCAGCTCCTCTCCCTCAGAGTGCTGTTCCTGGGTAGACTAGGAAAAGCCACCACGTTCCCAGCTTAGGAGAGGCTCTTTTCCTAGCTGGTTTCAACCGTGAGAGAGCCAGAAGGGCTGATCTCCACCAGTCGGGCTGCACAGCCTGAGTGCTTGGGGTAGGGCAGTCCTGAGCCAATGTGCCACCTTAGGAATGCAAGCCAAGTTTCCTTGCCACAGGAAGGCACACCGAGGCCTGGTGTTTTCTCTATGAAACTGACGTGGGCTTGAAGGGTGAGGCCTTTACAACAATGTGTATGGAGGTACTCGATTTGGGCTGCCTGGTGAAAGAACCTGCGCTCACCAGCACCCTGAGTACCTTTCCTGAACTTTGATTCCTAGCTGGGTGAACTCGCCCTTCGGAGGCTAGATGGGACCAAACGTGTTAAGCTTGTGGGGAAAGCCTTTGACCAATGGCCAATATGCTTGTGCTTGTGCGAGGGTTACGCAGGCACTTGCCAACACAGGGTTTTGACCTTACCATAAGCTGTCCCTTTGGGCTGAAGCAGGCGGCGTGTGTGGATCACAGCCTGGGAAGCAGGACCTCAGGGGAGTCTGCCAACAGACTGCCCTCCAGTATAGCCAGCTGAGAAAAGGTGGCAAGGCTGATGGATCCCGCTTACAACGAAATGTTTCTCTTCAGCAGAGGAGATTTTGCTACCACACGTCAGCAGCTCCTCTCCCTCAGAGTGCTGTTCCTGGGTAGACTAGGAAAAGCCACCACGTTCCCAGCTTAGGAGAGGCTCTTTTCCTAGCTGGTTTCAACCGTGAGAGAGCCAGAAGGGCTGATCTCCACCAGTCGGGCTGCACAGCCTGAGTGCTTGGGGTAGGGCAGTCCTGAGCCAATGTGCCACCTTAGGAATGCAAGCCAAGTTTCCTTGCCACAGGAAGGCACACCGAGGCCTGGTGTTTTCTCTATGAAACTGACGTGGGCTTGAAGGGTGAGGCCTTTACAACAATGTGTATGGAGGTACTCGATTTGGGCTGCCTGGTGAAAGAACCTGCGCTCACCAGCACCCTGAGTACCTTTCCTGAACTTTGATTCCTAGCTGGGTGAACTCGCCCTTCGGAGGCTAGATGGGACCAAACGTGTTAAGCTTGTGGGGAAAGCCTTTGACCAATGGCCAATATGCTTGTGCTTGTGCGAGGGTTACGCAGGCACTTGCCAACACAGGGTTTTGACCTTACCATAAGCTGTCCCTTTGGGCTGAAGCAGGCGGCGTGTGTGGATCACAGCCTGGGAAGCAGGACCTCAGGGGAGTCTGCCAACAGACTGCCCTCCAGTATAGCCAGCTGAGAAAAGGTGGCAAGGCTGATGGATCCCGCTTACAACGAAATGTTTCTCTTCAGCAGAGGAGATTTTGCTACCACACGTCAGCAGCTCCTCTCCCTCAGAGTGCTGTTCCTGGGTAGACTAGGAAAAGCCACCACGTTCCCAGTTTAGGAGAGGCTCTTTTCCTAGTTGGTTTCAACCGTGAGAGAGCCAGAAGGGCTGATCTCCACCAGTCGGGCTGCACAGCCTGAGTGCTTGGGGTAGGGCAGTCCTGAGCCAATGTGCCACCTTAGGAATGCAAGCCAAGTTTCCTTGCCACAGGAAGGCACACCGAGGCCTGGTGTTTTCTCTATGAAACTGACGTGGGCTTGAAGGGTGAGGCCTTTACAACAATGTGTATGGAGGTACTCGATTTGGGCTGCCTGGTGAAAGAACCTGCGCTCACCAGCACCCTGAGTACCTTTCCTGAACTTTGATTCCTAGCTGGGTGAACTCGCCCTTCGGAGGCTAGATGGGACCAAACGTGTTAAGCTTGTGGGGAAAGCCTTTGACCAATGGCCAATATGCTTGTGCTTGTGCGAGGGTTACGCAGGCACTTGCAACACAGGGTTTTGACCTTACCATAAGCTGTCCCTTTGGGCTGAAGCAGGCGGCGTGTGTGGATCACAGCCTGGGAAGCAGGACCTCAGGGGAGTCTGCCAACAGACTGCCCTCCAGTATAGCCAGCTGAGAAAAGGTGGCAAGGCTGATGGATCCCGCTTACAACGAAATGTTTCTCTTCAGCAGAGGAGATTTTGCTACCACACGTCAGCAGCTCCTCTCCCTCAGAGTGCTGTTCCTGGGTAGACTAGGAAAAGCCACCACGTTCCCAGTTTAGGAGAGGCTCTTTTCCTAGCTGGTTTCAACCGTGAGAGAGCCAGAAGGGCTGATCTCCACCAGTCGGGCTGCACAGCCTGAGTGCTTCGGGTAGGGCAGTCCTGAGCCAATGTGCCACCTTAGGAATGCAAGCCAAGTTTCCTTGCCACAGGAAGGCACACCGAGGCCTGGTGTTTTCTCTATGAAACTGACGTGGGCTTGACGGGTGAGGCCTTTACAACAATGTGTATGGAGGTACTCGATTTGGGCTGCCTGGTGAAAGAACCTGCGCTCACCAGCACCCTGAGTACCTTTCCTGAACTTTGATTCCTAGCTGGGTGAACTCGCCCTTCGGAGGCTAGATGGGACCAAACGTGTTAAGCTTGTGGGGAAAGCCTTTGACCAATGGCCAATATGCTTGTGCTTGTGCGAGGGTTACGCAGGCACTTGCCAACACAGGGTTTTGACCTTACCATAAGCTGTCCCTTTGGGCTGAAGCAGGCGGCGTGTGTGGATCACAGCCTGGGAAGCAGGACCTCAGGGGAGTCTGCCAACAGACTGCCCTCCAGTATAGCCAGCTGAGAAAAGGTGGCAAGGCTGATGGATCCCGCTTACAACGAAATGTTTCTCTTCAGCAGAGGAGATTTTGCTACCACACGTCAGCAGCTCCTCTCCCTCAGAGTGCTGTTCCTGGGTAGACTAGGAAAAGCCACCACGTTCCCAGCTTAGGAGAGGCTCTTTTCCTAGCTGGTTTCAACCGTGAGAGAGCCAGAAGGGCTGATCTCCACCAGTCGGGCTGCACAGCCTGAGTGCTTGGGGTAGGGCAGTCCTGAGCCAATGTGCCACCTTAGGAATGCAAGCCAAGTTTCCTTGCCACAGGAAGGCACACCGAGGCCTGGTGTTTTCTCTATGAAACTGACGTGGGCTTGAAGGGTGAGGCCTTTACAACAATGTGTATGGAGGTACTCGATTTGGGCTGCCTGGTGAAAGAACCTGCGCTCACCAGCACCCTGAGTACCTTTCCTGAACTTTGATTCCTAGCTGGGTGAACTCGCCCTTCGGAGGCTAGATGGGACCAAACGTGTTAAGCTTGTGGGGAAAGCCTTTGACCAATGGCCAATATGCTTGTGCTTGTGCGAGGGTTACGCAGGCACTTGCCAACACAGGGTTTTGACCTTACCATAAGCTGTCCCTTTGGGCTGAAGCAGGCGGCGTGTGTGGATCACAGCCTGGGAAGCAGGACCTCAGGGGAGTCTGCCAACAGACTGCCCTCCAGTATAGCCAGCTGAGAAAAGGTGGCAAGGCTGATGGATCCCGCTTACAACGAAATGTTTCTCTTCAGCAGAGGAGATTTTGCTACCACACGTCAGCAGCTCCTCTCCCTCAGAGTGCTGTTCCTGGGTAGACTAGGAAAAGCCACCACGTTCCCAGCTTAGGAGAGGCTCTTTTCCTAGCTGGTTTCAACCGTGAGAGAGCCAGAAGGGCTGATCTCCACCAGTCGGGCTGCACAGCCTGAGTGCTTGGGGTAGGGCAGTCCTGAGCCAATGTGCCACCTTAGGAATGCAAGCCAAGTTTCCTTGCCACAGGAAGGCACACCGAGGCCTGGTGTTTTCTCTATGAAACTGACGTGGGCTTGAAGGGTGAGGCCTTTACAACAATGTGTATGGAGGTACTCGATTTGGGCTGCCTGGTGAAAGAACCTGCGCTCACCAGCACCCTGAGTACCTTTCCTGAACTTTGATTCCTAGCTGGGTGAACTCGCCCTTCGGAGGCTAGATGGGACCAAACGTGTTAAGCTTGTGGGGAAAGCCTTTGACCAATGGCCAATATGCTTGTGCTTGTGCGAGGGTTACGCAGGCACTTGCCAACACAGGGTTTTGACCTTACCATAAGCTGTCCCTTTGGGCTGAAGCAGGCGGCGTGTGTGGATCACAGCCTGGGAAGCAGGACCTCAGGGGAGTCTGCCAACAGACTGCCCTCCAGTATAGCCAGCTGAGAAAAGGTGGCAAGGCTGATGGATCCCGCTTACAACGAAATGTTTCTCTTCAGCAGAGGAGATTTTGCTACCACACGTCAGCAGCTCCTCTCCCTCAGAGTGCTGTTCCTGGGTAGACTAGGAAAAGCCACCACGTTCCCAGCTTAGGAGAGGCTCTTTTCCTAGCTGGTTTCAACCGTGAGAGAGCCAGAAGGGCTGATCTCCACCAGTCGGGCTGCACAGCCTGAGTGCTTGGGGTAGGGCAGTCCTGAGCCAATGTGCCACCTTAGGAATGCAAGCCAAGTTTCCTTGCCACAGGAAGGCACACCGAGGCCTGGTGTTTTCTCTATGAAACTGACGTGGGCTTGAAGGGTGAGGCCTTTACAACAATGTGTATGGAGGTACTCGATTTGGGCTGCCTGGTGAAAGAACCTGCGCTCACCAGCACCCTGAGTACCTTTCCTGAACTTTGATTCCTAGCTGGGTGAACTCGCCCTTCGGAGGCTAGATGGGACCAAACGTGTTAAGCTTGTGGGGAAAGCCTTTGACCAATGGCCAATATGCTTGTGCTTGTGCGAGGGTTACGCAGGCACTTGCCAACACAGGGTTTTGACCTTACCATAAGCTGTCCCTTTGGGCTGAAGCAGGCGGCGTGTGTGGATCACAGCCTGGGAAGCAGGACCTCAGGGGAGTCTGCCAACAGACTGCCCTCCAGTATAGCCAGCTGAGAAAAGGTGGCAAGGCTGATGGATCCCGCTTACAACGAAATGTTTCTCTTCAGCAGAGGAGATTTTGCTACCACACGTCAGCAGCTCCTCTCCCTCAGAGTGCTGTTCCTGGGTAGACTAGGAAAAGCCACCACGTTCCCAGCTTAGGAGAGGCTCTTTTCCTAGCTGGTTTCAACCGTGAGAGAGCCAGAAGGGCTGATCTCCACCAGTCGGGCTGCACAGCCTGAGTGCTTGGGGTAGGGCAGTCCTGAGCCAATGTGCCACCTTAGGAATGCAAGCCAAGTTTCCTTGCCACAGGAAGGCACACCGAGGCCTGGTGTTTTCTCTATGAAACTGACGTGGGCTTGAAGGGTGAGGCCTTTACAACAATGTGTATGGAGGTACTCGATTTGGGCTGCCTGGTGAAAGAACCTGCGCTCACCAGCACCCTGAGTACCTTTCCTGAACTTTGATTCCTAGCTGGGTGAACTCGCCCTTCGGAGGCTAGATGGGACCAAACGTGTTAAGCTTGTGGGGAAAGCCTTTGACCAATGGCCAATATGCTTGTGCTTGTGCGAGGGTTACGCAGGCACTTGCCAACACAGGGTTTTGACCTTACCATAAGCTGTCCCTTTGGGCTGAAGCAGGCGGCGTGTGTGGATCACAGCCTGGGAAGCAGGACCTCAGGGGAGTCTGCCAACAGACTGCCCTCCAGTATAGCCAGCTGAGAAAAGGTGGCAAGGCTGATGGATCCCGCTTACAACGAAATGTTTCTCTTCAGCAGAGGAGATTTTGCTACCACACGTCAGCAGCTCCTCTCCCTCAGAGTGCTGTTCCTGGGTAGACTAGGAAAAGCCACCACGTTCCCAGCTTAGGAGAGGCTCTTTTCCTAGCTGGTTTCAACCGTGAGAGAGCCAGAAGGGCTGATCTCCACCAGTCGGGCTGCACAGCCTGAGTGCTTGGGGTAGGGCAGTCCTGAGCCAATGTGCCACCTTAGGAATGCAAGCCAAGTTTCCTTGCCACAGGAAGGCACACCGAGGCCTGGTGTTTTCTCTATGAAACTGACGTGGGCTTGAAGGGTGAGGCCTTTACAACAATGTGTATGGAGGTACTCGATTTGGGCTGCCTGGTGAAAGAACCTGCGCTCACCAGCACCCTGAGTACCTTTCCTGAACTTTGATTCCTAGCTGGGTGAACTCGCCCTTCGGAGGCTAGATGGGACCAAACGTGTTAAGCTTGTGGGGAAAGCCTTTGACCAATGGCCAATATGCTTGTGCTTGTGCGAGGGTTACGCAGGCACTTGCCAACACAGGGTTTTGACCTTACCATAAGCTGTCCCTTTGGGCTGAAGCAGGCGGCGTGTGTGGATCACAGCCTGGGAAGCAGGACCTCAGGGGAGTCTGCCAACAGACTGCCCTCCAGTATAGCCAGCTGAGAAAAGGTGGCAAGGCTGATGGATCCCGCTTACAACGAAATGTTTCTCTTCAGCAGAGGAGATTTTGCTACCACACGTCAGCAGCTCCTCTCCCTCAGAGTGCTGTTCCTGGGTAGACTAGGAAAAGCTACCACGTTCCCAGCTTAGGAGAGGCTCTTTTCCTAGCTGGTTTCAACCGTGAGAGAGCCAGAAGGGCTGATCTCCACCAGTCGGGCTGCACAGCCTGAGTGCTTGGGGTAGGGCAGTCCTGAGCCAATGTGCCACCTTAGGAATGCAAGCCAAGTTTCCTTGCCACAGGAAGGCACACCGAGGCCTGGTGTTTTCTCTATGAAACTGACGTGGGCTTGAAGGGTGAGGCCTTTACAACAATGTGTATGGAGGTACTCGATTTGGGCTGCCTGGTGAAAGAACCTGCGCTCACCAGCACCCTGAGTACCTTTCCTGAACTTTGATTCCTAGCTGGGTGAACTCGCCCTTCGGAGGCTAGATGGGACCAAACGTGTTAAGCTTGTGGGGAAAGCCTTTGACCAATGGCCAATATGCTTGTGCTTGTGCGAGGGTTACGCAGGCACTTGCCAACACAGGGTTTTGACCTTACCATAAGCTGTCCCTTTGGGCTGAAGCAGGCGGCGTGTGTGGATCACAGCCTGGGAAGCAGGACCTCAGGGGAGTCTGCCAACAGACTGCCCTCCAGTATAGCCAGCTGAGAAAAGGTGGCAAGGCTGATGGATCCCGCTTACAACGAAATGTTTCTCTTCAGCAGAGGAGATTTTGCTACCACACGTCAGCAGCTCCTCTCCCTCAGAGTGCTGTTCCTGGGTAGACTAGGAAAAGCCACCACGTTCCCAGTTTAGGAGAGGCTCTTTTCCTAGTTGGTTTCAACCGTGAGAGAGCCAGAAGGGCTGATCTCCACCAGTCGGGCTGCACAGCCTGAGTGCTTGGGGTAGGGCAGTCCTGAGCCAATGTGCCACCTTAGGAATGCAAGCCAAGTTTCCTTGCCACAGGAAGGCACACCGAGGCCTGGTGTTTTCTCTATGAAACTGACGTGGGCTTGAAGGGTGAGGCCTTTACAACAATGTGTATGGAGGTACTCGATTTGGGCTGCCTGGTGAAAGAACCTGCGCTCACCAGCACCCTGAGTACCTTTCCTGAACTTTGATTCCTAGCTGGGTGAACTCGCCCTTCGGAGGCTAGATGGGACCAAACGTGTTAAGCTTGTGGGGAAAGCCTTTGACCAATGGCCAATATGCTTGTGCTTGTGCGAGGGTTACGCAGGCACTTGCAACACAGGGTTTTGACCTTACCATAAGCTGTCCCTTTGGGCTGAAGCAGGCGGCGTGTGTGGATCACAGCCTGGGAAGCAGGACCTCAGGGGAGTCTGCCAACAGACTGCCCTCCAGTATAGCCAGCTGAGAAAAGGTGGCAAGGCTGATGGATCCCGCTTACAACGAAATGTTTCTCTTCAGCAGAGGAGATTTTGCTACCACACGTCAGCAGCTCCTCTCCCTCAGAGTGCTGTTCCTGGGTAGACTAGGAAAAGCCACCACGTTCCCAGTTTAGGAGAGGCTCTTTTCCTAGCTGGTTTCAACCGTGAGAGAGCCAGAAGGGCTGATCTCCACCAGTCGGGCTGCACAGCCTGAGTGCTTCGGGTAGGGCAGTCCTGAGCCAATGTGCCACCTTAGGAATGCAAGCCAAGTTTCCTTGCCACAGGAAGGCACACCGAGGCCTGGTGTTTTCTCTATGAAACTGACGTGGGCTTGACGGGTGAGGCCTTTACAACAATGTGTATGGAGGTACTCGATTTGGGCTGCCTGGTGAAAGAACCTGCGCTCACCAGCACCCTGAGTACCTTTCCTGAACTTTGATTCCTAGCTGGGTGAACTCGCCCTTCGGAGGCTAGATGGGACCAAACGTGTTAAGCTTGTGGGGAAAGCCTTTGACCAATGGCCAATATGCTTGTGCTTGTGCGAGGGTTACGCAGGCACTTGCCAACACAGGGTTTTGACCTTACCATAAGCTGTCCCTTTGGGCTGAAGCAGGCGGCGTGTGTGGATCACAGCCTGGGAAGCAGGACCTCAGGGGAGTCTGCCAACAGACTGCCCTCCAGTATAGCCAGCTGAGAAAAGGTGGCAAGGCTGATGGATCCCGCTTACAACGAAATGTTTCTCTTCAGCAGAGGAGATTTTGCTACCACACGTCAGCAGCTCCTCTCCCTCAGAGTGCTGTTCCTGGGTAGACTAGGAAAAGCCACCACGTTCCCAGCTTAGGAGAGGCTCTTTTCCTAGCTGGTTTCAACCGTGAGAGAGCCAGACGGGGTGATCTCCACCAGTCGGGCTGCACAGCCTGAGTGCTTGGGGTAGGGCAGTCCTGAGCCAATGTGCCACCTTAGGAATGCAAGCCAAGTTTCCTTGCCACAGGAAGGCACACCGAGGCCTGGTGTTTTCTCTATGAAACTGACGTGGGCTTGAAGGGTGAGGCCTTTACAACAATGTGTATGGAGGTACTCGATTTGGGCTGCCTGGTGAAAGAACCTGCGCTCACCAGCACCCTGGGTACCTTTCCTGAACTTTGATTCCTAGCTGGGTGAACTCGCCCTTCGGAGGCTAGATGGGACCAAACGTGTTAAGCTTGTGGGGAAAGCCTTTGACCAATGGCCAATATGCTTGTGCTTGTGCGAGGGTTACGCAGGCACTTGCCAACACAGGGTTTTGACCTTACCATAAGCTGTCCCTTTGGGCTGAAGCAGGCGGCGTGTGTGGATCACAGCCTGGGAAGCAGGACCTCAGGGGAGTCTGCCAACAGACTGCCCTCCAGTATAGCCAGCTGAGAAAAGGTGGCAAGGCTGATGGATCCCGCTTACAACGAAATGTTTCTCTTCAGCAGAGGAGATTTTGCTACCACACGTCAGCAGCTCCTCTCCCTCAGAGTGCTGTTCCTGGGTAGACTAGGAAAAGCCACCACGTTCCCAGCTTAGGAGAGGCTCTTTTCCTAGCTGGTTTCAACCGTGAGAGAGCCAGAAGGGCTGATCTCCACCAGTCGGGCTGCACAGCCTGAGTGCTTGGGGTAGGGCAGTCCTGAGCCAATGTGCCACCTTAGGAATGCAAGCCAAGTTTCCTTGCCACAGGAAGGCACACCGAGGCCTGGTGTTTTCTCTATGAAACTGACGTGGGCTTGAAGGGTGAGGCCTTTACAACAATGTGTATGGAGGTACTCGATTTGGGCTGCCTGGTGAAAGAACCTGCGCTCACCAGCACCCTGAGTACCTTTCCTGAACTTTGATTCCTAGCTGGGTGAACTCGCCCTTCGGAGGCTAGATGGGACCAAACGTGTTAAGCTTGTGGGGAAAGCCTTTGACCAATGGCCAATATGCTTGTGCTTGTGCGAGGGTTACGCAGGCACTTGCCAACACAGGGTTTTGACCTTACCATAAGCTGTCCCTTTGGGCTGAAGCAGGCGGCGTGTGTGGATCACAGCCTGGGAAGCAGGACCTCAGGGGAGTCTGCCAACAGACTGCCCTCCAGTATAGCCAGCTGAGAAAAGGTGGCAAGGCTGATGGATCCCGCTTACAACGAAATGTTTCTCTTCAGCAGAGGAGATTTTGCTACCACACGTCAGCAGCTCCTCTCCCTCAGAGTGCTGTTCCTGGGTAGACTAGGAAAAGCCACCACGTTCCCAGCTTAGGAGAGGCTCTTTTCCTAGCTGGTTTCAACCGTGAGAGAGCCAGAAGGGCTGATCTCCACCAGTCGGGCTGCACAGCCTGAGTGCTTGGGGTAGGGCAGTCCTGAGCCAATGTGCCACCTTAGGAATGCAAGCCAAGTTTCCTTGCCACAGGAAGGCACACCGAGGCCTGGTGTTTTCTCTATGAAACTGACGTGGGCTTGAAGGGTGAGGCCTTTACAACAATGTGTATGGAGGTACTCGATTTGGGCTGCCTGGTGAAAGAACCTGCGCTCACCAGCACCCTGGGTACCTTTCCTGAACTTTGATTCCTAGCTGGGTGAACTCGCCCTTCGGAGGCTAGATGGGACCAAACGTGTTAAGCTTGTGGGGAAAGCCTTTGACCAATGGCCAATATGCTTGTGCTTGTGCGAGGGTTACGCAGGCACTTGCCAACACAGGGTTTTGACCTTACCATAAGCTGTCCCTTTGGGCTGAAGCAGGCGGCGTGTGTGGATCACAGCCTGGGAAGCAGGACCTCAGGGGAGTCTGCCAACAGACTGCCCTCCAGTATAGCCAGCTGAGAAAAGGTGGCAAGGCTGATGGATCCCGCTTACAACGAAATGTTTCTCTTCAGCAGAGGAGATTTTGCTACCACACGTCAGCAGCTCCTCTCCCTCAGAGTGCTGTTCCTGGGTAGACTAGGAAAAGCCACCACGTTCCCAGCTTAGGAGAGGCTCTTTTCCTAGCTGGTTTCAACCGTGAGAGAGCCAGAAGGGCTGATCTCCACCAGTCGGGCTGCACAGCCTGAGTGCTTGGGGTAGGGCAGTCCTGAGCCAATGTGCCACCTTAGGAATGCAAGCCAAGTTTCCTTGCCACAGGAAGGCACACCGAGGCCTGGTGTTTTCTCTATGAAACTGACGTGGGCTTGAAGGGTGAGGCCTTTACAACAATGTGTATGGAGGTACTCGATTTGGGCTGCCTGGTGAAAGAACCTGCGCTCACCAGCACCCTGAGTACCTTTCCTGAACTTTGATTCCTAGCTGGGTGAACTCGCCCTTCGGAGGCTAGATGGGACCAAACGTGTTAAGCTTGTGGGGAAAGCCTTTGACCAATGGCCAATATGCTTGTGCTTGTGCGAGGGTTACGCAGGCACTTGCCAACACAGGGTTTTGACCTTACCATAAGCTGTCCCTTTGGGCTGAAGCAGGCGGCGTGTGTGGATCACAGCCTGGGAAGCAGGACCTCAGGGGAGTCTGCCAACAGACTGCCCTCCAGTATAGCCAGCTGAGAAAAGGTGGCAAGGCTGATGGATCCCGCTTACAACGAAATGTTTCTCTTCAGCAGAGGAGATTTTGCTACCACACGTCAGCAGCTCCTCTCCCTCAGAGTGCTGTTCCTGGGTAGACTAGGAAAAGCCACCACGTTCCCAGCTTAGGAGAGGCTCTTTTCCTAGCTGGTTTCAACCGTGAGAGAGCCAGAAGGGCTGATCTCCACCAGTCGGGCTGCACAGCCTGAGTGCTTGGGGTAGGGCAGTCCTGAGCCAATGTGCCACCTTAGGAATGCAAGCCAAGTTTCCTTGCCACAGGAAGGCACACCGAGGCCTGGTGTTTTCTCTATGAAACTGACGTGGGCTTGAAGGGTGAGGCCTTTACAACAATGTGTATGGAGGTACTCGATTTGGGCTGCCTGGTGAAAGAACCTGCGCTCACCAGCACCCTGAGTACCTTTCCTGAACTTTGATTCCTAGCTGGGTGAACTCGCCCTTCGGAGGCTAGATGGGACCAAACGTGTTAAGCTTGTGGGGAAAGCCTTTGACCAATGGCCAATATGCTTGTGCTTGTGCGAGGGTTACGCAGGCACTTGCCAACACAGGGTTTTGACCTTACCATAAGCTGTCCCTTTGGGCTGAAGCAGGCGGCGTGTGTGGATCACAGCCTGGGAAGCAGGACCTCAGGGGAGTCTGCCAACAGACTGCCCTCCAGTATAGCCAGCTGAGAAAAGGTGGCAAGGCTGATGGATCCCGCTTACAACGAAATGTTTCTCTTCAGCAGAGGAGATTTTGCTACCACACGTCAGCAGCTCCTCTCCCTCAGAGTGCTGTTCCTGGGTAGACTAGGAAAAGCCACCACGTTCCCAGCTTAGGAGAGGCTCTTTTCCTAGCTGGTTTCAACCGTGAGAGAGCCAGAAGGGCTGATCTCCACCAGTCGGGCTGCACAGCCTGAGTGCTTGGGGTAGGGCAGTCCTGAGCCAATGTGCCACCTTAGGAATGCAAGCCAAGTTTCCTTGCCACAGGAAGGCACACCGAGGCCTGGTGTTTTCTCTATGAAACTGACGTGGGCTTGAAGGGTGAGGCCTTTACAACAATGTGTATGGAGGTACTCGATTTGGGCTGCCTGGTGAAAGAACCTGCGCTCACCAGCACCCTGGGTACCTTTCCTGAACTTTGATTCCTAGCTGGGTGAACTCGCCCTTCGGAGGCTAGATGGGACCAAACGTGTTAAGCTTGTGGGGAAAGCCTTTGACCAATGGCCAATATGCTTGTGCTTGTGCGAGGGTTACGCAGGCACTTGCCAACACAGGGTTTTGACCTTACCATAAGCTGTCCCTTTGGGCTGAAGCAGGCGGCGTGTGTGGATCACAGCCTGGGAAGCAGGACCTCAGGGGAGTCTGCCAACAGACTGCCCTCCAGTATAGCCAGCTGAGAAAAGGTGGCAAGGCTGATGGATCCCGCTTACAACGAAATGTTTCTCTTCAGCAGAGGAGATTTTGCTACCACACGTCAGCAGCTCCTCTCCCTCAGAGTGCTGTTCCTGGGTAGACTAGGAAAAGCCACCACGTTCCCAGCTTAGGAGAGGCTCTTTTCCTAGCTGGTTTCAACCGTGAGAGAGCCAGAAGGGCTGATCTCCACCAGTCGGGCTGCACAGCCTGAGTGCTTGGGGTAGGGCAGTCCTGAGCCAATGTGCCACCTTAGGAATGCAAGCCAAGTTTCCTTGCCACAGGAAGGCACACCGAGGCCTGGTGTTTTCTCTATGAAACTGACGTGGGCTTGAAGGGTGAGGCCTTTACAACAATGTGTATGGAGGTACTCGATTTGGGCTGCCTGGTGAAAGAACCTGCGCTCACCAGCACCCTGAGTACCTTTCCTGAACTTTGATTCCTAGCTGGGTGAACTCGCCCTTCGGAGGCTAGATGGGACCAAACGTGTTAAGCTTGTGGGGAAAGCCTTTGACCAATGGCCAATATGCTTGTGCTTGTGCGAGGGTTACGCAGGCACTTGCCAACACAGGGTTTTGACCTTACCATAAGCTGTCCCTTTGGGCTGAAGCAGGCGGCGTGTGTGGATCACAGCCTGGGAAGCAGGACCTCAGGGGAGTCTGCCAACAGACTGCCCTCCAGTATAGCCAGCTGAGAAAAGGTGGCAAGGCTGATGGATCCCGCTTACAACGAAATGTTTCTCTTCAGCAGAGGAGATTTTGCTACCACACGTCAGCAGCTCCTCTCCCTCAGAGTGCTGTTCCTGGGTAGACTAGGAAAAGCCACCACGTTCCCAGCTTAGGAGAGGCTCTTTTCCTAGCTGGTTTCAACCGTGAGAGAGCCAGAAGGGCTGATCTCCACCAGTCGGGCTGCACAGCCTGAGTGCTTGGGGTAGGGCAGTCCTGAGCCAATGTGCCACCTTAGGAATGCAAGCCAAGTTTCCTTGCCACAGGAAGGCACACCGAGGCCTGGTGTTTTCTCTATGAAACTGACGTGGGCTTGAAGGGTGAGGCCTTTACAACAATGTGTATGGAGGTACTCGATTTGGGCTGCCTGGTGAAAGAACCTGCGCTCACCAGCACCCTGGGTACCTTTCCTGAACTTTGATTCCTAGCTGGGTGAACTCGCCCTTCGGAGGCTAGATGGGACCAAACGTGTTAAGCTTGTGGGGAAAGCCTTTGACCAATGGCCAATATGCTTGTGCTTGTGCGAGGGTTACGCAGGCACTTGCCAACACAGGGTTTTGACCTTACCATAAGCTGTCCCTTTGGGCTGAAGCAGGCGGCGTGTGTGGATCACAGCCTGGGAAGCAGGACCTCAGGGGAGTCTGCCAACAGACTGCCCTCCAGTATAGCCAGCTGAGAAAAGGTGGCAAGGCTGATGGATCCCGCTTACAACGAAATGTTTCTCTTCAGCAGAGGAGATTTTGCTACCACACGTCAGCAGCTCCTCTCCCTCAGAGTGCTGTTCCTGGGTAGACTAGGAAAAGCCACCACGTTCCCAGCTTAGGAGAGGCTCTTTTCCTAGCTGGTTTCAACCGTGAGAGAGCCAGAAGGGCTGATCTCCACCAGTCGGGCTGCACAGCCTGAGTGCTTGGGGTAGGGCAGTCCTGAGCCAATGTGCCACCTTAGGAATGCAAGCCAAGTTTCCTTGCCACAGGAAGGCACACCGAGGCCTGGTGTTTTCTCTATGAAACTGACGTGGGCTTGAAGGGTGAGGCCTTTACAACAATGTGTATGGAGGTACTCGATTTGGGCTGCCTGGTGAAAGAACCTGCGCTCACCAGCACCCTGAGTACCTTTCCTGAACTTTGATTCCTAGCTGGGTGAACTCGCCCTTCGGAGGCTAGATGGGACCAAACGTGTTAAGCTTGTGGGGAAAGCCTTTGACCAATGGCCAATATGCTTGTGCTTGTGCGAGGGTTACGCAGGCACTTGCCAACACAGGGTTTTGACCTTACCATAAGCTGTCCCTTTGGGCTGAAGCAGGCGGCGTGTGTGGATCACAGCCTGGGAAGCAGGACCTCAGGGGAGTCTGCCAACAGACTGCCCTCCAGTATAGCCAGCTGAGAAAAGGTGGCAAGGCTGATGGATCCCGCTTACAACGAAATGTTTCTCTTCAGCAGAGGAGATTTTGCTACCACACGTCAGCAGCTCCTCTCCCTCAGAGTGCTGTTCCTGGGTAGACTAGGAAAAGCCACCACGTTCCCAGCTTAGGAGAGGCTCTTTTCCTAGCTGGTTTCAACCGTGAGAGAGCCAGAAGGGCTGATCTCCACCAGTCGGGCTGCACAGCCTGAGTGCTTGGGGTAGGGCAGTCCTGAGCCAATGTGCCACCTTAGGAATGCAAGCCAAGTTTCCTTGCCACAGGAAGGCACACCGAGGCCTGGTGTTTTCTCTATGAAACTGACGTGGGCTTGAAGGGTGAGGCCTTTACAACAATGTGTATGGAGGTACTCGATTTGGGCTGCCTGGTGAAAGAACCTGCGCTCACCAGCACCCTGAGTACCTTTCCTGAACTTTGATTCCTAGCTGGGTGAACTCGCCCTTCGGAGGCTAGATGGGACCAAACGTGTTAAGCTTGTGGGGAAAGCCTTTGACCAATGGCCAATATGCTTGTGCTTGTGCGAGGGTTACGCAGGCACTTGCCAACACAGGGTTTTGACCTTACCATAAGCTGTCCCTTTGGGCTGAAGCAGGCGGCGTGTGTGGATCACAGCCTGGGAAGCAGGACCTCAGGGGAGTCTGCCAACAGACTGCCCTCCAGTATAGCCAGCTGAGAAAAGGTGGCAAGGCTGATGGATCCCGCTTACAACGAAATGTTTCTCTTCAGCAGAGGAGATTTTGCTACCACACGTCAGCAGCTCCTCTCCCTCAGAGTGCTGTTCCTGGGTAGACTAGGAAAAGCCACCACGTTCCCAGCTTAGGAGAGGCTCTTTTCCTAGCTGGTTTCAACCGTGAGAGAGCCAGAAGGGCTGATCTCCACCAGTCGGGCTGCACAGCCTGAGTGCTTGGGGTAGGGCAGTCCTGAGCCAATGTGCCACCTTAGGAATGCAAGCCAAGTTTCCTTGCCACAGGAAGGCACACCGAGGCCTGGTGTTTTCTCTATGAAACTGACGTGGGCTTGAAGGGTGAGGCCTTTACAACAATGTGTATGGAGGTACTCGATTTGGGCTGCCTGGTGAAAGAACCTGCGCTCACCAGCACCCTGAGTACCTTTCCTGAACTTTGATTCCTAGCTGGGTGAACTCGCCCTTCGGAGGCTAGATGGGACCAAACGTGTTAAGCTTGTGGGGAAAGCCTTTGACCAATGGCCAATATGCTTGTGCTTGTGCGAGGGTTACGCAGGCACTTGCCAACACAGGGTTTTGACCTTACCATAAGCTGTCCCTTTGGGCTGAAGCAGGCGGCGTGTGTGGATCACAGCCTGGGAAGCAGGACCTCAGGGGAGTCTGCCAACAGACTGCCCTCCAGTATAGCCAGCTGAGAAAAGGTGGCAAGGCTGATGGATCCCGCTTACAACGAAATGTTTCTCTTCAGCAGAGGAGATTTTGCTACCACACGTCAGCAGCTCCTCTCCCTCAGAGTGCTGTTCCTGGGTAGACTAGGAAAAGCCACCACGTTCCCAGCTTAGGAGAGGCTCTTTTCCTAGCTGGTTTCAACCGTGAGAGAGCCAGAAGGGCTGATCTCCACCAGTCGGGCTGCACAGCCTGAGTGCTTGGGGTAGGGCAGTCCTGAGCCAATGTGCCACCTTAGGAATGCAAGCCAAGTTTCCTTGCCACAGGAAGGCACACCGAGGCCTGGTGTTTTCTCTATGAAACTGACGTGGGCTTGAAGGGTGAGGCCTTTACAACAATGTGTATGGAGGTACTCGATTTGGGCTGCCTGGTGAAAGAACCTGCGCTCACCAGCACCCTGAGTACCTTTCCTGAACTTTGATTCCTAGCTGGGTGAACTCGCCCTTCGGAGGCTAGATGGGACCAAACGTGTTAAGCTTGTGGGGAAAGCCTTTGACCAATGGCCAATATGCTTGTGCTTGTGCGAGGGTTACGCAGGCACTTGCAACACAGGGTTTTGACCTTACCATAAGCTGTCCCTTTGGGCTGAAGCAGGCGGCGTGTGTGGATCACAGCCTGGGAAGCAGGACCTCAGGGGAGTCTGCCAACAGACTGCCCTCCAGTATAGCCAGCTGAGAAAAGGTGGCAAGGCTGATGGATCCCGCTTACAACGAAATGTTTCTCTTCAGCAGAGGAGATTTTGCTACCACACGTCAGCAGCTCCTCTCCCTCAGAGTGCTGTTCCTGGGTAGACTAGGAAAAGCCACCACGTTCCCAGTTTAGGAGAGGCTCTTTTCCTAGCTGGTTTCAACCGTGAGAGAGCCAGAAGGGCTGATCTCCACCAGTCGGGCTGCACAGCCTGAGTGCTTCGGGTAGGGCAGTCCTGAGCCAATGTGCCACCTTAGGAATGCAAGCCAAGTTTCCTTGCCACAGGAAGGCACACCGAGGCCTGGTGTTTTCTCTATGAAACTGACGTGGGCTTGACGGGTGAGGCCTTTACAACAATGTGTATGGAGGTACTCGATTTGGGCTGCCTGGTGAAAGAACCTGCGCTCACCAGCACCCTGAGTACCTTTCCTGAACTTTGATTCCTAGCTGGGTGAACTCGCCCTTCGGAGGCTAGATGGGACCAAACGTGTTAAGCTTGTGGGGAAAGCCTTTGACCAATGGCCAATATGCTTGTGCTTGTGCGAGGGTTACGCAGGCACTTGCCAACACAGGGTTTTGACCTTACCATAAGCTGTCCCTTTGGGCTGAAGCAGGCGGCGTGTGTGGATCACAGCCTGGGAAGCAGGACCTCAGGGGAGTCTGCCAACAGACTGCCCTCCAGTATAGCCAGCTGAGAAAAGGTGGCAAGGCTGATGGATCCCGCTTACAACGAAATGTTTCTCTTCAGCAGAGGAGATTTTGCTACCACACGTCAGCAGCTCCTCTCCCTCAGAGTGCTGTTCCTGGGTAGACTAGGAAAAGCCACCACGTTCCCAGCTTAGGAGAGGCTCTTTTCCTAGCTGGTTTCAACCGTGAGAGAGCCAGACGGGGTGATCTCCACCAGTCGGGCTGCACAGCCTGAGTGCTTGGGGTAGGGCAGTCCTGAGCCAATGTGCCACCTTAGGAATGCAAGCCAAGTTTCCTTGCCACAGGAAGGCACACCGAGGCCTGGTGTTTTCTCTATGAAACTGACGTGGGCTTGAAGGGTGAGGCCTTTACAACAATGTGTATGGAGGTACTCGATTTGGGCTGCCTGGTGAAAGAACCTGCGCTCACCAGCACCCTGGGTACCTTTCCTGAACTTTGATTCCTAGCTGGGTGAACTCGCCCTTCGGAGGCTAGATGGGACCAAACGTGTTAAGCTTGTGGGGAAAGCCTTTGACCAATGGCCAATATGCTTGTGCTTGTGCGAGGGTTACGCAGGCACTTGCCAACACAGGGTTTTGACCTTACCATAAGCTGTCCCTTTGGGCTGAAGCAGGCGGCGTGTGTGGATCACAGCCTGGGAAGCAGGACCTCAGGGGAGTCTGCCAACAGACTGCCCTCCAGTATAGCCAGCTGAGAAAAGGTGGCAAGGCTGATGGATCCCGCTTACAACGAAATGTTTCTCTTCAGCAGAGGAGATTTTGCTACCACACGTCAGCAGCTCCTCTCCCTCAGAGTGCTGTTCCTGGGTAGACTAGGAAAAGCCACCACGTTCCCAGCTTAGGAGAGGCTCTTTTCCTAGCTGGTTTCAACCGTGAGAGAGCCAGAAGGGCTGATCTCCACCAGTCGGGCTGCACAGCCTGAGTGCTTGGGGTAGGGCAGTCCTGAGCCAATGTGCCACCTTAGGAATGCAAGCCAAGTTTCCTTGCCACAGGAAGGCACACCGAGGCCTGGTGTTTTCTCTATGAAACTGACGTGGGCTTGAAGGGTGAGGCCTTTACAACAATGTGTATGGAGGTACTCGATTTGGGCTGCCTGGTGAAAGAACCTGCGCTCACCAGCACCCTGAGTACCTTTCCTGAACTTTGATTCCTAGCTGGGTGAACTCGCCCTTCGGAGGCTAGATGGGACCAAACGTGTTAAGCTTGTGGGGAAAGCCTTTGACCAATGGCCAATATGCTTGTGCTTGTGCGAGGGTTACGCAGGCACTTGCCAACACAGGGTTTTGACCTTACCATAAGCTGTCCCTTTGGGCTGAAGCAGGCGGCGTGTGTGGATCACAGCCTGGGAAGCAGGACCTCAGGGGAGTCTGCCAACAGACTGCCCTCCAGTATAGCCAGCTGAGAAAAGGTGGCAAGGCTGATGGATCCCGCTTACAACGAAATGTTTCTCTTCAGCAGAGGAGATTTTGCTACCACACGTCAGCAGCTCCTCTCCCTCAGAGTGCTGTTCCTGGGTAGACTAGGAAAAGCCACCACGTTCCCAGCTTAGGAGAGGCTCTTTTCCTAGCTGGTTTCAACCGTGAGAGAGCCAGAAGGGCTGATCTCCACCAGTCGGGCTGCACAGCCTGAGTGCTTGGGGTAGGGCAGTCCTGAGCCAATGTGCCACCTTAGGAATGCAAGCCAAGTTTCCTTGCCACAGGAAGGCACACCGAGGCCTGGTGTTTTCTCTATGAAACTGACGTGGGCTTGACGGGTGAGGCCTTTACAACAATGTGTATGGAGGTACTCGATTTGGGCTGCCTGGTGAAAGAACCTGCGCTCACCAGCACCCTGAGTACCTTTCCTGAACTTTGATTCCTAGCTGGGTGAACTCGCCCTTCGGAGGCTACATGGGACCAAACGTGTTAAGCTTGTGGGGAAAGCCTTTGACCAATGGCCAATATGCTTGTGCTTGTGCGAGGGTTACGCAGGCACTTGCCAACACAGGGTTTTGACCTTACCATAAGCTGTCCCTTTGGGCTGAAGCAGGCGGCGTGTGTGGATCACAGCCTGGGAAGCAGGACCTCAGGGGAGTCTGCCAACAGACTGCCCTCCAGTATAGCCAGCTGAGAAAAGGTGGCAAGGCTGATGGATCCCGCTTACAACGAAATGTTTCTCTTCAGCAGAGGAGATTTTGCTACCACACGTCAGCAGCTCCTCTCCCTCAGAGTGCTGTTCCTGGGTAGACTAGGAAAAGCCACCACGTTCCCAGCTTAGGAGAGGCTCTTTTCCTAGCTGGTTTCAACCGTGAGAGAGCCAGAAGGGCTGATCTCCACCAGTCGGGCTGCACAGCCTGAGTGCTTGGGGTAGGGCAGTCCTGAGCCAATGTGCCACCTTAGGAATGCAAGCCAAGTTTCCTTGCCACAGGAAGGCACACCGAGGCCTGGTGTTTTCTCTATGAAACTGACGTGGGCTTGAAGGGTGAGGCCTTTACAACAATGTGTATGGAGGTACTCGATTTGGGCTGCCTGGTGAAAGAACCTGCGCTCACCAGCACCCTGAGTACCTTTCCTGAACTTTGATTCCTAGCTGGGTGAACTCGCCCTTCGGAGGCTAGATGGGACCAAACGTGTTAAGCTTGTGGGGAAAGCCTTTGACCAATGGCCAATATGCTTGTGCTTGTGCGAGGGTTACGCAGGCACTTGCCAACACAGGGTTTTGACCTTACCATAAGCTGTCCCTTTGGGCTGAAGCAGGCGGCGTGTGTGGATCACAGCCTGGGAAGCAGGACCTCAGGGGAGTCTGCCAACAGACTGCCCTCCAGTATAGCCAGCTGAGAAAAGGTGGCAAGGCTGATGGATCCCGCTTACAACGAAATGTTTCTCTTCAGCAGAGGAGATTTTGCTACCACACGTCAGCAGCTCCTCTCCCTCAGAGTGCTGTTCCTGGGTAGACTAGGAAAAGCCACCACGTTCCCAGCTTAGGAGAGGCTCTTTTCCTAGCTGGTTTCAACCGTGAGAGAGCCAGAAGGGCTGATCTCCACCAGTCGGGCTGCACAGCCTGAGTGCTTGGGGTAGGGCAGTCCTGAGCCAATGTGCCACCTTAGGAATGCAAGCCAAGTTTCCTTGCCACAGGAAGGCACACCGAGGCCTGGTGTTTTCTCTATGAAACTGACGTGGGCTTGAAGGGTGAGGCCTTTACAACAATGTGTATGGAGGTACTCGATTTGGGCTGCCTGGTGAAAGAACCTGCGCTCACCAGCACCCTGAGTACCTTTCCTGAACTTTGATTCCTAGCTGGGTGAACTCGCCCTTCGGAGGCTAGATGGGACCAAACGTGTTAAGCTTGTGGGGAAAGCCTTTGACCAATGGCCAATATGCTTGTGCTTGTGCGAGGGTTACGCAGGCACTTGCCAACACAGGGTTTTGACCTTACCATAAGCTGTCCCTTTGGGCTGAAGCAGGCGGCGTGTGTGGATCACAGCCTGGGAAGCAGGACCTCAGGGGAGTCTGCCAACAGACTGCCCTCCAGTATAGCCAGCTGAGAAAAGGTGGCAAGGCTGATGGATCCCGCTTACAACGAAATGTTTCTCTTCAGCAGAGGAGATTTTGCTACCACACGTCAGCAGCTCCTCTCCCTCAGAGTGCTGTTCCTGGGTAGACTAGGAAAAGCCACCACGTTCCCAGCTTAGGAGAGGCTCTTTTCCTAGCTGGTTTCAACCGTGAGAGAGCCAGAAGGGCTGATCTCCACCAGTCGGGCTGCACAGCCTGAGTGCTTGGGGTAGGGCAGTCCTGAGCCAATGTGCCACCTTAGGAATGCAAGCCAAGTTTCCTTGCCACAGGAAGGCACACCGAGGCCTGGTGTTTTCTCTATGAAACTGACGTGGGCTTGAAGGGTGAGGCCTTTACAACAATGTGTATGGAGGTACTCGATTTGGGCTGCCTGGTGAAAGAACCTGCGCTCACCAGCACCCTGGGTACCTTTCCTGAACTTTGATTCCTAGCTGGGTGAACTCGCCCTTCGGAGGCTAGATGGGACCAAACGTGTTAAGCTTGTGGGGAAAGCCTTTGACCAATGGCCAATATGCTTGTGCTTGTGCGAGGGTTACGCAGGCACTTGCCAACACAGGGTTTTGACCTTACCATAAGCTGTCCCTTTGGGCTGAAGCAGGCGGCGTGTGTGGATCACAGCCTGGGAAGCAGGACCTCAGGGGAGTCTGCCAACAGACTGCCCTCCAGTATAGCCAGCTGAGAAAAGGTGGCAAGGCTGATGGATCCCGCTTACAACGAAATGTTTCTCTTCAGCAGAGGAGATTTTGCTACCACACGTCAGCAGCTCCTCTCCCTCAGAGTGCTGTTCCTGGGTAGACTAGGAAAAGCCACCACGTTCCCAGCTTAGGAGAGGCTCTTTTCCTAGCTGGTTTCAACCGTGAGAGAGCCAGAAGGGCTGATCTCCACCAGTCGGGCTGCACAGCCTGAGTGCTTGGGGTAGGGCAGTCCTGAGCCAATGTGCCACCTTAGGAATGCAAGCCAAGTTTCCTTGCCACAGGAAGGCACACCGAGGCCTGGTGTTTTCTCTATGAAACTGACGTGGGCTTGAAGGGTGAGGCCTTTACAACAATGTGTATGGAGGTACTCGATTTGGGCTGCCTGGTGAAAGAACCTGCGCTCACCAGCACCCTGAGTACCTTTCCTGAACTTTGATTCCTAGCTGGGTGAACTCGCCCTTCGGAGGCTAGATGGGACCAAACGTGTTAAGCTTGTGGGGAAAGCCTTTGACCAATGGCCAATATGCTTGTGCTTGTGCGAGGGTTACGCAGGCACTTGCCAACACAGGGTTTTGACCTTACCATAAGCTGTCCCTTTGGGCTGAAGCAGGCGGCGTGTGTGGATCACAGCCTGGGAAGCAGGACCTCAGGGGAGTCTGCCAACAGACTGCCCTCCAGTATAGCCAGCTGAGAAAAGGTGGCAAGGCTGATGGATCCCGCTTACAACGAAATGTTTCTCTTCAGCAGAGGAGATTTTGCTACCACACGTCAGCAGCTCCTCTCCCTCAGAGTGCTGTTCCTGGGTAGACTAGGAAAAGCCACCACGTTCCCAGCTTAGGAGAGGCTCTTTTCCTAGCTGGTTTCAACCGTGAGAGAGCCAGAAGGGCTGATCTCCACCAGTCGGGCTGCACAGCCTGAGTGCTTGGGGTAGGGCAGTCCTGAGCCAATGTGCCACCTTAGGAATGCAAGCCAAGTTTCCTTGCCACAGGAAGGCACACCGAGGCCTGGTGTTTTCTCTATGAAACTGACGTGGGCTTGAAGGGTGAGGCCTTTACAACAATGTGTATGGAGGTACTCGATTTGGGCTGCCTGGTGAAAGAACCTGCGCTCACCAGCACCCTGAGTACCTTTCCTGAACTTTGATTCCTAGCTGGGTGAACTCGCCCTTCGGAGGCTAGATGGGACCAAACGTGTTAAGCTTGTGGGGAAAGCCTTTGACCAATGGCCAATATGCTTGTGCTTGTGCGAGGGTTACGCAGGCACTTGCCAACACAGGGTTTTGACCTTACCATAAGCTGTCCCTTTGGGCTGAAGCAGGCGGCGTGTGTGGATCACAGCCTGGGAAGCAGGACCTCAGGGGAGTCTGCCAACAGACTGCCCTCCAGTATAGCCAGCTGAGAAAAGGTGGCAAGGCTGATGGATCCCGCTTACAACGAAATGTTTCTCTTCAGCAGAGGAGATTTTGCTACCACACGTCAGCAGCTCCTCTCCCTCAGAGTGCTGTTCCTGGGTAGACTAGGAAAAGCCACCACGTTCCCAGTTTAGGAGAGGCTCTTTTCCTAGTTGGTTTCAACCGTGAGAGAGCCAGAAGGGCTGATCTCCACCAGTCGGGCTGCACAGCCTGAGTGCTTGGGGTAGGGCAGTCCTGAGCCAATGTGCCACCTTAGGAATGCAAGCCAAGTTTCCTTGCCACAGGAAGGCACACCGAGGCCTGGTGTTTTCTCTATGAAACTGACGTGGGCTTGAAGGGTGAGGCCTTTACAACAATGTGTATGGAGGTACTCGATTTGGGCTGCCTGGTGAAAGAACCTGCGCTCACCAGCACCCTGAGTACCTTTCCTGAACTTTGATTCCTAGCTGGGTGAACTCGCCCTTCGGAGGCTAGATGGGACCAAACGTGTTAAGCTTGTGGGGAAAGCCTTTGACCAATGGCCAATATGCTTGTGCTTGTGCGAGGGTTACGCAGGCACTTGCAACACAGGGTTTTGACCTTACCATAAGCTGTCCCTTTGGGCTGAAGCAGGCGGCGTGTGTGGATCACAGCCTGGGAAGCAGGACCTCAGGGGAGTCTGCCAACAGACTGCCCTCCAGTATAGCCAGCTGAGAAAAGGTGGCAAGGCTGATGGATCCCGCTTACAACGAAATGTTTCTCTTCAGCAGAGGAGATTTTGCTACCACACGTCAGCAGCTCCTCTCCCTCAGAGTGCTGTTCCTGGGTAGACTAGGAAAAGCCACCACGTTCCCAGTTTAGGAGAGGCTCTTTTCCTAGCTGGTTTCAACCGTGAGAGAGCCAGAAGGGCTGATCTCCACCAGTCGGGCTGCACAGCCTGAGTGCTTCGGGTAGGGCAGTCCTGAGCCAATGTGCCACCTTAGGAATGCAAGCCAAGTTTCCTTGCCACAGGAAGGCACACCGAGGCCTGGTGTTTTCTCTATGAAACTGACGTGGGCTTGACGGGTGAGGCCTTTACAACAATGTGTATGGAGGTACTCGATTTGGGCTGCCTGGTGAAAGAACCTGCGCTCACCAGCACCCTGAGTACCTTTCCTGAACTTTGATTCCTAGCTGGGTGAACTCGCCCTTCGGAGGCTAGATGGGACCAAACGTGTTAAGCTTGTGGGGAAAGCCTTTGACCAATGGCCAATATGCTTGTGCTTGTGCGAGGGTTACGCAGGCACTTGCCAACACAGGGTTTTGACCTTACCATAAGCTGTCCCTTTGGGCTGAAGCAGGCGGCGTGTGTGGATCACAGCCTGGGAAGCAGGACCTCAGGGGAGTCTGCCAACAGACTGCCCTCCAGTATAGCCAGCTGAGAAAAGGTGGCAAGGCTGATGGATCCCGCTTACAACGAAATGTTTCTCTTCAGCAGAGGAGATTTTGCTACCACACGTCAGCAGCTCCTCTCCCTCAGAGTGCTGTTCCTGGGTAGACTAGGAAAAGCCACCACGTTCCCAGCTTAGGAGAGGCTCTTTTCCTAGCTGGTTTCAACCGTGAGAGAGCCAGAAGGGCTGATCTCCACCAGTCGGGCTGCACAGCCTGAGTGCTTGGGGTAGGGCAGTCCTGAGCCAATGTGCCACCTTAGGAATGCAAGCCAAGTTTCCTTGCCACAGGAAGGCACACCGAGGCCTGGTGTTTTCTCTATGAAACTGACGTGGGCTTGAAGGGTGAGGCCTTTACAACAATGTGTATGGAGGTACTCGATTTGGGCTGCCTGGTGAAAGAACCTGCGCTCACCAGCACCCTGGGTACCTTTCCTGAACTTTGATTCCTAGCTGGGTGAACTCGCCCTTCGGAGGCTAGATGGGACCAAACGTGTTAAGCTTGTGGGGAAAGCCTTTGACCAATGGCCAATATGCTTGTGCTTGTGCGAGGGTTACGCAGGCACTTGCCAACACAGGGTTTTGACCTTACCATAAGCTGTCCCTTTGGGCTGAAGCAGGCGGCGTGTGTGGATCACAGCCTGGGAAGCAGGACCTCAGGGGAGTCTGCCAACAGACTGCCCTCCAGTATAGCCAGCTGAGAAAAGGTGGCAAGGCTGATGGATCCCGCTTACAACGAAATGTTTCTCTTCAGCAGAGGAGATTTTGCTACCACACGTCAGCAGCTCCTCTCCCTCAGAGTGCTGTTCCTGGGTAGACTAGGAAAAGCCACCACGTTCCCAGCTTAGGAGAGGCTCTTTTCCTAGCTGGTTTCAACCGTGAGAGAGCCAGAAGGGCTGATCTCCACCAGTCGGGCTGCACAGCCTGAGTGCTTGGGGTAGGGCAGTCCTGAGCCAATGTGCCACCTTAGGAATGCAAGCCAAGTTTCCTTGCCACAGGAAGGCACACCGAGGCCTGGTGTTTTCTCTATGAAACTGACGTGGGCTTGAAGGGTGAGGCCTTTACAACAATGTGTATGGAGGTACTCGATTTGGGCTGCCTGGTGAAAGAACCTGCGCTCACCAGCACCCTGAGTACCTTTCCTGAACTTTGATTCCTAGCTGGGTGAACTCGCCCTTCGGAGGCTAGATGGGACCAAACGTGTTAAGCTTGTGGGGAAAGCCTTTGACCAATGGCCAATATGCTTGTGCTTGTGCGAGGGTTACGCAGGCACTTGCCAACACAGGGTTTTGACCTTACCATAAGCTGTCCCTTTGGGCTGAAGCAGGCGGCGTGTGTGGATCACAGCCTGGGAAGCAGGACCTCAGGGGAGTCTGCCAACAGACTGCCCTCCAGTATAGCCAGCTGAGAAAAGGTGGCAAGGCTGATGGATCCCGCTTACAACGAAATGTTTCTCTTCAGCAGAGGAGATTTTGCTACCACACGTCAGCAGCTCCTCTCCCTCAGAGTGCTGTTCCTGGGTAGACTAGGAAAAGCTACCACGTTCCCAGCTTAGGAGAGGCTCTTTTCCTAGCTGGTTTCAACCGTGAGAGAGCCAGAAGGGCTGATCTCCACCAGTCGGGCTGCACAGCCTGAGTGCTTGGGGTAGGGCAGTCCTGAGCCAATGTGCCACCTTAGGAATGCAAGCCAAGTTTCCTTGCCACAGGAAGGCACACCGAGGCCTGGTGTTTTCTCTATGAAACTGACGTGGGCTTGAAGGGTGAGGCCTTTACAACAATGTGTATGGAGGTACTCGATTTGGGCTGCCTGGTGAAAGAACCTGCGCTCACCAGCACCCTGAGTACCTTTCCTGAACTTTGATTCCTAGCTGGGTGAACTCGCCCTTCGGAGGCTAGATGGGACCAAACGTGTTAAGCTTGTGGGGAAAGCCTTTGACCAATGGCCAATATGCTTGTGCTTGTGCGAGGGTTACGCAGGCACTTGCCAACACAGGGTTTTGACCTTACCATAAGCTGTCCCTTTGGGCTGAAGCAGGCGGCGTGTGTGGATCACAGCCTGGGAAGCAGGACCTCAGGGGAGTCTGCCAACAGACTGCCCTCCAGTATAGCCAGCTGAGAAAAGGTGGCAAGGCTGATGGATCCCGCTTACAACGAAATGTTTCTCTTCAGCAGAGGAGATTTTGCTACCACACGTCAGCAGCTCCTCTCCCTCAGAGTGCTGTTCCTGGGTAGACTAGGAAAAGCCACCACGTTCCCAGTTTAGGAGAGGCTCTTTTCCTAGTTGGTTTCAACCGTGAGAGAGCCAGAAGGGCTGATCTCCACCAGTCGGGCTGCACAGCCTGAGTGCTTGGGGTAGGGCAGTCCTGAGCCAATGTGCCACCTTAGGAATGCAAGCCAAGTTTCCTTGCCACAGGAAGGCACACCGAGGCCTGGTGTTTTCTCTATGAAACTGACGTGGGCTTGAAGGGTGAGGCCTTTACAACAATGTGTATGGAGGTACTCGATTTGGGCTGCCTGGTGAAAGAACCTGCGCTCACCAGCACCCTGAGTACCTTTCCTGAACTTTGATTCCTAGCTGGGTGAACTCGCCCTTCGGAGGCTAGATGGGACCAAACGTGTTAAGCTTGTGGGGAAAGCCTTTGACCAATGGCCAATATGCTTGTGCTTGTGCGAGGGTTACGCAGGCACTTGCAACACAGGGTTTTGACCTTACCATAAGCTGTCCCTTTGGGCTGAAGCAGGCGGCGTGTGTGGATCACAGCCTGGGAAGCAGGACCTCAGGGGAGTCTGCCAACAGACTGCCCTCCAGTATAGCCAGCTGAGAAAAGGTGGCAAGGCTGATGGATCCCGCTTACAACGAAATGTTTCTCTTCAGCAGAGGAGATTTTGCTACCACACGTCAGCAGCTCCTCTCCCTCAGAGTGCTGTTCCTGGGTAGACTAGGAAAAGCCACCACGTTCCCAGTTTAGGAGAGGCTCTTTTCCTAGCTGGTTTCAACCGTGAGAGAGCCAGAAGGGCTGATCTCCACCAGTCGGGCTGCACAGCCTGAGTGCTTCGGGTAGGGCAGTCCTGAGCCAATGTGCCACCTTAGGAATGCAAGCCAAGTTTCCTTGCCACAGGAAGGCACACCGAGGCCTGGTGTTTTCTCTATGAAACTGACGTGGGCTTGACGGGTGAGGCCTTTACAACAATGTGTATGGAGGTACTCGATTTGGGCTGCCTGGTGAAAGAACCTGCGCTCACCAGCACCCTGAGTACCTTTCCTGAACTTTGATTCCTAGCTGGGTGAACTCGCCCTTCGGAGGCTAGATGGGACCAAACGTGTTAAGCTTGTGGGGAAAGCCTTTGACCAATGGCCAATATGCTTGTGCTTGTGCGAGGGTTACGCAGGCACTTGCCAACACAGGGTTTTGACCTTACCATAAGCTGTCCCTTTGGGCTGAAGCAGGCGGCGTGTGTGGATCACAGCCTGGGAAGCAGGACCTCAGGGGAGTCTGCCAACAGACTGCCCTCCAGTATAGCCAGCTGAGAAAAGGTGGCAAGGCTGATGGATCCCGCTTACAACGAAATGTTTCTCTTCAGCAGAGGAGATTTTGCTACCACACGTCAGCAGCTCCTCTCCCTCAGAGTGCTGTTCCTGGGTAGACTAGGAAAAGCCACCACGTTCCCAGCTTAGGAGAGGCTCTTTTCCTAGCTGGTTTCAACCGTGAGAGAGCCAGAAGGGCTGATCTCCACCAGTCGGGCTGCACAGCCTGAGTGCTTGGGGTAGGGCAGTCCTGAGCCAATGTGCCACCTTAGGAATGCAAGCCAAGTTTCCTTGCCACAGGAAGGCACACCGAGGCCTGGTGTTTTCTCTATGAAACTGACGTGGGCTTGAAGGGTGAGGCCTTTACAACAATGTGTATGGAGGTACTCGATTTGGGCTGCCTGGTGAAAGAACCTGCGCTCACCAGCACCCTGAGTACCTTTCCTGAACTTTGATTCCTAGCTGGGTGAACTCGCCCTTCGGAGGCTAGATGGGACCAAACGTGTTAAGCTTGTGGGGAAAGCCTTTGACCAATGGCCAATATGCTTGTGCTTGTGCGAGGGTTACGCAGGCACTTGCCAACACAGGGTTTTGACCTTACCATAAGCTGTCCCTTTGGGCTGAAGCAGGCGGCGTGTGTGGATCACAGCCTGGGAAGCAGGACCTCAGGGGAGTCTGCCAACAGACTGCCCTCCAGTATAGCCAGCTGAGAAAAGGTGGCAAGGCTGATGGATCCCGCTTACAACGAAATGTTTCTCTTCAGCAGAGGAGATTTTGCTACCACACGTCAGCAGCTCCTCTCCCTCAGAGTGCTGTTCCTGGGTAGACTAGGAAAAGCCACCACGTTCCCAGCTTAGGAGAGGCTCTTTTCCTAGCTGGTTTCAACCGTGAGAGAGCCAGAAGGGCTGATCTCCACCAGTCGGGCTGCACAGCCTGAGTGCTTGGGGTAGGGCAGTCCTGAGCCAATGTGCCACCTTAGGAATGCAAGCCAAGTTTCCTTGCCACAGGAAGGCACACCGAGGCCTGGTGTTTTCTCTATGAAACTGACGTGGGCTTGAAGGGTGAGGCCTTTACAACAATGTGTATGGAGGTACTCGATTTGGGCTGCCTGGTGAAAGAACCTGCGCTCACCAGCACCCTGGGTACCTTTCCTGAACTTTGATTCCTAGCTGGGTGAACTCGCCCTTCGGAGGCTAGATGGGACCAAACGTGTTAAGCTTGTGGGGAAAGCCTTTGACCAATGGCCAATATGCTTGTGCTTGTGCGAGGGTTACGCAGGCACTTGCCAACACAGGGTTTTGACCTTACCATAAGCTGTCCCTTTGGGCTGAAGCAGGCGGCGTGTGTGGATCACAGCCTGGGAAGCAGGACCTCAGGGGAGTCTGCCAACAGACTGCCCTCCAGTATAGCCAGCTGAGAAAAGGTGGCAAGGCTGATGGATCCCGCTTACAACGAAATGTTTCTCTTCAGCAGAGGAGATTTTGCTACCACACGTCAGCAGCTCCTCTCCTACAGAGTGCTGTTCCTGGGTAGACTAGGAAAAGCCACCACGTTCCCAGTTTAGGAGAGGCTCTTTTCCTAGCTGGTTTCAACCGTGAGAGAGCCAGAAGGGCTGATCTCCACCAGTCGGGCTGCACAGCCTGAGTGCTTGGGGTAGGGCAGTCCTGAGCCAATGTGCCACCTTAGGAATGCAAGCCAAGTTTCCTTGCCACAGGAAGGCACACCGAGGCCTGGTGTTTTCTCTATGAAACTGACGTGGGCTTGAAGGGTGAGGCCTTTACAACAATGTGTATGGAGGTACTCGATTTGGGCTGCCTGGTGAAAGAACCTGCGCTCACCAGCACCCTGAGTACCTTTCCTGAACTTTGATTCCTAGCTGGGTGAACTCGCCCTTCGGAGGCTACATGGGACCAAACGTGTTAAGCTTGTGGGGAAAGCCTTTGACCAATGGCCAATATGCTTGTGCTTGTGCGAGGGTTACGCAGGCACTTGCCAACACAGGGTTTTGACCTTACCATAAGCTGTCCCTTTGGGCTGAAGCAGGCGGCGTGTGTGGATCACAGCCTGGGAAGCAGGACCTCAGGGGAGTCTGCCAACAGACTGCCCTCCAGTATAGCCAGCTGAGAAAAGGTGGCAAGGCTGATGGATCCCGCTTACAACGAAATGTTTCTCTTCAGCAGAGGAGATTTTGCTACCACACGTCAGCAGCTCCTCTCCCTCAGAGTGCTGTTCCTGGGTAGACTAGGAAAAGCCACCACGTTCCCAGCTTAGGAGAGGCTCTTTTCCTAGCTGGTTTCAACCGTGAGAGAGCCAGAAGGGCTGATCTCCACCAGTCGGGCTGCACAGCCTGAGTGCTTGGGGTAGGGCAGTCCTGAGCCAATGTGCCACCTTAGGAATGCAAGCCAAGTTTCCTTGCCACAGGAAGGCACACCGAGGCCTGGTGTTTTCTCTATGAAACTGACGTGGGCTTGAAGGGTGAGGCCTTTACAACAATGTGTATGGAGGTACTCGATTTGGGCTGCCTGGTGAAAGAACCTGCGCTCACCAGCACCCTGAGTACCTTTCCTGAACTTTGATTCCTAGCTGGGTGAACTCGCCCTTCGGAGGCTACATGGGACCAAACGTGTTAAGCTTGTGGGGAAAGCCTTTGACCAATGGCCAATATGCTTGTGCTTGTGCGAGGGTTACGCAGGCACTTGCCAACACAGGGTTTTGACCTTACCATAAGCTGTCCCTTTGGGCTGAAGCAGGCGGCGTGTGTGGATCACAGCCTGGGAAGCAGGACCTCAGGGGAGTCTGCCAACAGACTGCCCTCCAGTATAGCCAGCTGAGAAAAGGTGGCAAGGCTGATGGATCCCGCTTACAACGAAATGTTTCTCTTCAGCAGAGGAGATTTTGCTACCACACGTCAGCAGCTCCTCTCCCTCAGAGTGCTGTTCCTGGGTAGACTAGGAAAAGCCACCACGTTCCCAGCTTAGGAGAGGCTCTTTTCCTAGCTGGTTTCAACCGTGAGAGAGCCAGACGGGGTGATCTCCACCAGTCGGGCTGCACAGCCTGAGTGCTTGGGGTAGGGCAGTCCTGAGCCAATGTGCCACCTTAGGAATGCAAGCCAAGTTTCCTTGCCACAGGAAGGCACACCGAGGCCTGGTGTTTTCTCTATGAAACTGACGTGGGCTTGAAGGGTGAGGCCTTTACAACAATGTGTATGGAGGTACTCGATTTGGGCTGCCTGGTGAAAGAACCTGCGCTCACCAGCACCCTGAGTACCTTTCCTGAACTTTGATTCCTAGCTGGGTGAACTCGCCCTTCGGAGGCTAGATGGGACCAAACGTGTTAAGCTTGTGGGGAAAGCCTTTGACCAATGGCCAATATGCTTGTGCTTGTGCGAGGGTTACGCAGGCACTTGCCAACACAGGGTTTTGACCTTACCATAAGCTGTCCCTTTGGGCTGAAGCAGGCGGCGTGTGTGGATCACAGCCTGGGAAGCAGGACCTCAGGGGAGTCTGCCAACAGACTGCCCTCCAGTATAGCCAGCTGAGAAAAGGTGGCAAGGCTGATGGATCCCGCTTACAACAAAATGTTTCTCTTCAGCAGAGGAGATTTTGCTACCACACGTCAGCAGCTCCTCTCCCTCAGAGTGCTGTTCCTGGGTAGACTAGGAAAAGCCACCACGTTCCCAGCTTAGGAGAGGCTCTTTTCCTAGCTGGTTTCAACCGTGAGAGAGCCAGAAGGGCTGATCTCCACCAGTCGGGCTGCACAGCCTGAGTGCTTGGGGTAGGGCAGTCCTGAGCCAATGTGCCACCTTAGGAATGCAAGCCAAGTTTCCTTGCCACAGGAAGGCACACCGAGGCCTGGTGTTTTCTCTATGAAACTGACGTGGGCTTGAAGGGTGAGGCCTTTACAACAATGTGTATGGAGGTACTCGATTTGGGCTGCCTGGTGAAAGAACCTGCGCTCACCAGCACCCTGGGTACCTTTCCTGAACTTTGATTCCTAGCTGGGTGAACTCGCCCTTCGGAGGCTAGATGGGACCAAACGTGTTAAGCTTGTGGGGAAAGCCTTTGACCAATGGCCAATATGCTTGTGCTTGTGCGAGGGTTACGCAGGCACTTGCCAACACAGGGTTTTGACCTTACCATAAGCTGTCCCTTTGGGCTGAAGCAGGCGGCGTGTGTGGATCACAGCCTGGGAAGCAGGACCTCAGGGGAGTCTGCCAACAGACTGCCCTCCAGTATAGCCAGCTGAGAAAAGGTGGCAAGGCTGATGGATCCCGCTTACAACGAAATGTTTCTCTTCAGCAGAGGAGATTTTGCTACCACACGTCAGCAGCTCCTCTCCCTCAGAGTGCTGTTCCTGGGTAGACTAGGAAAAGCCACCACGTTCCCAGCTTAGGAGAGGCTCTTTTCCTAGCTGGTTTCAACCGTGAGAGAGCCAGAAGGGCTGATCTCCACCAGTCGGGCTGCACAGCCTGAGTGCTTGGGGTAGGGCAGTCCTGAGCCAATGTGCCACCTTAGGAATGCAAGCCAAGTTTCCTTGCCACAGGAAGGCACACCGAGGCCTGGTGTTTTCTCTATGAAACTGACGTGGGCTTGAAGGGTGAGGCCTTTACAACACTGTGTATTGAGGTACTCGATTTGGGCTGCCTGGTGAAAGAACCTGCGCTCACCAGCACCCTGAGTACCTTTCCTGAACTTTGATTCCTAGCTGGGTGAACTCGCCCTTCGGAGGCTAGATGGGACCAAACGTGTTAAGCTTGTGGGGAAAGCCTTTGACCAATGGCCAATATGCTTGTGCTTGTGCGAGGGTTACGCAGGCACTTGCCAACACAGGGTTTTGACCTTACCATAAGCTGTCCCTTTGGGCTGAAGCAGGCGGCGTGTGTGGATCACAGCCTGGGAAGCAGGACCTCAGGGGAGTCTGCCAACAGACTGCCCTCCAGTATAGCCAGCTGAGAAAAGGTGGCAAGGCTGATGGATCCCGCTTACAACGAAATGTTTCTCTTCAGCAGAGGAGATTTTGCTACCACACGTCAGCAGCTCCTCTCCCTCAGAGTGCTGTTCCTGGGTAGACTAGGAAAAGCCACCACGTTCCCAGCTTAGGAGAGGCTCTTTTCCTAGCTGGTTTCAACCGTGAGAGAGCCAGAAGGGCTGATCTCCACCAGTCGGGCTGCACAGCCTGAGTGCTTCGGGTAGGGCAGTCCTGAGCCAATGTGCCACCTTAGGAATGCAAGCCAAGTTTCCTTGCCACAGGAAGGCACACCGAGGCCTGGTGTTTTCTCTATGAAACTGACGTGGGCTTGAAGGGTGAGGCCTTTACAACAATGTGTATGGAGGTACTCGATTTGGGCTGCCTGGTGAAAGAACCTGCGCTCACCAGCACCCTGAGTACCTTTCCTGAACTTTGATTCCTAGCTGGGTGAACTCGCCCTTCGGAGGCTAGATGGGACCAAACGTGTTAAGCTTGTGGGGAAAGCCTTTGACCAATGGCCAATATGCTTGTGCTTGTGCGAGGGTTACGCAGGCACTTGCCAACACAGGGTTTTGACCTTACCATAAGCTGTCCCTTTGGGCTGAAGCAGGCGGCGTGTGTGGATCACAGCCTGGGAAGCAGGACCTCAGGGGAGTCTGCCAACAGACTGCCCTCCAGTATAGCCAGCTGAGAAAAGGTGGCAAGGCTGATGGATCCCGCTTACAACGAAATGTTTCTCTTCAGCAGAGGAGATTTTGCTACCACACGTCAGCAGCTCCTCTCCCTCAGAGTGCTGTTCCTGGGTAGACTAGGAAAAGCCACCACGTTCCCAGCTTAGGAGAGGCTCTTTTCCTAGCTGGTTTCAACCGTGAGAGAGCCAGAAGGGCTGATCTCCACCAGTCGGGCTGCACAGCCTGAGTGCTTGGGGTAGGGCAGTCCTGAGCCAATGTGCCACCTTAGGAATGCAAGCCAAGTTTCCTTGCCACAGGAAGGCACACCGAGGCCTGGTGTTTTCTCTATGAAACTGACGTGGGCTTGAAGGGTGAGGCCTTTACAACAATGTGTATGGAGGTACTCGATTTGGGCTGCCTGGTGAAAGAACCTGCGCTCACCAGCACCCTGAGTACCTTTCCTGAACTTTGATTCCTAGCTGGGTGAACTCGCCCTTCGGAGGCTACATGGGACCAAACGTGTTAAGCTTGTGGGGAAAGCCTTTGACCAATGGCCAATATGCTTGTGCTTGTGCGAGGGTTACGCAGGCACTTGCCAACACAGGGTTTTGACCTTACCATAAGCTGTCCCTTTGGGCTGAAGCAGGCGGCGTGTGTGGATCACAGCCTGGGAAGCAGGACCTCAGGGGAGTCTGCCAACAGACTGCCCTCCAGTATAGCCAGCTGAGAAAAGGTGGCAAGGCTGATGGATCCCGCTTACAACGAAATGTTTCTCTTCAGCAGAGGAGATTTTGCTACCACACGTCAGCAGCTCCTCTCCCTCAGAGTGCTGTTCCTGGGTAGACTAGGAAAAGCCACCACGTTCCCAGCTTAGGAGAGGCTCTTTTCCTAGCTGGTTTCAACCGTGAGAGAGCCAGAAGGGCTGATCTCCACCAGTCGGGCTGCACAGCCTGAGTGCTTGGGGTAGGGCAGTCCTGAGCCAATGTGCCACCTTAGGAATGCAAGCCAAGTTTCCTTGCCACAGGAAGGCACACCGAGGCCTGGTGTTTTCTCTATGAAACTGACGTGGGCTTGAAGGGTGAGGCCTTTACAACAATGTGTATGGAGGTACTCGATTTGGGCTGCCTGGTGAAAGAACCTGCGCTCACCAGCACCCTGAGTACCTTTCCTGAACTTTGATTCCTAGCTGGGTGAACTCGCCCTTCGGAGGCTAGATGGGACCAAACGTGTTAAGCTTGTGGGGAAAGCCTTTGACCAATGGCCAATATGCTTGTGCTTGTGCGAGGGTTACGCAGGCACTTGCCAACACAGGGTTTTGACCTTACCATAAGCTGTCCCTTTGGGCTGAAGCAGGCGGCGTGTGTGGATCACAGCCTGGGAAGCAGGACCTCAGGGGAGTCTGCCAACAGACTGCCCTCCAGTATAGCCAGCTGAGAAAAGGTGGCAAGGCTGATGGATCCCGCTTACAACGAAATGTTTCTCTTCAGCAGAGGAGATTTTGCTACCACACGTCAGCAGCTCCTCTCCCTCAGAGTGCTGTTCCTGGGTAGACTAGGAAAAGCCACCACGTTCCCAGCTTAGGAGAGGCTCTTTTCCTAGCTGGTTTCAACCGTGAGAGAGCCAGAAGGGCTGATCTCCACCAGTCGGGCTGCACAGCCTGAGTGCTTGGGGTAGGGCAGTCCTGAGCCAATGTGCCACCTTAGGAATGCAAGCCAAGTTTCCTTGCCACAGGAAGGCACACCGAGGCCTGGTGTTTTCTCTATGAAACTGACGTGGGCTTGAAGGGTGAGGCCTTTACAACAATGTGTATGGAGGTACTCGATTTGGGCTGCCTGGTGAAAGAACCTGCGCTCACCAGCACCCTGAGTACCTTTCCTGAACTTTGATTCCTAGCTGGGTGAACTCGCCCTTCGGAGGCTAGATGGGACCAAACGTGTTAAGCTTGTGGGGAAAGCCTTTGACCAATGGCCAATATGCTTGTGCTTGTGCGAGGGTTACGCAGGCACTTGCCAACACAGGGTTTTGACCTTACCATAAGCTGTCCCTTTGGGCTGAAGCAGGCGGCGTGTGTGGATCACAGCCTGGGAAGCAGGACCTCAGGGGAGTCTGCCAACAGACTGCCCTCCAGTATAGCCAGCTGAGGAAAGGTGGCAAGGCTGATGGATCCCGCTTACAACGAAATGTTTCTCTTCAGCAGAGGAGATTTTGCTACCACACGTCAGCAGCTCCTCTCCCTCAGAGTGCTGTTCCTGGGTAGACTAGGAAAAGCCACCACGTTCCCAGCTTAGGAGAGGCTCTTTTCCTAGCTGGTTTCAACCGTGAGAGAGCCAGACGGGGTGATCTCCACCAGTCGGGCTGCACAGCCTGAGTGCTTGGGGTAGGGCAGTCCTGAGCCAATGTGCCACCTTAGGAATGCAAGCCAAGTTTCCTTGCCACAGGAAGGCACACCGAGGCCTGGTGTTTTCTCTATGAAACTGACGTGGGCTTGAAGGGTGAGGCCTTTACAACAATGTGTATGGAGGTACTCGATTTGGGCTGCCTGGTGAAAGAACCTGCGCTCACCAGCACCCTGAGTACCTTTCCTGAACTTTGATTCCTAGCTGGGTGAACTCGCCCTTCGGAGGCTAGATGGGACCAAACGTGTTAAGCTTGTGGGGAAAGCCTTTGACCAATGGCCAATATGCTTGTGCTTGTGCGAGGGTTACGCAGGCACTTGCCAACACAGGGTTTTGACCTTACCATAAGCTGTCCCTTTGGGCTGAAGCAGGCGGCGTGTGTGGATCACAGCCTGGGAAGCAGGACCTCAGGGGAGTCTGCCAACAGACTGCCCTCCAGTATAGCCAGCTGAGAAAAGGTGGCAAGGCTGATGGATCCCGCTTACAACGAAATGTTTCTCTTCAGCAGAGGAGATTTTGCTACCACACGTCAGCAGCTCCTCTCCCTCAGAGTGCTGTTCCTGGGTAGACTAGGAAAAGCCACCACGTTCCCAGCTTAGGAGAGGCTCTTTTCCTAGCTGGTTTCAACCGTGAGAGAGCCAGAAGGGCTGATCTCCACCAGTCGGGCTGCACAGCCTGAGTGCTTGGGGTAGGGCAGTCCTGAGCCAATGTGCCACCTTAGGAATGCAAGCCAAGTTTCCTTGCCACAGGAAGGCACACCGAGGCCTGGTGTTTTCTCTATGAAACTGACGTGGGCTTGAAGGGTGAGGCCTTTACAACAATGTGTATGGAGGTACTCGATTTGGGCTGCCTGGTGAAAGAACCTGCGCTCACCAGCACCCTGAGTACCTTTCCTGAACTTTGATTCCTAGCTGGGTGAACTCGCCCTTCGGAGGCTAGATGGGACCAAACGTGTTAAGCTTGTGGGGAAAGCCTTTGACCAATGGCCAATATGCTTGTGCTTGTGCGAGGGTTACGCAGGCACTTGCCAACACAGGGTTTTGACCTTACCATAAGCTGTCCCTTTGGGCTGAAGCAGGCGGCGTGTGTGGATCACAGCCTGGGAAGCAGGACCTCAGGGGAGTCTGCCAACAGACTGCCCTCCAGTATAGCCAGCTGAGGAAAGGTGGCAAGGCTGATGGATCCCGCTTACAACGAAATGTTTCTCTTCAGCAGAGGAGATTTTGCTACCACACGTCAGCAGCTCCTCTCCCTCAGAGTGCTGTTCCTGGGTAGACTAGGAAAAGCCACCACGTTCCCAGCTTAGGAGAGGCTCTTTTCCTAGCTGGTTTCAACCGTGAGAGAGCCAGACGGGGTGATCTCCACCAGTCGGGCTGCACAGCCTGAGTGCTTGGGGTAGGGCAGTCCTGAGCCAATGTGCCACCTTAGGAATGCAAGCCAAGTTTCCTTGCCACAGGAAGGCACACCGAGGCCTGGTGTTTTCTCTATGAAACTGACGTGGGCTTGAAGGGTGAGGCCTTTACAACAATGTGTATGGAGGTACTCGATTTGGGCTGCCTGGTGAAAGAACCTGCGCTCACCAGCACCCTGAGTACCTTTCCTGAACTTTGATTCCTAGCTGGGTGAACTCGCCCTTCGGAGGCTAGATGGGACCAAACGTGTTAAGCTTGTGGGGAAAGCCTTTGACCAATGGCCAATATGCTTGTGCTTGTGCGAGGGTTACGCAGGCACTTGCCAACACAGGGTTTTGACCTTACCATAAGCTGTCCCTTTGGGCTGAAGCAGGCGGCGTGTGTGGATCACAGCCTGGGAAGCAGGACCTCAGGGGAGTCTGCCAACAGACTGCCCTCCAGTATAGCCAGCTGAGAAAAGGTGGCAAGGCTGATGGATCCCGCTTACAACGAAATGTTTCTCTTCAGCAGAGGAGATTTTGCTACCACACGTCAGCAGCTCCTCTCCCTCAGAGTGCTGTTCCTGGGTAGACTAGGAAAAGCCACCACGTTCCCAGCTTAGGAGAGGCTCTTTTCCTAGCTGGTTTCAACCGTGAGAGAGCCAGAAGGGCTGATCTCCACCAGTCGGGCTGCACAGCCTGAGTGCTTGGGGTAGGGCAGTCCTGAGCCAATGTGCCACCTTAGGAATGCAAGCCAAGTTTCCTTGCCACAGGAAGGCACACCGAGGCCTGGTGTTTTCTCTATGAAACTGACGTGGGCTTGAAGGGTGAGGCCTTTACAACAATGTGTATGGAGGTACTCGATTTGGGCTGCCTGGTGAAAGAACCTGCGCTCACCAGCACCCTGAGTACCTTTCCTGAACTTTGATTCCTAGCTGGGTGAACTCGCCCTTCGGAGGCTAGATGGGACCAAACGTGTTAAGCTTGTGGGGAAAGCCTTTGACCAATGGCCAATATGCTTGTGCTTGTGCGAGGGTTACGCAGGCACTTGCCAACACAGGGTTTTGACCTTACCATAAGCTGTCCCTTTGGGCTGAAGCAGGCGGCGTGTGTGGATCACAGCCTGGGAAGCAGGACCTCAGGGGAGTCTGCCAACAGACTGCCCTCCAGTATAGCCAGCTGAGAAAAGGTGGCAAGGCTGATGGATCCCGCTTACAACGAAATGTTTCTCTTCAGCAGAGGAGATTTTGCTACCACACGTCAGCAGCTCCTCTCCCTCAGAGTGCTGTTCCTGGGTAGACTAGGAAAAGCCACCACGTTCCCAGCTTAGGAGAGGCTCTTTTCCTAGCTGGTTTCAACCGTGAGAGAGCCAGAAGGGCTGATCTCCACCAGTCGGGCTGCACAGCCTGAGTGCTTGGGGTAGGGCAGTCCTGAGCCAATGTGCCACCTTAGGAATGCAAGCCAAGTTTCCTTGCCACAGGAAGGCACACCGAGGCCTGGTGTTTTCTCTATGAAACTGACGTGGGCTTGAAGGGTGAGGCCTTTACAACAATGTGTATGGAGGTACTCGATTTGGGCTGCCTGGTGAAAGAACCTGCGCTCACCAGCACCCTGAGTACCTTTCCTGAACTTTGATTCCTAGCTGGGTGAACTCGCCCTTCGGAGGCTAGATGGGACCAAACGTGTTAAGCTTGTGGGGAAAGCCTTTGACCAATGGCCAATATGCTTGTGCTTGTGCGAGGGTTACGCAGGCACTTGCCAACACAGGGTTTTGACCTTACCATAAGCTGTCCCTTTGGGCTGAAGCAGGCGGCGTGTGTGGATCACAGCCTGGGAAGCAGGACCTCAGGGGAGTCTGCCAACAGACTGCCCTCCAGTATAGCCAGCTGAGAAAAGGTGGCAAGGCGGATGGATCCCGCTTACAACGAAATGTTTCTCTTCAGCAGAGGAGATTTTGCTACCACACGTCAGCAGCTCCTCTCCCTCAGAGTGCTGTTCCTGGGTAGACTAGGAAAAGCCACCACGTTCCCAGCTTAGGAGAGGCTCTTTTCCTAGCTGGTTTCAACCGTGAGAGAGCCAGAAGGGCTGATCTCCACCAGTCGGGCTGCACAGCCTGAGTGCTTCGGGTAGGGCAGTCCTGAGCCAATGTGCCACCTTAGGAATGCAAGCCAAGTTTCCTTGCCACAGGAAGGCACACCGAGGCCTGGTGTTTTCTCTATGAAACTGACGTGGGCTTGAAGGGTGAGGCCTTTACAACAATGTGTATGGAGGTACTCGATTTGGGCTGCCTGGTGAAAGAACCTGCGCTCACCAGCACCCTGAGTACCTTTCCTGAACTTTGATTCCTAGCTGGGTGAACTCGCCCTTCGGAGGCTAGATGGGACCAAACGTGTTAAGCTTGTGGGGAAAGCCTTTGACCAATGGCCAATATGCTTGTGCTTGTGCGAGGGTTACGCAGGCACTTGCCAACACAGGGTTTTGACCTTACCATAAGCTGTCCCTTTGGGCTGAAGCAGGCGGCGTGTGTGGATCACAGCCTGGGAAGCAGGACCTCAGGGGAGTCTGCCAACAGACTGCCCTCCAGTATAGCCAGCTGAGAAAAGGTGGCAAGGCTGATGGATCCCGCTTACAACGAAATGTTTCTCTTCAGCAGAGGAGATTTTGCTACCACACGTCAGCAGCTCCTCTCCCTCAGAGTGCTGTTCCTGGGTAGACTAGGAAAAGCCACCACGTTCCCAGCTTAGGAGAGGCTCTTTTCCTAGCTGGTTTCAACCGTGAGAGAGCCAGACGGGGTGATCTCCACCAGTCGGGCTGCACAGCCTGAGTGCTTGGGGTAGGGCAGTCCTGAGCCAATGTGCCACCTTAGGAATGCAAGCCAAGTTTCCTTGCCACAGGAAGGCACACCGAGGCCTGGTGTTTTCTCTATGAAACTGACGTGGGCTTGAAGGGTGAGGCCTTTACAACAATGTGTATGGAGGTACTCGATTTGGGCTGCCTGGTGAAAGAACCTGCGCTCACCAGCACCCTGAGTACCTTTCCTGAACTTTGATTCCTAGCTGGGTGAACTCGCCCTTCGGAGGCTAGATGGGACCAAACGTGTTAAGCTTGTGGGGAAAGCCTTTGACCAATGGCCAATATGCTTGTGCTTGTGCGAGGGTTACGCAGGCACTTGCCAACACAGGGTTTTGACCTTACCATAAGCTGTCCCTTTGGGCTGAAGCAGGCGGCGTGTGTGGATCACAGCCTGGGAAGCAGGACCTCAGGGGAGTCTGCCAACAGACTGCCCTCCAGTATAGCCAGCTGAGAAAAGGTGGCAAGGCGGATGGATCCCGCTTACAACGAAATGTTTCTCTTCAGCAGAGGAGATTTTGCTACCACACGTCAGCAGCTCCTCTCCCTCAGAGTGCTGTTCCTGGGTAGACTAGGAAAAGCCACCACGTTCCCAGCTTAGGAGAGGCTCTTTTCCTAGCTGGTTTCAACCGTGAGAGAGCCAGAAGGGCTGATCTCCACCAGTCGGGCTGCACAGCCTGAGTGCTTCGGGTAGGGCAGTCCTGAGCCAATGTGCCACCTTAGGAATGCAAGCCAAGTTTCCTTGCCACAGGAAGGCACACCGAGGCCTGGTGTTTTCTCTATGAAACTGACGTGGGCTTGAAGGGTGAGGCCTTTACAACAATGTGTATGGAGGTACTCGATTTGGGCTGCCTGGTGAAAGAACCTGCGCTCACCAGCACCCTGAGTACCTTTCCTGAACTTTGATTCCTAGCTGGGTGAACTCGCCCTTCGGAGGCTACATGGGACCAAACGTGTTAAGCTTGTGGGGAAAGCCTTTGACCAATGGCCAATATGCTTGTGCTTGTGCGAGGGTTACGCAGGCACTTGCCAACACAGGGTTTTGACCTTACCATAAGCTGTCCCTTTGGGCTGAAGCAGGCGGCGTGTGTGGATCACAGCCTGGGAAGCAGGACCTCAGGGGAGTCTGCCAACAGACTGCCCTCCAGTATAGCCAGCTGAGAAAAGGTGGCAAGGCTGATGGATCCCGCTTACAACGAAATGTTTCTCTTCAGCAGAGGAGATTTTGCTACCACACGTCAGCAGCTCCTCTCCCTCAGAGTGCTGTTCCTGGGTAGACTAGGAAAAGCCACCACGTTCCCAGCTTAGGAGAGGCTCTTTTCCTAGCTGGTTTCAACCGTGAGAGAGCCAGAAGGGCTGATCTCCACCAGTCGGGCTGCACAGCCTGAGTGCTTGGGGTAGGGCAGTCCTGAGCCAATGTGCCACCTTAGGAATGCAAGCCAAGTTTCCTTGCCACAGGAAGGCACACCGAGGCCTGGTGTTTTCTCTATGAAACTGACGTGGGCTTGAAGGGTGAGGCCTTTACAACAATGTGTATGGAGGTACTCGATTTGGGCTGCCTGGTGAAAGAACCTGCGCTCACCAGCACCCTGAGTACCTTTCCTGAACTTTGATTCCTAGCTGGGTGAACTCGCCCTTCGGAGGCTAGATGGGACCAAACGTGTTAAGCTTGTGGGGAAAGCCTTTGACCAATGGCCAATATGCTTGTGCTTGTGCGAGGGTTACGCAGGCACTTGCCAACACAGGGTTTTGACCTTACCATAAGCTGTCCCTTTGGGCTGAAGCAGGCGGCGTGTGTGGATCACAGCCTGGGAAGCAGGACCTCAGGGGAGTCTGCCAACAGACTGCCCTCCAGTATAGCCAGCTGAGAAAAGGTGGCAAGGCGGATGGATCCCGCTTACAACGAAATGTTTCTCTTCAGCAGAGGAGATTTTGCTACCACACGTCAGCAGCTCCTCTCCCTCAGAGTGCTGTTCCTGGGTAGACTAGGAAAAGCCACCACGTTCCCAGCTTAGGAGAGGCTCTTTTCCTAGCTGGTTTCAACCGTGAGAGAGCCAGAAGGGCTGATCTCCACCAGTCGGGCTGCACAGCCTGAGTGCTTGGGGTAGGGCAGTCCTGAGCCAATGTGCCACCTTAGGAATGCAAGCCAAGTTTCCTTGCCACAGGAAGGCACACCGAGGCCTGGTGTTTTCTCTATGAAACTGACGTGGGCTTGAAGGGTGAGGCCTTTACAACAATGTGTATGGAGGTACTCGATTTGGGCTGCCTGGTGAAAGAACCTGCGCTCACCAGCACCCTGAGTACCTTTCCTGAACTTTGATTCCTAGCTGGGTGAACTCGCCCTTCGGAGGCTAGATGGGACCAAACGTGTTAAGCTTGTGGGGAAAGCCTTTGACCAATGGCCAATATGCTTGTGCTTGTGCGAGGGTTACGCAGGCACTTGCCAACACAGGGTTTTGACCTTACCATAAGCTGTCCCTTTGGGCTGAAGCAGGCGGCGTGTGTGGATCACAGCCTGGGAAGCAGGACCTCAGGGGAGTCTGCCAACAGACTGCCCTCCAGTATAGCCAGCTGAGAAAAGGTGGCAAGGCTGATGGATCCCGCTTACAACGAAATGTTTCTCTTCAGCAGAGGAGATTTTGCTACCACACGTCAGCAGCTCCTCTCCCTCAGAGTGCTGTTCCTGGGTAGACTAGGAAAAGCCACCACGTTCCCAGCTTAGGAGAGGCTCTTTTCCTAGCTGGTTTCAACCGTGAGAGAGCCAGAAGGGCTGATCTCCACCAGTCGGGCTGCACAGCCTGAGTGCTTGGGGTAGGGCAGTCCTGAGCCAATGTGCCACCTTAGGAATGCAAGCCAAGTTTCCTTGCCACAGGAAGGCACACCGAGGCCTGGTGTTTTCTCTATGAAACTGACGTGGGCTTGAAGGGTGAGGCCTTTACAACAATGTGTATGGAGGTACTCGATTTGGGCTGCCTGGTGAAAGAACCTGCGCTCACCAGCACCCTGAGTACCTTTCCTGAACTTTGATTCCTAGCTGGGTGAACTCGCCCTTCGGAGGCTAGATGGGACCAAACGTGTTAAGCTTGTGGGGAAAGCCTTTGACCAATGGCCAATATGCTTGTGCTTGTGCGAGGGTTACGCAGGCACTTGCCAACACAGGGTTTTGACCTTACCATAAGCTGTCCCTTTGGGCTGAAGCAGGCGGCGTGTGTGGATCACAGCCTGGGAAGCAGGACCTCAGGGGAGTCTGCCAACAGACTGCCCTCCAGTATAGCCAGCTGAGAAAAGGTGGCAAGGCTGATGGATCCCGCTTACAACGAAATGTTTCTCTTCAGCAGAGGAGATTTTGCTACCACACGTCAGCAGCTCCTCTCCCTCAGAGTGCTGTTCCTGGGTAGACTAGGAAAAGCCACCACGTTCCCAGCTTAGGAGAGGCTCTTTTCCTAGCTGGTTTCAACCGTGAGAGAGCCAGAAGGGCTGATCTCCACCAGTCGGGCTGCACAGCCTGAGTGCTTGGGGTAGGGCAGTCCTGAGCCAATGTGCCACCTTAGGAATGCAAGCCAAGTTTCCTTGCCACAGGAAGGCACACCGAGGCCTGGTGTTTTCTCTATGAAACTGACGTGGGCTTGAAGGGTGAGGCCTTTACAACAATGTGTATGGAGGTACTCGATTTGGGCTGCCTGGTGAAAGAACCTGCGCTCACCAGCACCCTGAGTACCTTTCCTGAACTTTGATTCCTAGCTGGGTGAACTCGCCCTTCGGAGGCTAGATGGGACCAAACGTGTTAAGCTTGTGGGGAAAGCCTTTGACCAATGGCCAATATGCTTGTGCTTGTGCGAGGGTTACGCAGGCACTTGCCAACACAGGGTTTTGACCTTACCATAAGCTGTCCCTTTGGGCTGAAGCAGGCGGCGTGTGTGGATCACAGCCTGGGAAGCAGGACCTCAGGGGAGTCTGCCAACAGACTGCCCTCCAGTATAGCCAGCTGAGAAAAGGTGGCAAGGCGGATGGATCCCGCTTACAACGAAATGTTTCTCTTCAGCAGAGGAGATTTTGCTACCACACGTCAGCAGCTCCTCTCCCTCAGAGTGCTGTTCCTGGGTAGACTAGGAAAAGCCACCACGTTCCCAGCTTAGGAGAGGCTCTTTTCCTAGCTGGTTTCAACCGTGAGAGAGCCAGAAGGGCTGATCTCCACCAGTCGGGCTGCACAGCCTGAGTGCTTGGGGTAGGGCAGTCCTGAGCCAATGTGCCACCTTAGGAATGCAAGCCAAGTTTCCTTGCCACAGGAAGGCACACCGAGGCCTGGTGTTTTCTCTATGAAACTGACGTGGGCTTGAAGGGTGAGGCCTTTACAACAATGTGTATGGAGGTACTCGATTTGGGCTGCCTGGTGAAAGAACCTGCGCTCACCAGCACCCTGAGTACCTTTCCTGAACTTTGATTCCTAGCTGGGTGAACTCGCCCTTCGGAGGCTAGATGGGACCAAACGTGTTAAGCTTGTGGGGAAAGCCTTTGACCAATGGCCAATATGCTTGTGCTTGTGCGAGGGTTACGCAGGCACTTGCCAACACAGGGTTTTGACCTTACCATAAGCTGTCCCTTTGGGCTGAAGCAGGCGGCGTGTGTGGATCACAGCCTGGGAAGCAGGACCTCAGGGGAGTCTGCCAACAGACTGCCCTCCAGTATAGCCAGCTGAGAAAAGGTGGCAAGGCTGATGGATCCCGCTTACAACGAAATGTTTCTCTTCAGCAGAGGAGATTTTGCTACCACACGTCAGCAGCTCCTCTCCCTCAGAGTGCTGTTCCTGGGTAGACTAGGAAAAGCCACCACGTTCCCAGCTTAGGAGAGGCTCTTTTCCTAGCTGGTTTCAACCGTGAGAGAGCCAGAAGGGCTGATCTCCACCAGTCGGGCTGCACAGCCTGAGTGCTTGGGGTAGGGCAGTCCTGAGCCAATGTGCCACCTTAGGAATGCAAGCCAAGTTTCCTTGCCACAGGAAGGCACACCGAGGCCTGGTGTTTTCTCTATGAAACTGACGTGGGCTTGAAGGGTGAGGCCTTTACAACAATGTGTATGGAGGTACTCGATTTGGGCTGCCTGGTGAAAGAACCTGCGCTCACCAGCACCCTGAGTACCTTTCCTGAACTTTGATTCCTAGCTGGGTGAACTCGCCCTTCGGAGGCTAGATGGGACCAAACGTGTTAAGCTTGTGGGGAAAGCCTTTGACCAATGGCCAATATGCTTGTGCTTGTGCGAGGGTTACGCAGGCACTTGCCAACACAGGGTTTTGACCTTACCATAAGCTGTCCCTTTGGGCTGAAGCAGGCGGCGTGTGTGGATCACAGCCTGGGAAGCAGGACCTCAGGGGAGTCTGCCAACAGACTGCCCTCCAGTATAGCCAGCTGAGAAAAGGTGGCAAGGCGGATGGATCCCGCTTACAACGAAATGTTTCTCTTCAGCAGAGGAGATTTTGCTACCACACGTCAGCAGCTCCTCTCCCTCAGAGTGCTGTTCCTGGGTAGACTAGGAAAAGCCACCACGTTCCCAGCTTAGGAGAGGCTCTTTTCCTAGCTGGTTTCAACCGTGAGAGAGCCAGAAGGGCTGATCTCCACCAGTCGGGCTGCACAGCCTGAGTGCTTGGGGTAGGGCAGTCCTGAGCCAATGTGCCACCTTAGGAATGCAAGCCAAGTTTCCTTGCCACAGGAAGGCACACCGAGGCCTGGTGTTTTCTCTATGAAACTGACGTGGGCTTGAAGGGTGAGGCCTTTACAACAATGTGTATGGAGGTACTCGATTTGGGCTGCCTGGTGAAAGAACCTGCGCTCACCAGCACCCTGAGTACCTTTCCTGAACTTTGATTCCTAGCTGGGTGAACTCGCCCTTCGGAGGCTACATGGGACCAAACGTGTTAAGCTTGTGGGGAAAGCCTTTGACCAATGGCCAATATGCTTGTGCTTGTGCGAGGGTTACGCAGGCACTTGCCAACACAGGGTTTTGACCTTACCATAAGCTGTCCCTTTGGGCTGAAGCAGGCGGCGTGTGTGGATCACAGCCTGGGAAGCAGGACCTCAGGGGAGTCTGCCAACAGACTGCCCTCCAGTATAGCCAGCTGAGAAAAGGTGGCAAGGCTGATGGATCCCGCTTACAACGAAATGTTTCTCTTCAGCAGAGGAGATTTTGCTACCACACGTCAGCAGCTCCTCTCCCTCAGAGTGCTGTTCCTGGGTAGACTAGGAAAAGCCACCACGTTCCCAGCTTAGGAGAGGCTCTTTTCCTAGCTGGTTTCAACCGTGAGAGAGCCAGAAGGGCTGATCTCCACCAGTCGGGCTGCACAGCCTGAGTGCTTGGGGTAGGGCAGTCCTGAGCCAATGTGCCACCTTAGGAATGCAAGCCAAGTTTCCTTGCCACAGGAAGGCACACCGAGGCCTGGTGTTTTCTCTATGAAACTGACGTGGGCTTGAAGGGTGAGGCCTTTACAACAATGTGTATGGAGGTACTCGATTTGGGCTGCCTGGTGAAAGAACCTGCGCTCACCAGCACCCTGAGTACCTTTCCTGAACTTTGATTCCTAGCTGGGTGAACTCGCCCTTCGGAGGCTAGATGGGACCAAACGTGTTAAGCTTGTGGGGAAAGCCTTTGACCAATGGCCAATATGCTTGTGCTTGTGCGAGGGTTACGCAGGCACTTGCCAACACAGGGTTTTGACCTTACCATAAGCTGTCCCTTTGGGCTGAAGCAGGCGGCGTGTGTGGATCACAGCCTGGGAAGCAGGACCTCAGGGGAGTCTGCCAACAGACTGCCCTCCAGTATAGCCAGCTGAGAAAAGGTGGCAAGGCTGATGGATCCCGCTTACAACGAAATGTTTCTCTTCAGCAGAGGAGATTTTGCTACCACACGTCAGCAGCTCCTCTCCCTCAGAGTGCTGTTCCTGGGTAGACTAGGAAAAGCCACCACGTTCCCAGCTTAGGAGAGGCTCTTTTCCTAGCTGGTTTCAACCGTGAGAGAGCCAGAAGGGCTGATCTCCACCAGTCGGGCTGCACAGCCTGAGTGCTTGGGGTAGGGCAGTCCTGAGCCAATGTGCCACCTTAGGAATGCAAGCCAAGTTTCCTTGCCACAGGAAGGCACACCGAGGCCTGGTGTTTTCTCTATGAAACTGACGTGGGCTTGAAGGGTGAGGCCTTTACAACAATGTGTATGGAGGTACTCGATTTGGGCTGCCTGGTGAAAGAACCTGCGCTCACCAGCACCCTGAGTACCTTTCCTGAACTTTGATTCCTAGCTGGGTGAACTCGCCCTTCGGAGGCTAGATGGGACCAAACGTGTTAAGCTTGTGGGGAAAGCCTTTGACCAATGGCCAATATGCTTGTGCTTGTGCGAGGGTTACGCAGGCACTTGCCAACACAGGGTTTTGACCTTACCATAAGCTGTCCCTTTGGGCTGAAGCAGGCGGCGTGTGTGGATCACAGCCTGGGAAGCAGGACCTCAGGGGAGTCTGCCAACAGACTGCCCTCCAGTATAGCCAGCTGAGAAAAGGTGGCAAGGCGGATGGATCCCGCTTACAACGAAATGTTTCTCTTCAGCAGAGGAGATTTTGCTACCACACGTCAGCAGCTCCTCTCCCTCAGAGTGCTGTTCCTGGGTAGACTAGGAAAAGCCACCACGTTCCCAGCTTAGGAGAGGCTCTTTTCCTAGCTGGTTTCAACCGTGAGAGAGCCAGAAGGGCTGATCTCCACCAGTCGGGCTGCACAGCCTGAGTGCTTGGGGTAGGGCAGTCCTGAGCCAATGTGCCACCTTAGGAATGCAAGCCAAGTTTCCTTGCCACAGGAAGGCACACCGAGGCCTGGTGTTTTCTCTATGAAACTGACGTGGGCTTGAAGGGTGAGGCCTTTACAACAATGTGTATGGAGGTACTCGATTTGGGCTGCCTGGTGAAAGAACCTGCGCTCACCAGCACCCTGAGTACCTTTCCTGAACTTTGATTCCTAGCTGGGTGAACTCGCCCTTCGGAGGCTAGATGGGACCAAACGTGTTAAGCTTGTGGGGAAAGCCTTTGACCAATGGCCAATATGCTTGTGCTTGTGCGAGGGTTACGCAGGCACTTGCCAACACAGGGTTTTGACCTTACCATAAGCTGTCCCTTTGGGCTGAAGCAGGCGGCGTGTGTGGATCACAGCCTGGGAAGCAGGACCTCAGGGGAGTCTGCCAACAGACTGCCCTCCAGTATAGCCAGCTGAGAAAAGGTGGCAAGGCTGATGGATCCCGCTTACAACGAAATGTTTCTCTTCAGCAGAGGAGATTTTGCTACCACACGTCAGCAGCTCCTCTCCCTCAGAGTGCTGTTCCTGGGTAGACTAGGAAAAGCCACCACGTTCCCAGCTTAGGAGAGGCTCTTTTCCTAGCTGGTTTCAACCGTGAGAGAGCCAGAAGGGCTGATCTCCACCAGTCGGGCTGCACAGCCTGAGTGCTTGGGGTAGGGCAGTCCTGAGCCAATGTGCCACCTTAGGAATGCAAGCCAAGTTTCCTTGCCACAGGAAGGCACACCGAGGCCTGGTGTTTTCTCTATGAAACTGACGTGGGCTTGAAGGGTGAGGCCTTTACAACAATGTGTATGGAGGTACTCGATTTGGGCTGCCTGGTGAAAGAACCTGCGCTCACCAGCACCCTGAGTACCTTTCCTGAACTTTGATTCCTAGCTGGGTGAACTCGCCCTTCGGAGGCTAGATGGGACCAAACGTGTTAAGCTTGTGGGGAAAGCCTTTGACCAATGGCCAATATGCTTGTGCTTGTGCGAGGGTTACGCAGGCACTTGCCAACACAGGGTTTTGACCTTACCATAAGCTGTCCCTTTGGGCTGAAGCAGGCGGCGTGTGTGGATCACAGCCTGGGAAGCAGGACCTCAGGGGAGTCTGCCAACAGACTGCCCTCCAGTATAGCCAGCTGAGAAAAGGTGGCAAGGCGGATGGATCCCGCTTACAACGAAATGTTTCTCTTCAGCAGAGGAGATTTTGCTACCACACGTCAGCAGCTCCTCTCCCTCAGAGTGCTGTTCCTGGGTAGACTAGGAAAAGCCACCACGTTCCCAGCTTAGGAGAGGCTCTTTTCCTAGCTGGTTTCAACCGTGAGAGAGCCAGAAGGGCTGATCTCCACCAGTCGGGCTGCACAGCCTGAGTGCTTGGGGTAGGGCAGTCCTGAGCCAATGTGCCACCTTAGGAATGCAAGCCAAGTTTCCTTGCCACAGGAAGGCACACCGAGGCCTGGTGTTTTCTCTATGAAACTGACGTGGGCTTGAAGGGTGAGGCCTTTACAACAATGTGTATGGAGGTACTCGATTTGGGCTGCCTGGTGAAAGAACCTGCGCTCACCAGCACCCTGAGTACCTTTCCTGAACTTTGATTCCTAGCTGGGTGAACTCGCCCTTCGGAGGCTACATGGGACCAAACGTGTTAAGCTTGTGGGGAAAGCCTTTGACCAATGGCCAATATGCTTGTGCTTGTGCGAGGGTTACGCAGGCACTTGCCAACACAGGGTTTTGACCTTACCATAAGCTGTCCCTTTGGGCTGAAGCAGGCGGCGTGTGTGGATCACAGCCTGGGAAGCAGGACCTCAGGGGAGTCTGCCAACAGACTGCCCTCCAGTATAGCCAGCTGAGAAAAGGTGGCAAGGCTGATGGATCCCGCTTACAACGAAATGTTTCTCTTCAGCAGAGGAGATTTTGCTACCACACGTCAGCAGCTCCTCTCCCTCAGAGTGCTGTTCCTGGGTAGACTAGGAAAAGCCACCACGTTCCCAGCTTAGGAGAGGCTCTTTTCCTAGCTGGTTTCAACCGTGAGAGAGCCAGAAGGGCTGATCTCCACCAGTCGGGCTGCACAGCCTGAGTGCTTGGGGTAGGGCAGTCCTGAGCCAATGTGCCACCTTAGGAATGCAAGCCAAGTTTCCTTGCCACAGGAAGGCACACCGAGGCCTGGTGTTTTCTCTATGAAACTGACGTGGGCTTGAAGGGTGAGGCCTTTACAACAATGTGTATGGAGGTACTCGATTTGGGCTGCCTGGTGAAAGAACCTGCGCTCACCAGCACCCTGAGTACCTTTCCTGAACTTTGATTCCTAGCTGGGTGAACTCGCCCTTCGGAGGCTAGATGGGACCAAACGTGTTAAGCTTGTGGGGAAAGCCTTTGACCAATGGCCAATATGCTTGTGCTTGTGCGAGGGTTACGCAGGCACTTGCCAACACAGGGTTTTGACCTTACCATAAGCTGTCCCTTTGGGCTGAAGCAGGCGGCGTGTGTGGATCACAGCCTGGGAAGCAGGACCTCAGGGGAGTCTGCCAACAGACTGCCCTCCAGTATAGCCAGCTGAGAAAAGGTGGCAAGGCTGATGGATCCCGCTTACAACGAAATGTTTCTCTTCAGCAGAGGAGATTTTGCTACCACACGTCAGCAGCTCCTCTCCCTCAGAGTGCTGTTCCTGGGTAGACTAGGAAAAGCCACCACGTTCCCAGCTTAGGAGAGGCTCTTTTCCTAGCTGGTTTCAACCGTGAGAGAGCCAGAAGGGCTGATCTCCACCAGTCGGGCTGCACAGCCTGAGTGCTTGGGGTAGGGCAGTCCTGAGCCAATGTGCCACCTTAGGAATGCAAGCCAAGTTTCCTTGCCACAGGAAGGCACACCGAGGCCTGGTGTTTTCTCTATGAAACTGACGTGGGCTTGAAGGGTGAGGCCTTTACAACAATGTGTATGGAGGTACTCGATTTGGGCTGCCTGGTGAAAGAACCTGCGCTCACCAGCACCCTGAGTACCTTTCCTGAACTTTGATTCCTAGCTGGGTGAACTCGCCCTTCGGAGGCTAGATGGGACCAAACGTGTTAAGCTTGTGGGGAAAGCCTTTGACCAATGGCCAATATGCTTGTGCTTGTGCGAGGGTTACGCAGGCACTTGCCAACACAGGGTTTTGACCTTACCATAAGCTGTCCCTTTGGGCTGAAGCAGGCGGCGTGTGTGGATCACAGCCTGGGAAGCAGGACCTCAGGGGAGTCTGCCAACAGACTGCCCTCCAGTATAGCCAGCTGAGAAAAGGTGGCAAGGCGGATGGATCCCGCTTACAACGAAATGTTTCTCTTCAGCAGAGGAGATTTTGCTACCACACGTCAGCAGCTCCTCTCCCTCAGAGTGCTGTTCCTGGGTAGACTAGGAAAAGCCACCACGTTCCCAGCTTAGGAGAGGCTCTTTTCCTAGCTGGTTTCAACCGTGAGAGAGCCAGAAGGGCTGATCTCCACCAGTCGGGCTGCACAGCCTGAGTGCTTGGGGTAGGGCAGTCCTGAGCCAATGTGCCACCTTAGGAATGCAAGCCAAGTTTCCTTGCCACAGGAAGGCACACCGAGGCCTGGTGTTTTCTCTATGAAACTGACGTGGGCTTGAAGGGTGAGGCCTTTACAACAATGTGTATGGAGGTACTCGATTTGGGCTGCCTGGTGAAAGAACCTGCGCTCACCAGCACCCTGAGTACCTTTCCTGAACTTTGATTCCTAGCTGGGTGAACTCGCCCTTCGGAGGCTAGATGGGACCAAACGTGTTAAGCTTGTGGGGAAAGCCTTTGACCAATGGCCAATATGCTTGTGCTTGTGCGAGGGTTACGCAGGCACTTGCCAACACAGGGTTTTGACCTTACCATAAGCTGTCCCTTTGGGCTGAAGCAGGCGGCGTGTGTGGATCACAGCCTGGGAAGCAGGACCTCAGGGGAGTCTGCCAACAGACTGCCCTCCAGTATAGCCAGCTGAGAAAAGGTGGCAAGGCGGATGGATCCCGCTTACAACGAAATGTTTCTCTTCAGCAGAGGAGATTTTGCTACCACACGTCAGCAGCTCCTCTCCCTCAGAGTGCTGTTCCTGGGTAGACTAGGAAAAGCCACCACGTTCCCAGCTTAGGAGAGGCTCTTTTCCTAGCTGGTTTCAACCGTGAGAGAGCCAGAAGGGCTGATCTCCACCAGTCGGGCTGCACAGCCTGAGTGCTTGGGGTAGGGCAGTCCTGAGCCAATGTGCCACCTTAGGAATGCAAGCCAAGTTTCCTTGCCACAGGAAGGCACACCGAGGCCTGGTGTTTTCTCTATGAAACTGACGTGGGCTTGAAGGGTGAGGCCTTTACAACAATGTGTATGGAGGTACTCGATTTGGGCTGCCTGGTGAAAGAACCTGCGCTCACCAGCACCCTGAGTACCTTTCCTGAACTTTGATTCCTAGCTGGGTGAACTCGCCCTTCGGAGGCTACATGGGACCAAACGTGTTAAGCTTGTGGGGAAAGCCTTTGACCAATGGCCAATATGCTTGTGCTTGTGCGAGGGTTACGCAGGCACTTGCCAACACAGGGTTTTGACCTTACCATAAGCTGTCCCTTTGGGCTGAAGCAGGCGGCGTGTGTGGATCACAGCCTGGGAAGCAGGACCTCAGGGGAGTCTGCCAACAGACTGCCCTCCAGTATAGCCAGCTGAGAAAAGGTGGCAAGGCTGATGGATCCCGCTTACAACGAAATGTTTCTCTTCAGCAGAGGAGATTTTGCTACCACACGTCAGCAGCTCCTCTCCCTCAGAGTGCTGTTCCTGGGTAGACTAGGAAAAGCCACCACGTTCCCAGCTTAGGAGAGGCTCTTTTCCTAGCTGGTTTCAACCGTGAGAGAGCCAGAAGGGCTGATCTCCACCAGTCGGGCTGCACAGCCTGAGTGCTTCGGGTAGGGCAGTCCTGAGCCAATGTGCCACCTTAGGAATGCAAGCCAAGTTTCCTTGCCACAGGAAGGCACACCGAGGCCTGGTGTTTTCTCTATGAAACTGACGTGGGCTTGAAGGGTGAGGCCTTTACAACAATGTGTATGGAGGTACTCGATTTGGGCTGCCTGGTGAAAGAACCTGCGCTCACCAGCACCCTGAGTACCTTTCCTGAACTTTGATTCCTAGCTGGGTGAACTCGCCCTTCGGAGGCTAGATGGGACCAAACGTGTTAAGCTTGTGGGGAAAGCCTTTGACCAATGGCCAATATGCTTGTGCTTGTGCGAGGGTTACGCAGGCACTTGCCAACACAGGGTTTTGACCTTACCATAAGCTGTCCCTTTGGGCTGAAGCAGGCGGCGTGTGTGGATCACAGCCTGGGAAGCAGGACCTCAGGGGAGTCTGCCAACAGACTGCCCTCCAGTATAGCCAGCTGAGAAAAGGTGGCAAGGCTGATGGATCCCGCTTACAACGAAATGTTTCTCTTCAGCAGAGGAGATTTTGCTACCACACGTCAGCAGCTCCTCTCCCTCAGAGTGCTGTTCCTGGGTAGACTAGGAAAAGCCACCACGTTCCCAGCTTAGGAGAGGCTCTTTTCCTAGCTGGTTTCAACCGTGAGAGAGCCAGAAGGGCTGATCTCCACCAGTCGGGCTGCACAGCCTGAGTGCTTGGGGTAGGGCAGTCCTGAGCCAATGTGCCACCTTAGGAATGCAAGCCAAGTTTCCTTGCCACAGGAAGGCACACCGAGGCCTGGTGTTTTCTCTATGAAACTGACGTGGGCTTGAAGGGTGAGGCCTTTACAACAATGTGTATGGAGGTACTCGATTTGGGCTGCCTGGTGAAAGAACCTGCGCTCACCAGCACCCTGAGTACCTTTCCTGAACTTTGATTCCTAGCTGGGTGAACTCGCCCTTCGGAGGCTAGATGGGACCAAACGTGTTAAGCTTGTGGGGAAAGCCTTTGACCAATGGCCAATATGCTTGTGCTTGTGCGAGGGTTACGCAGGCACTTGCCAACACAGGGTTTTGACCTTACCATAAGCTGTCCCTTTGGGCTGAAGCAGGCGGCGTGTGTGGATCACAGCCTGGGAAGCAGGACCTCAGGGGAGTCTGCCAACAGACTGCCCTCCAGTATAGCCAGCTGAGAAAAGGTGGCAAGGCTGATGGATCCCGCTTACAACGAAATGTTTCTCTTCAGCAGAGGAGATTTTGCTACCACACGTCAGCAGCTCCTCTCCCTCAGAGTGCTGTTCCTGGGTAGACTAGGAAAAGCCACCACGTTCCCAGCTTAGGAGAGGCTCTTTTCCTAGCTGGTTTCAACCGTGAGAGAGCCAGAAGGGCTGATCTCCACCAGTCGGGCTGCACAGCCTGAGTGCTTGGGGTAGGGCAGTCCTGAGCCAATGTGCCACCTTAGGAATGCAAGCCAAGTTTCCTTGCCACAGGAAGGCACACCGAGGCCTGGTGTTTTCTCTATGAAACTGACGTGGGCTTGAAGGGTGAGGCCTTTACAACAATGTGTATGGAGGTACTCGATTTGGGCTGCCTGGTGAAAGAACCTGCGCTCACCAGCACCCTGAGTACCTTTCCTGAACTTTGATTCCTAGCTGGGTGAACTCGCCCTTCGGAGGCTAGATGGGACCAAACGTGTTAAGCTTGTGGGGAAAGCCTTTGACCAATGGCCAATATGCTTGTGCTTGTGCGAGGGTTACGCAGGCACTTGCAACACAGGGTTTTGACCTTACCATAAGCTGTCCCTTTGGGCTGAAGCAGGCGGCGTGTGTGGATCACAGCCTGGGAAGCAGGACCTCAGGGGAGTCTGCCAACAGACTGCCCTCCAGTATAGCCAGCTGAGAAAAGGTGGCAAGGCTGATGGATCCCGCTTACAACGAAATGTTTCTCTTCAGCAGAGGAGATTTTGCTACCACACGTCAGCAGCTCCTCTCCCTCAGAGTGCTGTTCCTGGGTAGACTAGGAAAAGCCACCACGTTCCCAGTTTAGGAGAGGCTCTTTTCCTAGCTGGTTTCAACCGTGAGAGAGCCAGAAGGGCTGATCTCCACCAGTCGGGCTGCACAGCCTGAGTGCTTGGGGTAGGGCAGTCCTGAGCCAATGTGCCACCTTAGGAATGCAAGCCAAGTTTCCTTGCCACAGGAAGGCACACCGAGGCCTGGTGTTTTCTCTATGAAACTGACGTGGGCTTGAAGGGTGAGGCCTTTACAACAATGTGTATGGAGGTACTCGATTTGGGCTGCCTGGTGAAAGAACCTGCGCTCACCAGCACCCTGAGTACCTTTCCTGAACTTTGATTCCTAGCTGGGTGAACTCGCCCTTCGGAGGCTAGATGGGACCAAACGTGTTAAGCTTGTGGGGAAAGCCTTTGACCAATGACCAATATGCTTGTGCTTGTGCGAGGGTTACGCAGGCACTTGCCAACACAGGGTTTTGACCTTACCATAAGCTGTCCCTTTGGGCTGAAGCAGGCGGCGTGTGTGGATCACAGCCTGGGAAGCAGGACCTCAGGGGAGTCTGCCAACAGACTGCCCTCCAGTATAGCCAGCTGAGAAAAGGTGGCAAGGCTGATGGATCCCGCTTACAACGAAATGTTTCTCTTCAGCAGAGGAGATTTTGCTACCACACGTCAGCAGCTCCTCTCCCTCAGAGTGCTGTTCCTGGGTAGACTAGGAAAAGCCACCACGTTCCCAGCTTAGGAGAGGCTCTTTTCCTAGCTGGTTTCAACCGTGAGAGAGCCAGACGGGGTGATCTCCACCAGTCGGGCTGCACAGCCTGAGTGCTTGGGGTAGGGCAGTCCTGAGCCAATGTGCCACCTTAGGAATGCAAGCCAAGTTTCCTTGCCACAGGAAGGCACACCGAGGCCTGGTGTTTTCTCTATGAAACTGACGTGGGCTTGAAGGGTGAGGCCTTTACAACAATGTGTATGGAGGTACTCGATTTGGGCTGCCTGGTGAAAGAACCTGCGCTCACCAGCACCCTGAGTACCTTTCCTGAACTTTGATTCCTAGCTGGGTGAACTCGCCCTTCGGAGGCTAGATGGGACCAAACGTGTTAAGCTTGTGGGGAAAGCCTTTGACCAATGGCCAATATGCTTGTGCTTGTGCGAGGGTTACGCAGGCACTTGCAACACAGGGTTTTGACCTTACCATAAGCTGTCCCTTTGGGCTGAAGCAGGCGGCGTGTGTGGATCACAGCCTGGGAAGCAGGACCTCAGGGGAGTCTGCCAACAGACTGCCCTCCAGTATAGCCAGCTGAGAAAAGGTGGCAAGGCGGATGGATCCCGCTTACAACGAAATGTTTCTCTTCAGCAGAGGAGATTTTGCTACCACACGTCAGCAGCTCCTCTCCCTCAGAGTGCTGTTCCTGGGTAGACTAGGAAAAGCCACCACGTTCCCAGCTTAGGAGAGGCTCTTTTCCTAGCTGGTTTCAACCGTGAGAGAGCCAGAAGGGCTGATCTCCACCAGTCGGGCTGCACAGCCTGAGTGCTTGGGGTAGGGCAGTCCTGAGCCAATGTGCCACCTTAGGAATGCAAGCCAAGTTTCCTTGCCACAGGAAGGCACACCGAGGCCTGGTGTTTTCTCTATGAAACTGACGTGGGCTTGAAGGGTGAGGCCTTTACAACAATGTGTATGGAGGTACTCGATTTGGGCTGCCTGGTGAAAGAACCTGCGCTCACCAGCACCCTGAGTACCTTTCCTGAACTTTGATTCCTAGCTGGGTGAACTCGCCCTTCGGAGGCTAGATGGGACCAAACGTGTTAAGCTTGTGGGGAAAGCCTTTGACCAATGGCCAATATGCTTGTGCTTGTGCGAGGGTTACGCAGGCACTTGCCAACACAGGGTTTTGACCTTACCATAAGCTGTCCCTTTGGGCTGAAGCAGGCGGCGTGTGTGGATCACAGCCTGGGAAGCAGGACCTCAGGGGAGTCTGCCAACAGACTGCCCTCCAGTATAGCCAGCTGAGAAAAGGTGGCAAGGCGGATGGATCCCGCTTACAACGAAATGTTTCTCTTCAGCAGAGGAGATTTTGCTACCACACGTCAGCAGCTCCTCTCCCTCAGAGTGCTGTTCCTGGGTAGACTAGGAAAAGCCACCACGTTCCCAGCTTAGGAGAGGCTCTTTTCCTAGCTGGTTTCAACCGTGAGAGAGCCAGAAGGGCTGATCTCCACCAGTCGGGCTGCACAGCCTGAGTGCTTGGGGTAGGGCAGTCCTGAGCCAATGTGCCACCTTAGGAATGCAAGCCAAGTTTCCTTGCCACAGGAAGGCACACCGAGGCCTGGTGTTTTCTCTATGAAACTGACGTGGGCTTGAAGGGTGAGGCCTTTACAACAATGTGTATGGAGGTACTCGATTTGGGCTGCCTGGTGAAAGAACCTGCGCTCACCAGCACCCTGAGTACCTTTCCTGAACTTTGATTCCTAGCTGGGTGAACTCGCCCTTCGGAGGCTAGATGGGACCAAACGTGTTAAGCTTGTGGGGAAAGCCTTTGACCAATGGCCAATATGCTTGTGCTTGTGCGAGGGTTACGCAGGCACTTGCCAACACAGGGTTTTGACCTTACCATAAGCTGTCCCTTTGGGCTGAAGCAGGCGGCGTGTGTGGATCACAGCCTGGGAAGCAGGACCTCAGGGGAGTCTGCCAACAGACTGCCCTCCAGTATAGCCAGCTGAGAAAAGGTGGCAAGGCTGATGGATCCCGCTTACAACGAAATGTTTCTCTTCAGCAGAGGAGATTTTGCTACCACACGTCAGCAGCTCCTCTCCCTCAGAGTGCTGTTCCTGGGTAGACTAGGAAAAGCCACCACGTTCCCAGCTTAGGAGAGGCTCTTTTCCTAGCTGGTTTCAACCGTGAGAGAGCCAGAAGGGCTGATCTCCACCAGTCGGGCTGCACAGCCTGAGTGCTTGGGGTAGGGCAGTCCTGAGCCAATGTGCCACCTTAGGAATGCAAGCCAAGTTTCCTTGCCACAGGAAGGCACACCGAGGCCTGGTGTTTTCTCTATGAAACTGACGTGGGCTTGAAGGGTGAGGCCTTTACAACAATGTGTATGGAGGTACTCGATTTGGGCTGCCTGGTGAAAGAACCTGCGCTCACCAGCACCCTGAGTACCTTTCCTGAACTTTGATTCCTAGCTGGGTGAACTCGCCCTTCGGAGGCTAGATGGGACCAAACGTGTTAAGCTTGTGGGGAAAGCCTTTGACCAATGGCCAATATGCTTGTGCTTGTGCGAGGGTTACGCAGGCACTTGCAACACAGGGTTTTGACCTTACCATAAGCTGTCCCTTTGGGCTGAAGCAGGCGGCGTGTGTGGATCACAGCCTGGGAAGCAGGACCTCAGGGGAGTCTGCCAACAGACTGCCCTCCAGTATAGCCAGCTGAGAAAAGGTGGCAAGGCTGATGGATCCCGCTTACAACGAAATGTTTCTCTTCAGCAGAGGAGATTTTGCTACCACACGTCAGCAGCTCCTCTCCCTCAGAGTGCTGTTCCTGGGTAGACTAGGAAAAGCCACCACGTTCCCAGTTTAGGAGAGGCTCTTTTCCTAGCTGGTTTCAACCGTGAGAGAGCCAGAAGGGCTGATCTCCACCAGTCGGGCTGCACAGCCTGAGTGCTTGGGGTAGGGCAGTCCTGAGCCAATGTGCCACCTTAGGAATGCAAGCCAAGTTTCCTTGCCACAGGAAGGCACACCGAGGCCTGGTGTTTTCTCTATGAAACTGACGTGGGCTTGAAGGGTGAGGCCTTTACAACAATGTGTTTGGAGGTACTCGATTTGGGCTGCCTGGTGAAAGAACCTGCGCTCACCAGCACCCTGAGTACCTTTCCTGAACTTTGATTCCTAGCTGGGTGAACTCGCCCTTCGGAGGCTAGATGGGACCAAACGTGTTAAGCTTGTGGGGAAAGCCTTTGACCAATGGCCAATATGCTTGTGCTTGTGCGAGGGTTACGCAGGCACTTGCCAACACAGGGTTTTGACCTTACCATAAGCTGTCCCTTTGGGCTGAAGCAGGCGGCGTGTGTGGATCACAGCCTGGGAAGCAGGACCTCAGGGGAGTCTGCCAACAGACTGCCCTCCAGTATAGCCAGCTGAGAAAAGGTGGCAAGGCTGATGGATCCCGCTTACAACGAAATGTTTCTCTTCAGCAGAGGAGATTTTGCTACCACACGTCAGCAGCTCCTCTCCCTCAGAGTGCTGTTCCTGGGTAGACTAGGAAAAGCCACCACGTTCCCAGTTTAGGAGAGGCTCTTTTCCTAGCTGGTTTCAACCGTGAGAGAGCCAGAAGGGCTGATCTCCACCAGTCGGGCTGCACAGCCTGAGTGCTTGGGGTAGGGCAGTCCTGAGCCAATGTGCCACCTTAGGAATGCAAGCCAAGTTTCCTTGCCACAGGAAGGCACACCGAGGCCTGGTGTTTTCTCTATGAAACTGACGTGGGCTTGAAGGGTGAGGCCTTTACAACAATGTGTTTGGAGGTACTCGATTTGGGCTGCCTGGTGAAAGAACCTGCGCTCACCAGCACCCTGAGTACCTTTCCTGAACTTTGATTCCTAGCTGGGTGAACTCGCCCTTCGGAGGCTAGATGGGACCAAACGTGTTAAGCTTGTGGGGAAAGCCTTTGACCAATGGCCAATATGCTTGTGCTTGTGCGAGGGTTACGCAGGCACTTGCCAACACAGGGTTTTGACCTTACCATAAGCTGTCCCTTTGGGCTGAAGCAGGCGGCGTGTGTGGATCACAGCCTGGGAAGCAGGACCTCAGGGGAGTCTGCCAACAGACTGCCCTCCAGTATAGCCAGCTGAGAAAAGGTGGCAAGGCTGATGGATCCCGCTTACAACGAAATGTTTCTCTTCAGCAGAGGAGATTTTGCTACCACACGTCAGCAGCTCCTCTCCCTCAGAGTGCTGTTCCTGGGTAGACTAGGAAAAGCCACCACGTTCCCAGCTTAGGAGAGGCTCTTTTCCTAGCTGGTTTCAACCGTGAGAGAGCCAGAAGGGCTGATCTCCACCAGTCGGGCTGCACAGCCTGAGTGCTTCGGGTAGGGCAGTCCTGAGCCAATGTGCCACCTTAGGAATGCAAGCCAAGTTTCCTTGCCACAGGAAGGCACACCGAGGCCTGGTGTTTTCTCTATGAAACTGACGTGGGCTTGAAGGGTGAGGCCTTTACAACAATGTGTATGGAGGTACTCGATTTGGGCTGCCTGGTGAAAGAACCTGCGCTCACCAGCACCCTGAGTACCTTTCCTGAACTTTGATTCCTAGCTGGGTGAACTCGCCCTTCGGAGGCTAGATGGGACCAAACGTGTTAAGCTTGTGGGGAAAGCCTTTGACCAATGGCCAATATGCTTGTGCTTGTGCGAGGGTTACGCAGGCACTTGCCAACACAGGGTTTTGACCTTACCATAAGCTGTCCCTTTGGGCTGAAGCAGGCGGCGTGTGTGGATCACAGCCTGGGAAGCAGGACCTCAGGGGAGTCTGCCAACAGACTGCCCTCCAGTATAGCCAGCTGAGAAAAGGTGGCAAGGCTGATAGATCCCGCTTACAACGAAATGTTTCTCTTCAGCAGAGGAGATTTTGCTACCACACGTCAGCAGCTCCTCTCCCTCAGAGTGCTGTTCCTGGGTAGACTAGGAAAAGCCACCACGTTCCCAGCTTAGGAGAGGCTCTTTTCCTAGTTGGTTTCAACCGTGAGAGAGCCAGAAGGGCTGATCTCCACCAGTCGGGCTGCACAGCCTGAGTGCTTGGGGTAGGGCAGTCCTGAGCCAATGTGCCACCTTAGGAATGCAAGCCAAGTTTCCTTGCCACAGGAAGGCACACCGAGGCCTGGTGTTTTCTCTATGAAACTGACGTGGGCTTGAAGGGTGAGGCCTTTACAACAATGTGTATGGAGGTACTCGATTTGGGCTGCCTGGTGAAAGAACCTGCGCTCACCAGCACCCTGAGTACCTTTCCTGAACTTTGATTCCTAGCTGGGTGAACTCGCCCTTCGGAGGCTAGATGGGACCAAACGTGTTAAGCTTGTGGGGAAAGCCTTTGACCAATGGCCAATATGCTTGTGCTTGTGCGAGGGTTACGCAGGCACTTGCCAACACAGGGTTTTGACCTTACCATAAGCTGTCCCTTTGGGCTGAAGCAGGCGGCGTGTGTGGATCACAGCCTGGGAAGCAGGACCTCCGGGGAGTCTGCCAACAGACTGCCCTCCAGTATAGCCAGCTGAGAAAAGGTGGCAAGGCTGATGGATCCCGCTTACAACGAAATGTTTCTCTTCAGCAGAGGAGATTTTGCTACCACACGTCAGCAGCTCCTCTCCCTCAGAGTGCTGTTCCTGGGTAGACTAGGAAAAGCCACCACGTTCCCAGCTTAGGAGAGGCTCTTTTCCTAGCTGGTTTCAACCGTGAGAGAGCCAGAAGGGCTGATCTCCACCAGTCGGGCTGCACAGCCTGAGTGCTTCGGGTAGGGCAGTCCTGAGCCAATGTGCCACCTTAGGAATGCAAGCCAAGTTTCCTTGCCACAGGAAGGCACACCGAGGCCTGGTGTTTTCTCTATGAAACTGACGTGGGCTTGAAGGGTGAGGCCTTTACAACAATGTGTTTGGAGGTACTCGATTTGGGCTGCCTGGTGAAAGAACCTGCGCTCACCAGCACCCTGAGTACCTTTCCTGAACTTTGATTCCTAGCTGGGTGAACTCGCCCTTCGGAGGCTAGATGGGAACAAACGTGTTAAGCTTGTGGGGAAAGCCTTTGACCAATGGCCAATATGCTTGTGCTTGTGCGAGGGTTACGCAGGCACTTGCAACACAGGGTTTTCACCTTACCATAAGCTGTCCCTTTGGGCTGAAGCAGGCGGCGTGTGTGGATCACAGCCTGGGAAGCAGGACCTCAGGGGAGTCTGCCAACAGACTGCCCTCCAGTATAGCCAGCTGAGAAAAGGTGGCAAGGCTGATGGATCCCGCTTACAACGAAATGTTTCTCTTCAGCAGAGGAGATTTTGCTACCACACGTCAGCAGCTCCTCTCCCTCAGAGTGCTGTTCCTGGGTAGACTAGGAAAAGCCACCACGTTCCCAGCTTAGGAGAGGCTCTTTTCCTAGCTGGTTTCAACCGTGAGAGAGCCAGAAGGGCTGATCTCCACCAGTCGGGCTGCACAGCCTGAGTGCTTCGGGTAGGGCAGTCCTGAGCCAATGTGCCACCTTAGGAATGCAAGCCAAGTTTCCTTGCCACAGGAAGGCACACCGAGGCCTGGTGTTTTCTCTATGAAACTGACGTGGGCTTGAAGGGTGAGGCCTTTACAACAATGTGTATGGAGGTACTCGATTTGGGCTGCCTGGTGAAAGAACCTGCGCTCACCAGCACCCTGAGTACCTTTCCTGAACTTTGATTCCTAGCTGGGTGAACTCGCCCTTCGGAGGCTAGATGGGACCAAACGTGTTAAGCTTGTGGGGAAAGCCTTTGACCAATGGCCAATATGCTTGTGCTTGTGCGAGGGTTACGCAGGCACTTGCCAACACAGGGTTTTGACCTTACCATAAGCTGTCCCTTTGGGCTGAAGCAGGCGGCGTGTGTGGATCACAGCCTGGGAAGCAGGACCTCAGGGGAGTCTGCCAACAGACTGCCCTCCAGTATAGCCAGCTGAGAAAAGGTGGCAAGGCTGATAGATCCCGCTTACAACGAAATGTTTCTCTTCAGCAGAGGAGATTTTGCTACCACACGTCAGCAGCTCCTCTCCCTCAGAGTGCTGTTCCTGGGTAGACTAGGAAAAGCCACCACGTTCCCAGCTTAGGAGAGGCTCTTTTCCTAGTTGGTTTCAACCGTGAGAGAGCCAGAAGGGCTGATCTCCACCAGTCGGGCTGCACAGCCTGAGTGCTTGGGGTAGGGCAGTCCTGAGCCAATGTGCCACCTTAGGAATGCAAGCCAAGTTTCCTTGCCACAGGAAGGCACACCGAGGCCTGGTGTTTTCTCTATGAAACTGACGTGGGCTTGAAGGGTGAGGCCTTTACAACAATGTGTATGGAGGTACTCGATTTGGGCTGCCTGGTGAAAGAACCTGCGCTCACCAGCACCCTGAGTACCTTTCCTGAACTTTGATTCCTAGCTGGGTGAACTCGCCCTTCGGAGGCTAGATGGGACCAAACGTGTTAAGCTTGTGGGGAAAGCCTTTGACCAATGGCCAATATGCTTGTGCTTGTGCGAGGGTTACGCAGGCACTTGCCAACACAGGGTTTTGACCTTACCATAAGCTGTCCCTTTGGGCTGAAGCAGGCGGCGTGTGTGGATCACAGCCTGGGAAGCAGGACCTCCGGGGAGTCTGCCAACAGACTGCCCTCCAGTATAGCCAGCTGAGAAAAGGTGGCAAGGCTGATGGATCCCGCTTACAACGAAATGTTTCTCTTCAGCAGAGGAGATTTTGCTACCACACGTCAGCAGCTCCTCTCCCTCAGAGTGCTGTTCCTGGGTAGACTAGGAAAAGCCACCACGTTCCCAGCTTAGGAGAGGCTCTTTTCCTAGCTGGTTTCAACCGTGAGAGAGCCAGAAGGGCTGATCTCCACCAGTCGGGCTGCACAGCCTGAGTGCTTCGGGTAGGGCAGTCCTGAGCCAATGTGCCACCTTAGGAATGCAAGCCAAGTTTCCTTGCCACAGGAAGGCACACCGAGGCCTGGTGTTTTCTCTATGAAACTGACGTGGGCTTGAAGGGTGAGGCCTTTACAACAATGTGTTTGGAGGTACTCGATTTGGGCTGCCTGGTGAAAGAACCTGCGCTCACCAGCACCCTGAGTACCTTTCCTGAACTTTGATTCCTAGCTGGGTGAACTCGCCCTTCGGAGGCTAGATGGGACCAAACGTGTTAAGCTTGTGGGGAAAGCCTTTGACCAATGGCCAATATGCTTGTGCTTGTGCGAGGGTTACGCAGGCACTTGCAACACAGGGTTTTCACCTTACCATAAGCTGTCCCTTTGGGCTGAAGCAGGCGGCGTGTGTGGATCACAGCCTGGGAAGCAGGACCTCAGGGGAGTCTGCCAACAGACTGCCCTCCAGTATAGCCAGCTGAGAAAAGGTGGCAAGGCTGATGGATCCCGCTTACAACGAAATGTTTCTCTTCAGCAGAGGAGATTTTGCTACCACACGTCAGCAGCTCCTCTCCCTCAGAGTGCTGTTCCTGGGTAGACTAGGAAAAGCCACCACGTTCCCAGCTTAGGAGAGGCTCTTTTCCTAGCTGGTTTCAACCGTGAGAGAGCCAGAAGGGCTGATCTCCACCAGTCGGGCTGCACAGCCTGAGTGCTTCGGGTAGGGCAGTCCTGAGCCAATGTGCCACCTTAGGAATGCAAGCCAAGTTTCCTTGCCACAGGAAGGCACACCGAGGCCTGGTGTTTTCTCTATGAAACTGACGTGGGCTTGAAGGGTGAGGCCTTTACAACAATGTGTATGGAGGTACTCGATTTGGGCTGCCTGGTGAAAGAACCTGCGCTCACCAGCACCCTGAGTACCTTTCCTGAACTTTGATTCCTAGCTGGGTGAACTCGCCCTTCGGAGGCTAGATGGGACCAAACGTGTTAAGCTTGTGGGGAAAGCCTTTGACCAATGGCCAATATGCTTGTGCTTGTGCGAGGGTTACGCAGGCACTTGCCAACACAGGGTTTTGACCTTACCATAAGCTGTCCCTTTGGGCTGAAGCAGGCGGCGTGTGTGGATCACAGCCTGGGAAGCAGGACCTCAGGGGAGTCTGCCAACAGACTGCCCTCCAGTATAGCCAGCTGAGAAAAGGTGGCAAGGCTGATGGATCCCGCTTACAACGAAATGTTTCTCTTCAGCAGAGGAGATTTTGCTACCACACGTCAGCAGCTCCTCTCCCTCAGAGTGCTGTTCCTGGGTAGACTAGGAAAAGCCACCACGTTCCCAGCTTAGGAGAGGCTCTTTTCCTAGTTGGTTTCAACCGTGAGAGAGCCAGAAGGGCTGATCTCCACCAGTCGGGCTGCACAGCCTGAGTGCTTGGGGTAGGGCAGTCCTGAGCCAATGTGCCACCTTAGGAATGCAAGCCAAGTTTCCTTGCCACAGGAAGGCACACCGAGGCCTGGTGTTTTCTCTATGAAACTGACGTGGGCTTGAAGGGTGAGGCCTTTACAACAATGTGTATGGAGGTACTCGATTTGGGCTGCCTGGTGAAAGAACCTGCGCTCACCAGCACCCTGAGTACCTTTCCTGAACTTTGATTCCTAGCTGGGTGAACTCGCCCTTCGGAGGCTAGATGGGACCAAACGTGTTAAGCTTGTGGGGAAAGCCTTTGACCAATGGCCAATATGCTTGTGCTTGTGCGAGGGTTACGCAGGCACTTGCCAACACAGGGTTTTGACCTTACCATAAGCTGTCCCTTTGGGCTGAAGCAGGCGGCGTGTGTGGATCACAGCCTGGGAAGCAGGACCTCAGGGGAGTCTGCCAACAGACTGCCCTCCAGTATAGCCAGCTGAGAAAAGGTGGCAAGGCTGATGGATCCCGCTTACAACGAAATGTTTCTCTTCAGCAGAGGAGATTTTGCTACCACACGTCAGCAGCTCCTCTCCCTCAGAGTGCTGTTCCTGGGTAGACTAGGAAAAGCCACCACGTTCCCAGCTTAGGAGAGGCTCTTTTCCTAGCTGGTTTCAACCGTGAGAGAGCCAGAAGGGCTGATCTCCACCAGTCGGGCTGCACAGCCTGAGTGCTTCGGGTAGGGCAGTCCTGAGCCAATGTGCCACCTTAGGAATGCAAGCCAAGTTTCCTTGCCACAGGAAGGCACACCGAGGCCTGGTGTTTTCTCTATGAAACTGACGTGGGCTTGAAGGGTGAGGCCTTTACAACAATGTGTTTGGAGGTACTCGATTTGGGCTGCCTGGTGAAAGAACCTGCGCTCACCAGCACCCTGAGTACCTTTCCTGAACTTTGATTCCTAGCTGGGTGAACTCGCCCTTCGGAGGCTAGATGGGACCAAACGTGTTAAGCTTGTGGGGAAAGCCTTTGACCAATGGCCAATATGCTTGTGCTTGTGCGAGGGTTACGCAGGCACTTGCCAACACAGGGTTTTGACCTTACCATAAGCTGTCCCTTTGGGCTGAAGCAGGCGGCGTGTGTGGATCACAGCCTGGGAAGCAGGACCTCAGGGGAGTCTGCCAACAGACTGCCCTCCAGTATAGCCAGCTGAGAAAAGGTGGCAAGGCTGATGGATCCCGCTTACAACGAAATGTTTCTCTTCAGCAGAGGAGATTTTGCTACCACACGTCAGCAGCTCCTCTCCCTCAGAGTGCTGTTCCTGGGTAGACTAGGAAAAGCCACCACGTTCCCAGCTTAGGAGAGGCTCTTTTCCTAGCTGGTTTCAACCGTGAGAGAGCCAGAAGGGCTGATCTCCACCAGTCGGGCTGCACAGCCTGAGTGCTTCGGGTAGGGCAGTCCTGAGCCAATGTGCCACCTTAGGAATGCAAGCCAAGTTTCCTTGCCACAGGAAGGCACACCGAGGCCTGGTGTTTTCTCTATGAAACTGACGTGGGCTTGAAGGGTGAGGCCTTTACAACAATGTGTTTGGAGGTACTCGATTTGGGCTGCCTGGTGAAAGAACCTGCGCTCACCAGCACCCTGAGTACCTTTCCTGAACTTTGATTCCTAGCTGGGTGAACTCGCCCTTCGGAGGCTAGATGGGACCAAACGTGTTAAGCTTGTGGGGAAAGCCTTTGACCAATGGCCAATATGCTTGTGCTTGTGCGAGGGTTACGCAGGCACTTGCCAACACAGGGTTTTGACCTTACCATAAGCTGTCCCTTTGGGCTGAAGCAGGCGGCGTGTGTGGATCACAGCCTGGGAAGCAGGACCTCAGGGGAGTCTGCCAACAGACTGCCCTCCAGTATAGCCAGCTGAGAAAAGGTGGCAAGGCTGATGGATCCCGCTTACAACGAAATGTTTCTCTTCAGCAGAGGAGATTTTGCTACCACACGTCAGCAGCTCCTCTCCCTCAGAGTGCTGTTCCTGGGTAGACTAGGAAAAGCCACCACGTTCCCAGCTTAGGAGAGGCTCTTTTCCTAGCTGGTTTCAACCGTGAGAGAGCCAGAAGGGCTGATCTCCACCAGTCGGGCTGCACAGCCTGAGTGCTTCGGGTAGGGCAGTCCTGAGCCAATGTGCCACCTTAGGAATGCAAGCCAAGTTTCCTTGCCACAGGAAGGCACACCGAGGCCTGGTGTTTTCTCTATGAAACTGACGTGGGCTTGAAGGGTGAGGCCTTTACAACAATGTGTATGGAGGTACTCGATTTGGGCTGCCTGGTGAAAGAACCTGCGCTCACCAGCACCCTGAGTACCTTTCCTGAACTTTGATTCCTAGCTGGGTGAACTCGCCCTTCGGAGGCTAGATGGGACCAAACGTGTTAAGCTTGTGGGGAAAGCCTTTGACCAATGGCCAATATGCTTGTGCTTGTGCGAGGGTTACGCAGGCACTTGCCAACACAGGGTTTTGACCTTACCATAAGCTGTCCCTTTGGGCTGAAGCAGGCGGCGTGTGTGGATCACAGCCTGGGAAGCAGGACCTCCGGGGAGTCTGCCAACAGACTGCCCTCCAGTATAGCCAGCTGAGAAAAGGTGGCAAGGCTGATGGATCCCGCTTACAACGAAATGTTTCTCTTCAGCAGAGGAGATTTTGCTACCACACGTCAGCAGCTCCTCTCCCTCAGAGTGCTGTTCCTGGGTAGACTAGGAAAAGCCACCACGTTCCCAGCTTAGGAGAGGCTCTTTTCCTAGCTGGTTTCAACCGTGAGAGAGCCAGAAGGGCTGATCTCCACCAGTCGGGCTGCACAGCCTGAGTGCTTCGGGTAGGGCAGTCCTGAGCCAATGTGCCACCTTAGGAATGCAAGCCAAGTTTCCTTGCCACAGGAAGGCACACCGAGGCCTGGTGTTTTCTCTATGAAACTGACGTGGGCTTGAAGGGTGAGGCCTTTACAACAATGTGTTTGGAGGTACTCGATTTGGGCTGCCTGGTGAAAGAACCTGCGCTCACCAGCACCCTGAGTACCTTTCCTGAACTTTGATTCCTAGCTGGGTGAACTCGCCCTTCGGAGGCTAGATGGGACCAAACGTGTTAAGCTTGTGGGGAAAGCCTTTGACCAATGGCCAATATGCTTGTGCTTGTGCGAGGGTTACGCAGGCACTTGCAACACAGGGTTTTCACCTTACCATAAGCTGTCCCTTTGGGCTGAAGCAGGCGGCGTGTGTGGATCACAGCCTGGGAAGCAGGACCTCAGGGGAGTCTGCCAACAGACTGCCCTCCAGTATAGCCAGCTGAGAAAAGGTGGCAAGGCTGATGGATCCCGCTTACAACGAAATGTTTCTCTTCAGCAGAGGAGATTTTGCTACCACACGTCAGCAGCTCCTCTCCCTCAGAGTGCTGTTCCTGGGTAGACTAGGAAAAGCCACCACGTTCCCAGCTTAGGAGAGGCTCTTTTCCTAGTTGGTTTCAACCGTGAGAGAGCCAGAAGGGCTGATCTCCACCAGTCGGGCTGCACAGCCTGAGTGCTTCGGGTAGGGCAGTCCTGAGCCAATGTGCCACCTTAGGAATGCAAGCCAAGTTTCCTTGCCACAGGAAGGCACACCGAGGCCTGGTGTTTTCTCTATGAAACTGACGTGGGCTTGAAGGGTGAGGCCTTTACAACAATGTGTATGGAGGTACTCGATTTGGGCTGCCTGGTGAAAGAACCTGCGCTCACCAGCACCCTGAGTACCTTTCCTGAACTTTGATTCCTAGCTGGGTGAACTCGCCCTTCGGAGGCTAGATGGGACCAAACGTGTTAAGCTTGTGGGGAAAGCCTTTGACCAATGGCCAATATGCTTGTGCTTGTGCGAGGGTTACGCAGGCACTTGCAACACAGGGTTTTGACCTTACCATAAGCTGTCCCTTTGGGCTGAAGCAGGCGGCGTGTGTGGATCACAGCCTGGGAAGCAGGACCTCAGGGGAGTCTGCCAACAGACTGCCCTCCAGTATAGCCAGCTGAGAAAAGGTGGCAAGGCTGATGGATCCCGCTTACAACGAAATGTTTCTCTTCAGCAGAGGAGATTTTGCTACCACACGTCAGCAGCTCCTCTCCCTCAGAGTGCTGTTCCTGGGTAGACTAGGAAAAGCCACCACGTTCCCAGCTTAGGAGAGGCTCTTTTCCTAGCTGGTTTCAACCGTGAGAGAGCCAGAAGGGCTGATCTCCACCAGTCGGGCTGCACAGCCTGAGTGCTTGGGGTAGGGCAGTCCTGAGCCAATGTGCCACCTTAGGAATGCAAGCCAAGTTTCCTTGCCACAGGAAGGCACACCGAGGCCTGGTGTTTTCTCTATGAAACTGACGTGGGCTTGAAGGGTGAGGCCTTTACAACAATGTGTATGGAGGTACTCGATTTGGGCTGCCTGGTGAAAGAACCTGCGCTCACCAGCACCCTGAGTACCTTTCCTGAACTTTGATTCCTAGCTGGGTGAACTCGCCCTTCGGAGGCTAGATGGGACCAAACGTGTTAAGCTTGTGGGGAAAGCCTTTGACCAATGGCCAATATGCTTGTGCTTGTGCGAGGGTTACGCAGGCACTTGCAACACAGGGTTTTGACCTTACCATAAGCTGTCCCTTTGGGCTGAAGCAGGCGGCGTGTGTGGATCACAGCCTGGGAAGCAGGACCTCAGGGGAGTCTGCCAACAGACTGCCCTCCAGTATAGCCAGCTGAGAAAAGGTGGCAAGGCTGATAGATCCCGCTTACAACGAAATGTTTCTCTTCAGCAGAGGAGATTTTGCTACCACACGTCAGCAGCTCCTCTCCCTCAGAGTGCTGTTCCTGGGTAGACTAGGAAAAGCCACCACGTTCCCAGCTTAGGAGAGGCTCTTTTCCTAGTTGGTTTCAACCGTGAGAGAGCCAGAAGGGCTGATCTCCACCAGTCGGGCTGCACAGCCCGAGTGCTTGGGGTAGGGCAGTCCTGAGCCAAAGTGCCACCTTAGGAATGCAAGCCAAGTTTCCTTGCCACAGGAAGGCACACCGAGGCCTGGTGTTTTCTCTATGAAACTGACGTGGGCTTGAAGGGTGAGGCCTTTACAACAATGTGTATGGAGGTACTCGATTTGGGCTGCCTGGTGAAAGAACCTGCGCTCACCAGCACCCTGAGTACCTTTCCTGAACTTTGATTCCTAGCTGGGTGAACTCGCCCTTCGGAGGCTAGATGGGACCAAACGTGTTAAGCTTGTGGGGAAAGCCTTTGACCAATGGCCAATATGCTTGTGCTTGTGCGAGGGTTACGCAGGCACTTGCCAACACAGGGTTTTGACCTTACCATAAGCTGTCCCTTTGGGCTGAAGCAGGCGGCGTGTGTGGATCACAGCCTGGGAAGCAGGACCTCCGGGGAGTCTGCCAACAGACTGCCCTCCAGTATAGCCAGCTGAGAAAAGGTGGCAAGGCTGATGGATCCCGCTTACAACGAAATGTTTCTCTTCAGCAGAGGAGATTTTGCTACCACACGTCAGCAGCTCCTCTCCCTCAGAGTGCTGTTCCTGGGTAGACTAGGAAAAGCCACCACGTTCCCAGCTTAGGAGAGGCTCTTTTCCTAGCTGGTTTCAACCGTGAGAGAGCCAGAAGGGCTGATCTCCACCAGTCGGGCTGCACAGCCTGAGTGCTTCGGGTAGGGCAGTCCTGAGCCAATGTGCCACCTTAGGAATGCAAGCCAAGTTTCCTTGCCACAGGAAGGCACACCGAGGCCTGGTGTTTTCTCTATGAAACTGACGTGGGCTTGAAGGGTGAGGCCTTTACAACAATGTGTTTGGAGGTACTCGATTTGGGCTGCCTGGTGAAAGAACCTGCGCTCACCAGCACCCTGAGTACCTTTCCTGAACTTTGATTCCTAGCTGGGTGAACTCGCCCTTCGGAGGCTAGATGGGACCAAACGTGTTAAGCTTGTGGGGAAAGCCTTTGACCAATGGCCAATATGCTTGTGCTTGTGCGAGGGTTACGCAGGCACTTGCAACACAGGGTTTTCACCTTACCATAAGCTGTCCCTTTGGGCTGAAGCAGGCGGCGTGTGTGGATCACAGCCTGGGAAGCAGGACCTCAGGGGAGTCTGCCAACAGACTGCCCTCCAGTATAGCCAGCTGAGAAAAGGTGGCAAGGCTGATGGATCCCGCTTACAACGAAATGTTTCTCTTCAGCAGAGGAGATTTTGCTACCACACGTCAGCAGCTCCTCTCCCTCAGAGTGCTGTTCCTGGGTAGACTAGGAAAAGCCACCACGTTCCCAGCTTAGGAGAGGCTCTTTTCCTAGCTGGTTTCAACCGTGAGAGAGCCAGAAGGGCTGATCTCCACCAGTCGGGCTGCACAGCCTGAGTGCTTCGGGTAGGGCAGTCCTGAGCCAATGTGCCACCTTAGGAATGCAAGCCAAGTTTCCTTGCCACAGGAAGGCACACCGAGGCCTGGTGTTTTCTCTATGAAACTGACGTGGGCTTGAAGGGTGAGGCCTTTACAACAATGTGTTTGGAGGTACTCGATTTGGGCTGCCTGGTGAAAGAACCTGCGCTCACCAGCACCCTGAGTACCTTTCCTGAACTTTGATTCCTAGCTGGGTGAACTCGCCCTTCGGAGGCTAGATGGGACCAAACGTGTTAAGCTTGTGGGGAAAGCCTTTGACCAATGGCCAATATGCTTGTGCTTGTGCGAGGGTTACGCAGGCACTTGCCAACACAGGGTTTTGACCTTACCATAAGCTGTCCCTTTGGGCTGAAGCAGGCGGCGTGTGTGGATCACAGCCTGGGAAGCAGGACCTCAGGGGAGTCTGCCAACAGACTGCCCTCCAGTATAGCCAGCTGAGAAAAGGTGGCAAGGCTGATGGATCCCGCTTACAACGAAATGTTTCTCTTCAGCAGAGGAGATTTTGCTACCACACGTCAGCAGCTCCTCTCCCTCAGAGTGCTGTTCCTGGGTAGACTAGGAAAAGCCACCACGTTCCCAGCTTAGGAGAGGCTCTTTTCCTAGCTGGTTTCAACCGTGAGAGAGCCAGAAGGGCTGATCTCCACCAGTCGGGCTGCACAGCCTGAGTGCTTCGGGTAGGGCAGTCCTGAGCCAATGTGCCACCTTAGGAATGCAAGCCAAGTTTCCTTGCCACAGGAAGGCACACCGAGGCCTGGTGTTTTCTCTATGAAACTGACGTGGGCTTGAAGGGTGAGGCCTTTACAACAATGTGTTTGGAGGTACTCGATTTGGGCTGCCTGGTGAAAGAACCTGCGCTCACCAGCACCCTGAGTACCTTTCCTGAACTTTGATTCCTAGCTGGGTGAACTCGCCCTTCGGAGGCTAGATGGGACCAAACGTGTTAAGCTTGTGGGGAAAGCCTTTGACCAATGGCCAATATGCTTGTGCTTGTGCGAGGGTTACGCAGGCACTTGCCAACACAGGGTTTTGACCTTACCATAAGCTGTCCCTTTGGGCTGAAGCAGGCGGCGTGTGTGGATCACAGCCTGGGAAGCAGGACCTCAGGGGAGTCTGCCAACAGACTGCCCTCCAGTATAGCCAGCTGAGAAAAGGTGGCAAGGCTGATGGATCCCGCTTACAACGAAATGTTTCTCTTCAGCAGAGGAGATTTTGCTACCACACGTCAGCAGCTCCTCTCCCTCAGAGTGCTGTTCCTGGGTAGACTAGGAAAAGCCACCACGTTCCCAGCTTAGGAGAGGCTCTTTTCCTAGCTGGTTTCAACCGTGAGAGAGCCAGAAGGGCTGATCTCCACCAGTCGGGCTGCACAGCCTGAGTGCTTCGGGTAGGGCAGTCCTGAGCCAATGTGCCACCTTAGGAATGCAAGCCAAGTTTCCTTGCCACAGGAAGGCACACCGAGGCCTGGTGTTTTCTCTATGAAACTGACGTGGGCTTGAAGGGTGAGGCCTTTACAACAATGTGTATGGAGGTACTCGATTTGGGCTGCCTGGTGAAAGAACCTGCGCTCACCAGCACCCTGAGTACCTTTCCTGAACTTTGATTCCTAGCTGGGTGAACTCGCCCTTCGGAGGCTAGATGGGACCAAACGTGTTAAGCTTGTGGGGAAAGCCTTTGACCAATGGCCAATATGCTTGTGCTTGTGCGAGGGTTACGCAGGCACTTGCAACACAGGGTTTTGACCTTACCATAAGCTGTCCCTTTGGGCTGAAGCAGGCGGCGTGTGTGGATCACAGCCTGGGAAGCAGGACCTCAGGGGAGTCTGCCAACAGACTGCCCTCCAGTATAGCCAGCTGAGAAAAGGTGGCAAGGCTGATGGATCCCGCTTACAACGATATGTTTCTCTTCAGCAGAGGAGATTTTGCTACCACACGTCAGCAGCTCCTCTCCCTCAGAGTGCTGTTCCTGGGTAGACTAGGAAAAGCCACCACGTTCCCAGCTTAGGAGAGGCTCTTTTCCTAGCTGGTTTCAACCGTGAGAGAGCCAGAAGGGCTGATCTCCACCAGTCGGGCTGCACAGCCTGAGTGCTTGGGGTAGGGCAGTCCTGAGCCAATGTGCCACCTTAGGAATGCAAGCCAAGTTTCCTTGCCACAGGAAGGCACACCGAGGCCTGGTGTTTTCTCTATGAAACTGACGTGGGCTTGAAGGGTGAGGCCTTTACAACAATGTGTATGGAGGTACTCGATTTGGGCTGCCTGGTGAAAGAACCTGCGCTCACCAGCACCCTGAGTACCTTTCCTGAACTTTGATTCCTAGCTGGGTGAACTCGCCCTTCGGAGGCTAGATGGGACCAAACGTGTTAAGCTTGTGGGGAAAGCCTTTGACCAATGGCCAATATGCTTGTGCTTGTGCGAGGGTTACGCAGGCACTTGCCAACACAGGGTTTTGACCTTACCATAAGCTGTCCCTTTGGGCTGAAGCAGGCGGCGTGTGTGGATCACAGCCTGGGAAGCAGGACCTCAGGGGAGTCTGCCAACAGACTGCCCTCCAGTATAGCCAGCTGAGAAAAGGTGGCAAGGCTGATGGATCCCGCTTACAACGAAATGTTTCTCTTCAGCAGAGGAGATTTTGCTACCACACGTCAGCAGCTCCTCTCCCTCAGAGTGCTGTTCCTGGGTAGACTAGGAAAAGCCACCACGTTCCCAGCTTAGGAGAGGCTCTTTTCCTAGCTGGTTTCAACCGTGAGAGAGCCAGAAGGGCTGATCTCCACCAGTCGGGCTGCACAGCCCGAGTGCTTGGGGTAGGGCAGTCCTGAGCCAATGTGCCACCTTAGGAATGCAAGCCAAGTTTCCTTGCCACAGGAAGGCACACCGAGGCCTGGTGTTTTCTCTATGAAACTGACGTGGGCTTGAAGGGTGAGGCCTTTACAACAATGTGTATGGAGGTACTCGATTTGGGCTGCCTGGTGAAAGAACCTGCGCTCACCAGCACCCTGAGTACCTTTCCTGAACTTTGATTCCTAGCTGGGTGAACTCGCCCTTCGGAGGCTAGATGGGACCAAACGTGTTAAGCTTGTGGGGAAAGCCTTTGACCAATGGCCAATATGCTTGTGCTTGTGCGAGGGTTACGCAGGCACTTGCAACACAGGGTTTTCACCTTACCATAAGCTGTCCCTTTGGGCTGAAGCAGGCGGCGTGTGTGGATCACAGCCTGGGAAGCAGGACCTCAGGGGAGTCTGCCAACAGACTGCCCTCCAGTATAGCCAGCTGAGAAAAGGTGGCAAGGCTGATGGATCCCGCTTACAACGAAATGTTTCTCTTCAGCAGAGGAGATTTTGCTACCACACGTCAGCAGCTCCTCTCCCTCAGAGTGCTGTTCCTGGGTAGACTAGGAAAAGCCACCACGTTCCCAGTTTAGGAGAGGCTCTTTTCCTAGCTGGTTTCAACCGTGAGAGAGCCAGAAGGGCTGATCTCCACCAGTCGGGCTGCACAGCCTGAGTGCTTCGGGTAGGGCAGTCCTGAGCCAATGTGCCACCTTAGGAATGCAAGCCAAGTTTCCTTGCCACAGGAAGGCACACCGAGGCCTGGTGTTTTCTCTATGAAACTGACGTGGGCTTGAAGGGTGAGGCCTTTACAACAATGTGTTTGGAGGTACTCGATTTGGGCTGCCTGGTGAAAGAACCTGCGCTCACCAGCACCCTGAGTACCTTTCCTGAACTTTGATTCCTAGCTGGGTGAACTCGCCCTTCGGAGGCTAGATGGGACCAAACGTGTTAAGCTTGTGGGGAAAGCCTTTGACCAATGGCCAATATGCTTGTGCTTGTGCGAGGGTTACGCAGGCACTTGCCAACACAGGGTTTTGACCTTACCATAAGCTGTCCCTTTGGGCTGAAGCAGGCGGCGTGTGTGGATCACAGCCTGGGAAGCAGGACCTCAGGGGAGTCTGCCAACAGACTGCCCTCCAGTATAGCCAGCTGAGAAAAGGTGGCAAGGCTGATGGATCCCGCTTACAACGAAATGTTTCTCTTCAGCAGAGGAGATTTTGCTACCACACGTCAGCAGCTCCTCTCCCTCAGAGTGCTGTTCCTGGGTAGACTAGGAAAAGCCACCACGTTCCCAGCTTAGGAGAGGCTCTTTTCCTAGCTGGTTTCAACCGTGAGAGAGCCAGAAGGGCTGATCTCCACCAGTCGGGCTGCACAGCCTGAGTGCTTCGGGTAGGGCAGTCCTGAGCCAATGTGCCACCTTAGGAATGCAAGCCAAGTTTCCTTGCCACAGGAAGGCACACCGAGGCCTGGTGTTTTCTCTATGAAACTGACGTGGGCTTGAAGGGTGAGGCCTTTACAACAATGTGTATGGAGGTACTCGATTTGGGCTGCCTGGTGAAAGAACCTGCGCTCACCAGCACCCTGAGTACCTTTCCTGAACTTTGATTCCTAGCTGGGTGAACTCGCCCTTCGGAGGCTAGATGGGACCAAACGTGTTAAGCTTGTGGGGAAAGCCTTTGACCAATGGCCAATATGCTTGTGCTTGTGCGAGGGTTACGCAGGCACTTGCCAACACAGGGTTTTGACCTTACCATAAGCTGTCCCTTTGGGCTGAAGCAGGCGGCGTGTGTGGATCACAGCCTGGGAAGCAGGACCTCAGGGGAGTCTGCCAACAGACTGCCCTCCAGTATAGCCAGCTGAGAAAAGGTGGCAAGGCTGATGGATCCCGCTTACAACGAAATGTTTCTCTTCAGCAGAGGAGATTTTGCTACCACACGTCAGCAGCTCCTCTCCCTCAGAGTGCTGTTCCTGGGTAGACTAGGAAAAGCCACCACGTTCCCAGCTTAGGAGAGGCTCTTTTCCTAGCTGGTTTCAACCGTGAGAGAGCCAGAAGGGCTGATCTCCACCAGTCGGGCTGCACAGCCTGAGTGCTTCGGGTAGGGCAGTCCTGAGCCAATGTGCCACCTTAGGAATGCAAGCCAAGTTTCCTTGCCACAGGAAGGCACACCGAGGCCTGGTGTTTTCTCTATGAAACTGACGTGGGCTTGAAGGGTGAGGCCTTTACAACAATGTGTTTGGAGGTACTCGATTTGGGCTGCCTGGTGAAAGAACCTGCGCTCACCAGCACCCTGAGTACCTTTCCTGAACTTTGATTCCTAGCTGGGTGAACTCGCCCTTCGGAGGCTAGATGGGACCAAACGTGTTAAGCTTGTGGGGAAAGCCTTTGACCAATGGCCAATATGCTTGTGCTTGTGCGAGGGTTACGCAGGCACTTGCAACACAGGGTTTTCACCTTACCATAAGCTGTCCCTTTGGGCTGAAGCAGGCGGCGTGTGTGGATCACAGCCTGGGAAGCAGGACCTCAGGGGAGTCTGCCAACAGACTGCCCTCCAGTATAGCCAGCTGAGAAAAGGTGGCAAGGCTGATGGATCCCGCTTACAACGAAATGTTTCTCTTCAGCAGAGGAGATTTTGCTACCACACGTCAGCAGCTCCTCTCCCTCAGAGTGCTGTTCCTGGGTAGACTAGGAAAAGCCACCACGTTCCCAGCTTAGGAGAGGCTCTTTTCCTAGCTGGTTTCAACCGTGAGAGAGCCAGAAGGGCTGATCTCCACCAGTCGGGCTGCACAGCCTGAGTGCTTCGGGTAGGGCAGTCCTGAGCCAATGTGCCACCTTAGGAATGCAAGCCAAGTTTCCTTGCCACAGGAAGGCACACCGAGGCCTGGTGTTTTCTCTATGAAACTGACGTGGGCTTGAAGGGTGAGGCCTTTACAACAATGTGTTTGGAGGTACTCGATTTGGGCTGCCTGGTGAAAGAACCTGCGCTCACCAGCACCCTGAGTACCTTTCCTGAACTTTGATTCCTAGCTGGGTGAACTCGCCCTTCGGAGGCTAGATGGGACCAAACGTGTTAAGCTTGTGGGGAAAGCCTTTGACCAATGGCCAATATGCTTGTGCTTGTGCGAGGGTTACGCAGGCACTTGCCAACACAGGGTTTTGACCTTACCATAAGCTGTCCCTTTGGGCTGAAGCAGGCGGCGTGTGTGGATCACAGCCTGGGAAGCAGGACCTCAGGGGAGTCTGCCAACAGACTGCCCTCCAGTATAGCCAGCTGAGAAAAGGTGGCAAGGCTGATGGATCCCGCTTACAACGAAATGTTTCTCTTCAGCAGAGGAGATTTTGCTACCACACGTCAGCAGCTCCTCTCCCTCAGAGTGCTGTTCCTGGGTAGACTAGGAAAAGCCACCACGTTCCCAGCTTAGGAGAGGCTCTTTTCCTAGCTGGTTTCAACCGTGAGAGAGCCAGAAGGGCTGATCTCCACCAGTCGGGCTGCACAGCCTGAGTGCTTCGGGTAGGGCAGTCCTGAGCCAATGTGCCACCTTAGGAATGCAAGCCAAGTTTCCTTGCCACAGGAAGGCACACCGAGGCCTGGTGTTTTCTCTATGAAACTGACGTGGGCTTGAAGGGTGAGGCCTTTACAACAATGTGTTTGGAGGTACTCGATTTGGGCTGCCTGGTGAAAGAACCTGCGCTCACCAGCACCCTGAGTACCTTTCCTGAACTTTGATTCCTAGCTGGGTGAACTCGCCCTTCGGAGGCTAGATGGGACCAAACGTGTTAAGCTTGTGGGGAAAGCCTTTGACCAATGGCCAATATGCTTGTGCTTGTGCGAGGGTTACGCAGGCACTTGCCAACACAGGGTTTTGACCTTACCATAAGCTGTCCCTTTGGGCTGAAGCAGGCGGCGTGTGTGGATCACAGCCTGGGAAGCAGGACCTCAGGGGAGTCTGCCAACAGACTGCCCTCCAGTATAGCCAGCTGAGAAAAGGTGGCAAGGCTGATGGATCCCGCTTACAACGAAATGTTTCTCTTCAGCAGAGGAGATTTTGCTACCACACGTCAGCAGCTCCTCTCCCTCAGAGTGCTGTTCCTGGGTAGACTAGGAAAAGCCACCACGTTCCCAGCTTAGGAGAGGCTCTTTTCCTAGCTGGTTTCAACCGTGAGAGAGCCAGAAGGGCTGATCTCCACCAGTCGGGCTGCACAGCCTGAGTGCTTCGGGTAGGGCAGTCCTGAGCCAATGTGCCACCTTAGGAATGCAAGCCAAGTTTCCTTGCCACAGGAAGGCACACCGAGGCCTGGTGTTTTCTCTATGAAACTGACGTGGGCTTGAAGGGTGAGGCCTTTACAACAATGTGTATGGAGGTACTCGATTTGGGCTGCCTGGTGAAAGAACCTGCGCTCACCAGCACCCTGAGTACCTTTCCTGAACTTTGATTCCTAGCTGGGTGAACTCGCCCTTCGGAGGCTAGATGGGACCAAACGTGTTAAGCTTGTGGGGAAAGCCTTTGACCAATGGCCAATATGCTTGTGCTTGTGCGAGGGTTACGCAGGCACTTGCAACACAGGGTTTTGACCTTACCATAAGCTGTCCCTTTGGGCTGAAGCAGGCGGCGTGTGTGGATCACAGCCTGGGAAGCAGGACCTCAGGGGAGTCTGCCAACAGACTGCCCTCCAGTATAGCCAGCTGAGAAAAGGTGGCAAGGCTGATGGATCCCGCTTACAACGATATGTTTCTCTTCAGCAGAGGAGATTTTGCTACCACACGTCAGCAGCTCCTCTCCCTCAGAGTGCTGTTCCTGGGTAGACTAGGAAAAGCCACCACGTTCCCAGCTTAGGAGAGGCTCTTTTCCTAGCTGGTTTCAACCGTGAGAGAGCCAGAAGGGCTGATCTCCACCAGTCGGGCTGCACAGCCTGAGTGCTTGGGGTAGGGCAGTCCTGAGCCAATGTGCCACCTTAGGAATGCAAGCCAAGTTTCCTTGCCACAGGAAGGCACACCGAGGCCTGGTGTTTTCTCTATGAAACTGACGTGGGCTTGAAGGGTGAGGCCTTTACAACAATGTGTATGGAGGTACTCGATTTGGGCTGCCTGGTGAAAGAACCTGCGCTCACCAGCACCCTGAGTACCTTTCCTGAACTTTGATTCCTAGCTGGGTGAACTCGCCCTTCGGAGGCTAGATGGGACCAAACGTGTTAAGCTTGTGGGGAAAGCCTTTGACCAATGGCCAATATGCTTGTGCTTGTGCGAGGGTTACGCAGGCACTTGCCAACACAGGGTTTTGACCTTACCATAAGCTGTCCCTTTGGGCTGAAGCAGGCGGCGTGTGTGGATCACAGCCTGGGAAGCAGGACCTCAGGGGAGTCTGCCAACAGACTGCCCTCCAGTATAGCCAGCTGAGAAAAGGTGGCAAGGCTGATGGATCCCGCTTACAACGAAATGTTTCTCTTCAGCAGAGGAGATTTTGCTACCACACGTCAGCAGCTCCTCTCCCTCAGAGTGCTGTTCCTGGGTAGACTAGGAAAAGCCACCACGTTCCCAGCTTAGGAGAGGCTCTTTTCCTAGCTGGTTTCAACCGTGAGAGAGCCAGAAGGGCTGATCTCCACCAGTCGGGCTGCACAGCCCGAGTGCTTGGGGTAGGGCAGTCCTGAGCCAATGTGCCACCTTAGGAATGCAAGCCAAGTTTCCTTGCCACAGGAAGGCACACCGAGGCCTGGTGTTTTCTCTATGAAACTGACGTGGGCTTGAAGGGTGAGGCCTTTACAACAATGTGTATGGAGGTACTCGATTTGGGCTGCCTGGTGAAAGAACCTGCGCTCACCAGCACCCTGAGTACCTTTCCTGAACTTTGATTCCTAGCTGGGTGAACTCGCCCTTCGGAGGCTAGATGGGACCAAACGTGTTAAGCTTGTGGGGAAAGCCTTTGACCAATGGCCAATATGCTTGTGCTTGTGCGAGGGTTACGCAGGCACTTGCAACACAGGGTTTTCACCTTACCATAAGCTGTCCCTTTGGGCTGAAGCAGGCGGCGTGTGTGGATCACAGCCTGGGAAGCAGGACCTCAGGGGAGTCTGCCAACAGACTGCCCTCCAGTATAGCCAGCTGAGAAAAGGTGGCAAGGCTGATGGATCCCGCTTACAACGAAATGTTTCTCTTCAGCAGAGGAGATTTTGCTACCACACGTCAGCAGCTCCTCTCCCTCAGAGTGCTGTTCCTGGGTAGACTAGGAAAAGCCACCACGTTCCCAGTTTAGGAGAGGCTCTTTTCCTAGCTGGTTTCAACCGTGAGAGAGCCAGAAGGGCTGATCTCCACCAGTCGGGCTGCACAGCCTGAGTGCTTCGGGTAGGGCAGTCCTGAGCCAATGTGCCACCTTAGGAATGCAAGCCAAGTTTCCTTGCCACAGGAAGGCACACCGAGGCCTGGTGTTTTCTCTATGAAACTGACGTGGGCTTGAAGGGTGAGGCCTTTACAACAATGTGTTTGGAGGTACTCGATTTGGGCTGCCTGGTGAAAGAACCTGCGCTCACCAGCACCCTGAGTACCTTTCCTGAACTTTGATTCCTAGCTGGGTGAACTCGCCCTTCGGAGGCTAGATGGGACCAAACGTGTTAAGCTTGTGGGGAAAGCCTTTGACCAATGGCCAATATGCTTGTGCTTGTGCGAGGGTTACGCAGGCACTTGCCAACACAGGGTTTTGACCTTACCATAAGCTGTCCCTTTGGGCTGAAGCAGGCGGCGTGTGTGGATCACAGCCTGGGAAGCAGGACCTCAGGGGAGTCTGCCAACAGACTGCCCTCCAGTATAGCCAGCTGAGAAAAGGTGGCAAGGCTGATGGATCCCGCTTACAACGAAATGTTTCTCTTCAGCAGAGGAGATTTTGCTACCACACGTCAGCAGCTCCTCTCCCTCAGAGTGCTGTTCCTGGGTAGACTAGGAAAAGCCACCACGTTCCCAGCTTAGGAGAGGCTCTTTTCCTAGCTGGTTTCAACCGTGAGAGAGCCAGAAGGGCTGATCTCCACCAGTCGGGCTGCACAGCCTGAGTGCTTCGGGTAGGGCAGTCCTGAGCCAATGTGCCACCTTAGGAATGCAAGCCAAGTTTCCTTGCCACAGGAAGGCACACCGAGGCCTGGTGTTTTCTCTATGAAACTGACGTGGGCTTGAAGGGTGAGGCCTTTACAACAATGTGTATGGAGGTACTCGATTTGGGCTGCCTGGTGAAAGAACCTGCGCTCACCAGCACCCTGAGTACCTTTCCTGAACTTTGATTCCTAGCTGGGTGAACTCGCCCTTCGGAGGCTAGATGGGACCAAACGTGTTAAGCTTGTGGGGAAAGCCTTTGACCAATGGCCAATATGCTTGTGCTTGTGCGAGGGTTACGCAGGCACTTGCAACACAGGGTTTTGACCTTACCATAAGCTGTCCCTTTGGGCTGAAGCAGGCGGCGTGTGTGGATCACAGCCTGGGAAGCAGGACCTCAGGGGAGTCTGCCAACAGACTGCCCTCCAGTATAGCCAGCTGAGAAAAGGTGGCAAGGCTGATAGATCCCGCTTACAACGAAATGTTTCTCTTCAGCAGAGGAGATTTTGCTACCACACGTCAGCAGCTCCTCTCCCTCAGAGTGCTGTTCCTGGGTAGACTAGGAAAAGCCACCACGTTCCCAGCTTAGGAGAGGCTCTTTTCCTAGTTGGTTTCAACCGTGAGAGAGCCAGAAGGGCTGATCTCCACCAGTCGGGCTGCACAGCCTGAGTGCTTGGGGTAGGGCAGTCCTGAGCCAATGTGCCACCTTAGGAATGCAAGCCAAGTTTCCTTGCCACAGGAAGGCACACCGAGGCCTGGTGTTTTCTCTATGAAACTGACGTGGGCTTGAAGGGTGAGGCCTTTACAACAATGTGTATGGAGGTACTCGATTTGGGCTGCCTGGTGAAAGAACCTGCGCTCACCAGCACCCTGAGTACCTTTCCTGAACTTTGATTCCTAGCTGGGTGAACTCGCCCTTCGGAGGCTAGATGGGACCAAACGTGTTAAGCTTGTGGGGAAAGCCTTTGACCAATGGCCAATATGCTTGTGCTTGTGCGAGGGTTACGCAGGCACTTGCCAACACAGGGTTTTGACCTTACCATAAGCTGTCCCTTTGGGCTGAAGCAGGCGGCGTGTGTGGATCACAGCCTGGGAAGCAGGACCTCCGGGGAGTCTGCCAACAGACTGCCCTCCAGTATAGCCAGCTGAGAAAAGGTGGCAAGGCTGATGGATCCCGCTTACAACGAAATGTTTCTCTTCAGCAGAGGAGATTTTGCTACCACACGTCAGCAGCTCCTCTCCCTCAGAGTGCTGTTCCTGGGTAGACTAGGAAAAGCCACCACGTTCCCAGCTTAGGAGAGGCTCTTTTCCTAGCTGGTTTCAACCGTGAGAGAGCCAGAAGGGCTGATCTCCACCAGTCGGGCTGCACAGCCTGAGTGCTTCGGGTAGGGCAGTCCTGAGCCAATGTGCCACCTTAGGAATGCAAGCCAAGTTTCCTTGCCACAGGAAGGCACACCGAGGCCTGGTGTTTTCTCTATGAAACTGACGTGGGCTTGAAGGGTGAGGCCTTTACAACAATGTGTTTGGAGGTACTCGATTTGGGCTGCCTGGTGAAAGAACCTGCGCTCACCAGCACCCTGAGTACCTTTCCTGAACTTTGATTCCTAGCTGGGTGAACTCGCCCTTCGGAGGCTAGATGGGACCAAACGTGTTAAGCTTGTGGGGAAAGCCTTTGACCAATGGCCAATATGCTTGTGCTTGTGCGAGGGTTACGCAGGCACTTGCCAACACAGGGTTTTGACCTTACCATAAGCTGTCCCTTTGGGCTGAAGCAGGCGGCGTGTGTGGATCACAGCCTGGGAAGCAGGACCTCAGGGGAGTCTGCCAACAGACTGCCCTCCAGTATAGCCAGCTGAGAAAAGGTGGCAAGGCTGATGGATCCCGCTTACAACGAAATGTTTCTCTTCAGCAGAGGAGATTTTGCTACCACACGTCAGCAGCTCCTCTCCCTCAGAGTGCTGTTCCTGGGTAGACTAGGAAAAGCCACCACGTTCCCAGCTTAGGAGAGGCTCTTTTCCTAGCTGGTTTCAACCGTGAGAGAGCCAGAAGGGCTGATCTCCACCAGTCGGGCTGCACAGCCTGAGTGCTTCGGGTAGGGCAGTCCTGAGCCAATGTGCCACCTTAGGAATGCAAGCCAAGTTTCCTTGCCACAGGAAGGCACACCGAGGCCTGGTGTTTTCTCTATGAAACTGACGTGGGCTTGAAGGGTGAGGCCTTTACAACAATGTGTTTGGAGGTACTCGATTTGGGCTGCCTGGTGAAAGAACCTGCGCTCACCAGCACCCTGAGTACCTTTCCTGAACTTTGATTCCTAGCTGGGTGAACTCGCCCTTCGGAGGCTAGATGGGACCAAACGTGTTAAGCTTGTGGGGAAAGCCTTTGACCAATGGCCAATATGCTTGTGCTTGTGCGAGGGTTACGCAGGCACTTGCCAACACAGGGTTTTGACCTTACCATAAGCTGTCCCTTTGGGCTGAAGCAGGCGGCGTGTGTGGATCACAGCCTGGGAAGCAGGACCTCAGGGGAGTCTGCCAACAGACTGCCCTCCAGTATAGCCAGCTGAGAAAAGGTGGCAAGGCTGATGGATCCCGCTTACAACGAAATGTTTCTCTTCAGCAGAGGAGATTTTGCTACCACACGTCAGCAGCTCCTCTCCCTCAGAGTGCTGTTCCTGGGTAGACTAGGAAAAGCCACCACATTCCCAGCTTAGGAGAGGCTCTTTTCCTAGCTGGTTTCAACCGTGAGAGAGCCAGAAGGGCTGATCTCCACCAGTCGGGCTGCACAGCCTGAGTGCTTGGGGTAGGGCAGTCCTGAGCCAATGTGCCACCTTAGGAATGCAAGCCAAGTTTCCTTGCCACAGGAAGGCACACCGAGGCCTGGTGTTTTCTCTATGAAACTGACGTGGGCTTGAAGGGTGAGGCCTTTACAACAATGTGTTTGGAGGTACTCGATTTGGGCTGCCTGGTGAAAGAACCTGCGCTCACCAGCACCCTGAGTACCTTTCCTGAACTTTGATTCCTAGCTGGGTGAACTCGCCCTTCGGAGGCTAGATGGGACCAAACGTGTTAAGCTTGTGGGGAAAGCCTTTGACCAATGGCCAATATGCTTGTGCTTGTGCGAGGGTTACGCAGGCACTTGCCAACACAGGGTTTTGACCTTACCATAAGCTGTCCCTTTGGGCTGAAGCAGGCGGCGTGTGTGGATCACAGCCTGGGAAGCAGGACCTCAGGGGAGTCTGCCAACAGACTGCCCTCCAGTATAGCCAGCTGAGAAAAGGTGGCAAGGCTGATGGATCCCGCTTACAACGAAATGTTTCTCTTCAGCAGAGGAGATTTTGCTACCACACGTCAGCAGCTCCTCTCCCTCAGAGTGCTGTTCCTGGGTAGACTAGGAAAAGCCACCACGTTCCCAGCTTAGGAGAGGCTCTTTTCCTAGCTGGTTTCAACCGTGAGAGAGCCAGAAGGGCTGATCTCCACCAGTCGGGCTGCACAGCCTGAGTGCTTCGGGTAGGGCAGTCCTGAGCCAATGTGCCACCTTAGGAATGCAAGCCAAGTTTCCTTGCCACAGGAAGGCACACCGAGGCCTGGTGTTTTCTCTATGAAACTGACGTGGGCTTGAAGGGTGAGGCCTTTACAACAATGTGTATGGAGGTACTCGATTTGGGCTGCCTGGTGAAAGAACCTGCGCTCACCAGCACCCTGAGTACCTTTCCTGAACTTTGATTCCTAGCTGGGTGAACTCGCCCTTCGGAGGCTAGATGGGACCAAACGTGTTAAGCTTGTGGGGAAAGCCTTTGACCAATGGCCAATATGCTTGTGCTTGTGCGAGGGTTACGCAGGCACTTGCCAACACAGGGTTTTGACCTTACCATAAGCTGTCCCTTTGGGCTGAAGCAGGCGGCGTGTGTGGATCACAGCCTGGGAAGCAGGACCTCCGGGGAGTCTGCCAACAGACTGCCCTCCAGTATAGCCAGCTGAGAAAAGGTGGCAAGGCTGATGGATCCCGCTTACAACGAAATGTTTCTCTTCAGCAGAGGAGATTTTGCTACCACACGTCAGCAGCTCCTCTCCCTCAGAGTGCTGTTCCTGGGTAGACTAGGAAAAGCCACCACGTTCCCAGCTTAGGAGAGGCTCTTTTCCTAGCTGGTTTCAACCGTGAGAGAGCCAGAAGGGCTGATCTCCACCAGTCGGGCTGCACAGCCTGAGTGCTTCGGGTAGGGCAGTCCTGAGCCAATGTGCCACCTTAGGAATGCAAGCCAAGTTTCCTTGCCACAGGAAGGCACACCGAGGCCTGGTGTTTTCTCTATGAAACTGACGTGGGCTTGAAGGGTGAGGCCTTTACAACAATGTGTTTGGAGGTACTCGATTTGGGCTGCCTGGTGAAAGAACCTGCGCTCACCAGCACCCTGAGTACCTTTCCTGAACTTTGATTCCTAGCTGGGTGAACTCGCCCTTCGGAGGCTAGATGGGACCAAACGTGTTAAGCTTGTGGGGAAAGCCTTTGACCAATGGCCAATATGCTTGTGCTTGTGCGAGGGTTACGCAGGCACTTGCAACACAGGGTTTTCACCTTACCATAAGCTGTCCCTTTGGGCTGAAGCAGGCGGCGTGTGTGGATCACAGCCTGGGAAGCAGGACCTCAGGGGAGTCTGCCAACAGACTGCCCTCCAGTATAGCCAGCTGAGAAAAGGTGGCAAGGCTGATGGATCCCGCTTACAACGAAATGTTTCTCTTCAGCAGAGGAGATTTTGCTACCACACGTCAGCAGCTCCTCTCCCTCAGAGTGCTGTTCCTGGGTAGACTAGGAAAAGCCACCACGTTCCCAGCTTAGGAGAGGCTCTTTTCCTAGTTGGTTTCAACCGTGAGAGAGCCAGAAGGGCTGATCTCCACCAGTCGGGCTGCACAGCCTGAGTGCTTCGGGTAGGGCAGTCCTGAGCCAATGTGCCACCTTAGGAATGCAAGCCAAGTTTCCTTGCCACAGGAAGGCACACCGAGGCCTGGTGTTTTCTCTATGAAACTGACGTGGGCTTGAAGGGTGAGGCCTTTACAACAATGTGTATGGAGGTACTCGATTTGGGCTGCCTGGTGAAAGAACCTGCGCTCACCAGCACCCTGAGTACCTTTCCTGAACTTTGATTCCTAGCTGGGTGAACTCGCCCTTCGGAGGCTAGATGGGACCAAACGTGTTAAGCTTGTGGGGAAAGCCTTTGACCAATGGCCAATATGCTTGTGCTTGTGCGAGGGTTACGCAGGCACTTGCCAACACAGGGTTTTGACCTTACCATAAGCTGTCCCTTTGGGCTGAAGCAGGCGGCGTGTGTGGATCACAGCCTGGGAAGCAGGACCTCAGGGGAGTCTGCCAACAGACTGCCCTCCAGTATAGCCAGCTGAGAAAAGGTGGCAAGGCTGATGGATCCCGCTTACAACGAAATGTTTCTCTTCAGCAGAGGAGATTTTGCTACCACACGTCAGCAGCTCCTCTCCCTCAGAGTGCTGTTCCTGGGTAGACTAGGAAAAGCCACCACGTTCCCAGCTTAGGAGAGGCTCTTTTCCTAGCTGGTTTCAACCGTGAGAGAGCCAGAAGGGCTGATCTCCACCAGTCGGGCTGCACAGCCTGAGTGCTTGGGGTAGGGCAGTCCTGAGCCAATGTGCCACCTTAGGAATGCAAGCCAAGTTTCCTTGCCACAGGAAGGCACACCGAGGCCTGGTGTTTTCTCTATGAAACTGACGTGGGCTTGAAGGGTGAGGCCTTTACAACAATGTGTATGGAGGTACTCGATTTGGGCTGCCTGGTGAAAGAACCTGCGCTCACCAGCACCCTGAGTACCTTTCCTGAACTTTGATTCCTAGCTGGGTGAACTCGCCCTTCGGAGGCTAGATGGGACCAAACGTGTTAAGCTTGTGGGGAAAGCCTTTGACCAATGGCCAATATGCTTGTGCTTGTGCGAGGGTTACGCAGGCACTTGCAACACAGGGTTTTGACCTTACCATAAGCTGTCCCTTTGGGCTGAAGCAGGCGGCGTGTGTGGATCACAGCCTGGAAAGCAGGACCTCAGGGGAGTCTGCCAACAGACTGCCCTCCAGTATAGCCAGCTGAGAAAAGGTGGCAAGGCTGATGGATCCCGCTTACAACGAAATGTTTCTCTTCAGCAGAGGAGATTTTGCTACCACACGTCAGCAGCTCCTCTCCCTCAGAGTGCTGTTCCTGGGTAGACTAGGAAAAGCCACCACGTTCCCAGCTTAGGAGAGGCTCTTTTCCTAGTTGGTTTCAACCGTGAAAGAGCCAGAAGGGCTGATCTCCACCAGTCGGGCTGCACAGCCTGAGTGCTTGGGGTAGGGCAGTCCTGAGCCAATGTGCCACCTTAGGAATGCAAGCCAAGTTTCCTTGCCACAGGAAGGCACACCGAGGCCTGGTGTTTTCTCTATGAAACTGACGTGGGCTTGAAGGGTGAGGCCTTTACAACAATGTGTATGGAGGTACTCGATTTGGGCTGCCTGGTGAAAGAACCTGCGCTCACCAGCACCCTGAGTACCTTTCCTGAACTTTGATTCCTAGCTGGGTGAACTCGCCCTTCGGAGGCTAGATGGGACCAAACGTGTTAAGCTTGTGGGGAAAGCCTTTGACCAATGGCCAATATGCTTGTGCTTGTGCGAGGGTTACGCAGGCACTTGCCAACACAGGGTTTTGACCTTACCATAAGCTGTCCCTTTGGGCTGAAGCAGGCGGCGTGTGTGGATCACAGCCTGGGAAGCAGGACCTCCGGGGAGTCTGCCAACAGACTGCCCTCCAGTATAGCCAGCTGAGAAAAGGTGGCAAGGCTGATGGATCCCGCTTACAACGAAATGTTTCTCTTCAGCAGAGGAGATTTTGCTACCACACGTCAGCAGCTCCTCTCCCTCAGAGTGCTGTTCCTGGGTAGACTAGGAAAAGCCACCACGTTCCCAGCTTAGGAGAGGCTCTTTTCCTAGCTGGTTTCAACCGTGAGAGAGCCAGAAGGGCTGATCTCCACCAGTCGGGCTGCACAGCCTGAGTGCTTCGGGTAGGGCAGTCCTGAGCCAATGTGCCACCTTAGGAATGCAAGCCAAGTTTCCTTGCCACAGGAAGGCACACCGAGGCCTGGTGTTTTCTCTATGAAACTGACGTGGGCTTGAAGGGTGAGGCCTTTACAACAATGTGTTTGGAGGTACTCGATTTGGGCTGCCTGGTGAAAGAACCTGCGCTCACCAGCACCCTGAGTACCTTTCCTGAACTTTGATTCCTAGCTGGGTGAACTCGCCCTTCGGAGGCTAGATGGGACCAAACGTGTTAAGCTTGTGGGGAAAGCCTTTGACCAATGGCCAATATGCTTGTGCTTGTGCGAGGGTTACGCAGGCACTTGCAACACAGGGTTTTCACCTTACCATAAGCTGTCCCTTTGGGCTGAAGCAGGCGGCGTGTGTGGATCACAGCCTGGGAAGCAGGACCTCAGGGGAGTCTGCCAACAGACTGCCCTCCAGTATAGCCAGCTGAGAAAAGGTGGCAAGGCTGATGGATCCCGCTTACAACGAAATGTTTCTCTTCAGCAGAGGAGATTTTGCTACCACACGTCAGCAGCTCCTCTCCCTCAGAGTGCTGTTCCTGGGTAGACTAGGAAAAGCCACCACGTTCCCAGCTTAGGAGAGGCTCTTTTCCTAGCTGGTTTCAACCGTGAGAGAGCCAGAAGGGCTGATCTCCACCAGTCGGGCTGCACAGCCTGAGTGCTTGGGGTAGGGCAGTCCTGAGCCAATGTGCCACCTTAGGAATGCAAGCCAAGTTTCCTTGCCACAGGAAGGCACACCGAGGCCTGGTGTTTTCTCTATGAAACTGACGTGGGCTTGAAGGGTGAGGCCTTTACAACAATGTGTATGGAGGTACTCGATTTGGGCTGCCTGGTGAAAGAACCTGCGCTCACCAGCACCCTGAGTACCTTTCCTGAACTTTGATTCCTAGCTGGGTGAACTCGCCCTTCGGAGGCTAGATGGGACCAAACGTGTTAAGCTTGTGGGGAAAGCCTTTGACCAATGGCCAATATGCTTGTGCTTGTGCGAGGGTTACGCAGGCACTTGCAACACAGGGTTTTGACCTTACCATAAGCTGTCCCTTTGGGCTGAAGCAGGCGGCGTGTGTGGATCACAGCCTGGGAAGCAGGACCTCAGGGGAGTCTGCCAACAGACTGCCCTCCAGTATAGCCAGCTGAGAAAAGGTGGCAAGGCTGATGGATCCCGCTTACAACGAAATGTTTCTCTTCAGCAGAGGAGATTTTGCTACCACACGTCAGCAGCTCCTCTCCCTCAGAGTGCTGTTCCTGGGTAGACTAGGAAAAGCCACCACGTTCCCAGCTTAGGAGAGGCTCTTTTCCTAGTTGGTTTCAACCGTGAAAGAGCCAGAAGGGCTGATCTCCACCAGTCGGGCTGCACAGCCTGAGTGCTTGGGGTAGGGCAGTCCTGAGCCAATGTGCCACCTTAGGAATGCAAGCCAAGTTTCCTTGCCACAGGAAGGCACACCGAGGCCTGGTGTTTTCTCTATGAAACTGACGTGGGCTTGAAGGGTGAGGCCTTTACAACAATGTGTATGGAGGTACTCGATTTGGGCTGCCTGGTGAAAGAACCTGCGCTCACCAGCACCCTGAGTACCTTTCCTGAACTTTGATTCCTAGCTGGGTGAACTCGCCCTTCGGAGGCTAGATGGGACCAAACGTGTTAAGCTTGTGGGGAAAGCCTTTGACCAATGGCCAATATGCTTGTGCTTGTGCGAGGGTTACGCAGGCACTTGCCAACACAGGGTTTTGACCTTACCATAAGCTGTCCCTTTGGGCTGAAGCAGGCGGCGTGTGTGGATCACAGCCTGGGAAGCAGGACCTCCGGGGAGTCTGCCAACAGACTGCCCTCCAGTATAGCCAGCTGAGAAAAGGTGGCAAGGCTGATGGATCCCGCTTACAACGAAATGTTTCTCTTCAGCAGAGGAGATTTTGCTACCACACGTCAGCAGCTCCTCTCCCTCAGAGTGCTGTTCCTGGGTAGACTAGGAAAAGCCACCACGTTCCCAGCTTAGGAGAGGCTCTTTTCCTAGCTGGTTTCAACCGTGAGAGAGCCAGAAGGGCTGATCTCCACCAGTCGGGCTGCACAGCCTGAGTGCTTCGGGTAGGGCAGTCCTGAGCCAATGTGCCACCTTAGGAATGCAAGCCAAGTTTCCTTGCCACAGGAAGGCACACCGAGGCCTGGTGTTTTCTCTATGAAACTGACGTGGGCTTGAAGGGTGAGGCCTTTACAACAATGTGTTTGGAGGTACTCGATTTGGGCTGCCTGGTGAAAGAACCTGCGCTCACCAGCACCCTGAGTACCTTTCCTGAACTTTGATTCCTAGCTGGGTGAACTCGCCCTTCGGAGGCTAGATGGGACCAAACGTGTTAAGCTTGTGGGGAAAGCCTTTGACCAATGGCCAATATGCTTGTGCTTGTGCGAGGGTTACGCAGGCACTTGCAACACAGGGTTTTCACCTTACCATAAGCTGTCCCTTTGGGCTGAAGCAGGCGGCGTGTGTGGATCACAGCCTGGGAAGCAGGACCTCAGGGGAGTCTGCCAACAGACTGCCCTCCAGTATAGCCAGCTGAGAAAAGGTGGCAAGGCTGATGGATCCCGCTTACAACGAAATGTTTCTCTTCAGCAGAGGAGATTTTGCTACCACACGTCAGCAGCTCCTCTCCCTCAGAGTGCTGTTCCTGGGTAGACTAGGAAAAGCCACCACGTTCCCAGCTTAGGAGAGGCTCTTTTCCTAGCTGGTTTCAACCGTGAGAGAGCCAGAAGGGCTGATCTCCACCAGTCGGGCTGCACAGCCTGAGTGCTTCGGGTAGGGCAGTCCTGAGCCAATGTGCCACCTTAGGAATGCAAGCCAAGTTTCCTTGCCACAGGAAGGCACACCGAGGCCTGGTGTTTTCTCTATGAAACTGACGTGGGCTTGAAGGGTGAGGCCTTTACAACAATGTGTATAGAGGTACTCGATTTGGGCTGCCTGGTGAAAGAACCTGCGCTCACCAGCACCCTGAGTACCTTTCCTGAACTTTGATTCCTAGCTGGGTGAACTCGCCCTTCGGAGGCTAGATGGGACCAAACGTGTTAAGCTTGTGGGGAAAGCCTTTGACCAATGGCCAATATGCTTGTGCTTGTGCGAGGGTTACGCAGGCACTTGCCAACACAGGGTTTTGACCTTACCATAAGCTGTCCCTTTGGGCTGAAGCAGGCGGCGTGTGTGGATCACAGCCTGGGAAGCAGGACCTCAGGGGAGTCTGCCAACAGACTGCCCTCCAGTATAGCCAGCTGAGAAAAGGTGGCAAGGCTGATGGATCCCGCTTACAACGAAATGTTTCTCTTCAGCAGAGGAGATTTTGCTACCACACGTCAGCAGCTCCTCTCCCTCAGAGTGCTGTTCCTGGGTAGACTAGGAAAAGCCACCACGTTCCCAGCTTAGGAGAGGCTCTTTTCCTAGCTGGTTTCAACCGTGAGAGAGCCAGAAGGGCTGATCTCCACCAGTCGGGCTGCACAGCCTGAGTGCTTCGGGTAGGGCAGTCCTGAGCCAATGTGCCACCTTAGGAATGCAAGCCAAGTTTCCTTGCCACAGGAAGGCACACCGAGGCCTGGTGTTTTCTCTATGAAACTGACGTGGGCTTGAAGGGTGAGGCCTTTACAACAATGTGTTTGGAGGTACTCGATTTGGGCTGCCTGGTGAAAGAACCTGCGCTCACCAGCACCCTGAGTACCTTTCCTGAACTTTGATTCCTAGCTGGGTGAACTCGCCCTTCGGAGGCTAGATGGGACCAAACGTGTTAAGCTTGTGGGGAAAGCCTTTGACCAATGGCCAATATGCTTGTGCTTGTGCGAGGGTTACGCAGGCACTTGCCAACACAGGGTTTTGACCTTACCATAAGCTGTCCCTTTGGGCTGAAGCAGGCGGCGTGTGTGGATCACAGCCTGGGAAGCAGGACCTCAGGGGAGTCTGCCAACAGACTGCCCTCCAGTATAGCCAGCTGAGAAAAGGTGGCAAGGCTGATGGATCCCGCTTACAACGAAATGTTTCTCTTCAGCAGAGGAGATTTTGCTACCACACGTCAGCAGCTCCTCTCCCTCAGAGTGCTGTTCCTGGGTAGACTAGGAAAAGCCACCACGTTCCCAGCTTAGGAGAGGCTCTTTTCCTAGCTGGTTTCAACCGTGAGAGAGCCAGAAGGGGTGATCTCCACCAGTCGGGCTGCACAGCCTGAGTGCTTGGGGTAGGGCAGTCCTGAGCCAATGTGCCACCTTAGGAATGCAAGCCAAGTTTCCTTGCCACAGGAAGGCACACCGAGGCCTGGTGTTTTCTCTATGAAACTGACGTGGGCTTGAAGGGTGAGGCCTTTACAACAATGTGTTTGGAGGTACTCGATTTGGGCTGCCTGGTGAAAGAACCTGCGCTCACCAGCACCCTGAGTACCTTTCCTGAACTTTGATTCCTAGCTGGGTGAACTCGCCCTTCGGAGGCTAGATGGGACCAAACGTGTTAAGCTTGTGGGGAAAGCCTTTGACCAATGGCCAATATGCTTGTGCTTGTGCGAGGGTTACGCAGGCACTTGCCAACACAGGGTTTTGACCTTACCATAAGCTGTCCCTTTGGGCTGAAGCAGGCGGCGTGTGTGGATCACAGCCTGGGAAGCAGGACCTCAGGGGAGTCTGCCAACAGACTGCCCTCCAGTATAGCCAGCTGAGAAAAGGTGGCAAGGCTGATGGATCCCGCTTACAACGAAATGTTTCTCTTCAGCAGAGGAGATTTTGCTACCACACGTCAGCAGCTCCTCTCCCTCAGAGTGCTGTTCCTGGGTAGACTAGGAAAAGCCACCACGTTCCCAGCTTAGGAGAGGCTCTTTTCCTAGCTGGTTTCAACCGTGAGAGAGCCAGAAGGGCTGATCTCCACCAGTCGGGCTGCACAGCCTGAGTGCTTCGGGTAGGGCAGTCCTGAGCCAATGTGCCACCTTAGGAATGCAAGCCAAGTTTCCTTGCCACAGGAAGGCACACCGAGGCCTGGTGTTTTCTCTATGAAACTGACGTGGGCTTGAAGGGTGAGGCCTTTACAACAATGTGTATGGAGGTACTCGATTTGGGCTGCCTGGTGAAAGAACCTGCGCTCACCAGCACCCTGAGTACCTTTCCTGAACTTTGATTCCTAGCTGGGTGAACTCGCCCTTCGGAGGCTAGATGGGACCAAACGTGTTAAGCTTGTGGGGAAAGCCTTTGACCAATGGCCAATATGCTTGTGCTTGTGCGAGGGTTACGCAGGCACTTGCCAACACAGGGTTTTGACCTTACCATAAGCTGTCCCTTTGGGCTGAAGCAGGCGGCGTGTGTGGATCACAGCCTGGGAAGCAGGACCTCCGGGGAGTCTGCCAACAGACTGCCCTCCAGTATAGCCAGCTGAGAAAAAGTGGCAAGGCTGATGGATCCCGCTTACAACGAAATGTTTCTCTTCAGCAGAGGAGATTTTGCTACCACACGTCAGCAGCTCCTCTCCCTCAGAGTGCTGTTCCTGGGTAGACTAGGAAAAGCCACCACGTTCCCAGCTTAGGAGAGGCTCTTTTCCTAGCTGGTTTCAACCGTGAGAGAGCCAGAAGGGCTGATCTCCACCAGTCGGGCTGCACAGCCTGAGTGCTTCGGGTAGGGCAGTCCTGAGCCAATGTGCCACCTTAGGAATGCAAGCCAAGTTTCCTTGCCACAGGAAGGCACACCGAGGCCTGGTGTTTTCTCTATGAAACTGACGTGGGCTTGAAGGGTGAGGCCTTTACAACAATGTGTTTGGAGGTACTCGATTTGGGCTGCCTGGTGAAAGAACCTGCGCTCACCAGCACCCTGAGTACCTTTCCTGAACTTTGATTCCTAGCTGGGTGAACTCGCCCTTCGGAGGCTAGATGGGACCAAACGTGTTAAGCTTGTGGGGAAAGCCTTTGACCAATGGCCAATATGCTTGTGCTTGTGCGAGGGTTACGCAGGCACTTGCAACACAGGGTTTTCACCTTACCATAAGCTGTCCCTTTGGGCTGAAGCAGGCGGCGTGTGTGGATCACAGCCTGGGAAGCAGGACCTCAGGGGAGTCTGCCAACAGACTGCCCTCCAGTATAGCCAGCTGAGAAAAGGTGGCAAGGCTGATGGATCCCGCTTACAACGAAATGTTTCTCTTCAGCAGAGGAGATTTTGCTACCACACGTCAGCAGCTCCTCTCCCTCAGAGTGCTGTTCCTGGGTAGACTAGGAAAAGCCACCACGTTCCCAGCTTAGGAGAGGCTCTTTTCCTAGTTGGTTTCAACCGTGAGAGAGCCAGAAGGGCTGATCTCCACCAGTCGGGCTGCACAGCCTGAGTGCTTCGGGTAGGGCAGTCCTGAGCCAATGTGCCACCTTAGGAATGCAAGCCAAGTTTCCTTGCCACAGGAAGGCACACCGAGGCCTGGTGTTTTCTCTATGAAACTGACGTGGGCTTGAAGGGTGAGGCCTTTACAACAATGTGTATGGAGGTACTCGATTTGGGCTGCCTGGTGAAAGAACCTGTGCTCACCAGCACCCTGAGTACCTTTCCTGAACTTTGATTCCTAGCTGGGTGAACTCGCCCTTCGGAGGCTAGATGGGACCAAACGTGTTAAGCTTGTGGGGAAAGCCTTTGACCAATGGCCAATATGCTTGTGCTTGTGCGAGGGTTACGCAGGCACTTGCCAACACAGGGTTTTGACCTTACCATAAGCTGTCCCTTTGGGCTGAAGCAGGCGGCGTGTGTGGATCACAGCCTGGGAAGCAGGACCTCAGGGGAGTCTGCCAACAGACTGCCCTCCAGTATAGCCAGCTGAGAAAAGGTGGCAAGGCTGATGGATCCCGCTTACAACGAAATGTTTCTCTTCAGCAGAGGAGATTTTGCTACCACACGTCAGCAGCTCCTCTCCCTCAGAGTGCTGTTCCTGGGTAGACTAGGAAAAGCCACCACGTTCCCAGCTTAGGAGAGGCTCTTTTCCTAGCTGGTTTCAACCGTGAGAGAGCCAGAAGGGCTGATCTCCACCAGTCGGGCTGCACAGCCTGAGTGCTTCGGGTAGGGCAGTCCTGAGCCAATGTGCCACCTTAGGAATGCAAGCCAAGTTTCCTTGCCACAGGAAGGCACACCGAGGCCTGGTGTTTTCTCTATGAAACTGACGTGGGCTTGAAGGGTGAGGCCTTTACAACAATGTGTATGGAGGTACTCGATTTGGGCTGCCTGGTGAAAGAACCTGCGCTCACCAGCACCCTGAGTACCTTTCCTGAACTTTGATTCCTAGCTGGGTGAACTCGCCCTTCGGAGGCTAGATGGGACCAAACGTGTTAAGCTTGTGGGGAAAGCCTTTGACCAATGGCCAATATGCTTGTGCTTGTGCGAGGGTTACGCAGGCACTTGCAACACAGGGTTTTCACCTTACCATAAGCTGTCCCTTTGGGCTGAAGCAGGCGGCGTGTGTGGATCACAGCCTGGGAAGCAGGACCTCAGGGGAGTCTGCCAACAGACTGCCCTCCAGTATAGCCAGCTGAGAAAAGGTGGCAAGGCTGATGGATCCCGCTTACAACGAAATGTTTCTCTTCAGCAGAGGAGATTTTGCTACCACACGTCAGCAGCTCCTCTCCCTCAGAGTGCTGTTCCTGGGTAGACTAGGAAAAGCCACCACGTTCCCAGCTTAGGAGAGGCTCTTTTCCTAGTTGGTTTCAACCGTGAGAGAGCCAGAAGGGGTGATCTCCACCAGTCGGGCTGCACAGCCTGAGTGCTTGGGGTAGGGCAGTCCTGAGCCAATGTGCCACCTTAGGAATGCAAGCCAAGTTTCCTTGCCACAGGAAGGCACACCGAGGCCTGGTGTTTTCTCTATGAAACTGACGTGGGCTTGAAGGGTGAGGCCTTTACAACAATGTGTATGGAGGTACTCGATTTGGGCTGCCTGGTGAAAGAACCTGCGCTCACCAGCACCCTGAGTACCTTTCCTGAACTTTGATTCCTAGCTGGGTGAACTCGCCCTTCGGAGGCTAGATGGGACCAAACGTGTTAAGCTTGTGGGGAAAGCCTTTGACCAATGGCCAATATGCTTGTGCTTGTGCGAGGGTTACGCAGGCACTTGCCAACACAGGGTTTTGAACTTACCATAAGCTGTCCCTTTGGGCTGAAGCAGGCGGCGTGTGTGGATCACAGCATGGGAAGCAGGACCTCCGGGGAGTCTGCCAACAGACTGCCCTCCAGTATAGCCAGCTGAGAAAAGGTGGCAAGGCTGATGGATCCCGCTTACAACGAAATGTTTCTCTTCAGCAGAGGAGATTTTGCTAACACACGTCAGCAGCTCCTCTCCCTCAGAGTGCTGTTCCTGGGTAGACTAGGAAGAGCCACCACGTTCCCAGCTTAGGAGAGGCTCTTTTCCTAGTTGGTTTCAACCGTGAGAGAGCCAGAAGGGGTGATCTCCACCAGTCGGGCTGCACAGCCTGAGTGCTTGGGGTAGGGCAGTCCTGAGCCAATGTGCCACCTTAGGAATGCAAGCCAAGTTTCCTTGCCACAGGAAGGCACACCGAGGCCTGGTGTTTTCTCTATGAAACTGACGTGGGCTTGAAGGGTGAGGCCTTTACAACAATGTGTATGGAGGTACTCGATTTGGGCTGCCTGGTGAAAGAACCTGCGCTCACCAGCACCCTGAGTACCTTTCCTGAACTTTGATTCCTAGCTGGGTGAACTCGCCCTTCGGAGGCTAGATGGGACCAAACGTGTTAAGCTTGTGGGGAAAGCCTTTGACCAATGGCCAATATGCTTGTGCTTGTGCGAGGGTTACGCAGGCACTTGCAACACAGGGTTTTGACCTTACCATAAGCTGTCCCTTTGGGCTGAAGCAGGCGGCGTGTGTGGATCACAGCCTGGGAAGCAGGACCTCCGGGGAGTCTGCCAACAGACTGCCCTCCAGTATAGCCAGCTGAGAAAAGGTGGCAAGGCTGATGGATCCCGCTTACAACGAAATGTTTCTCTTCAGCAGAGGAGATTTTGCTACCACACGTCAGCAGCTCCTCTCCCTCAGAGTGCTGTTCCTGGGTAGACTAGGAAAAGCCACCACGTTCCCAGCTTAGGAGAGGCTCTTTTCCTAGCTGGTTTCAACCGTGAGAGAGCCAGAAGGGCTGATCTCCACCAGTCGGGCTGCACAGCCTGAGTGCTTGGGGTAGGGCAGTCCTGAGCCAATGTGCCACCTTAGGAATGCAAGCCAAGTTTCCTTGCCACAGGAAGGCACACCGAGGCCTGGTGTTTTCTCTATGAAACTGACGTGGGCTTGAAGGGTGAGGCCTTTACAACAATGTGTATGGAGGTACTCGATTTGGGCTGCCTGGTGAAAGAACCTGCGCTCACCAGCACCCTGAGTACCTTTCCTGAACTTTGATTCCTAGCTGGGTGAACTCGCCCTTCGGAGGCTAGATGGGACCAAACGTGTTAAGCTTGTGGGGAAAGCCTTTGACCAATGGCCAATATGCTTGTGCTTGTGCGAGGGTTACGCAGGCACTTGCCAACACAGGGTTTTGACCTTACCATAAGCTGTCCCTTTGGGCTGAAGCAGGCGGCGTGTGTGGATCACAGCCTGGGAAGCAGGACCTCAGGGGAGTCTGCCAACAGACTGCCCTCCAGTATAGCCAGCTGAGAAAAGGTGGCAAGGCTGATGGATCCCGCTTACAACGAAATGTTTCTCTTCAGCAGAGGAGATTTTGCTACCACACGTCAGCAGCTCCTCTCCCTCAGAGTGCTGTTCCTGGGTAGACTAGGAAGAGCCACCACGTTCCCAGCTTAGGAGAGGCTCTTTTCCTAGCTGGTTTCAACCGTGAGAGAGCCAGAAGGGGTGATCTCCACCAGTCGGGCTGCACAGCCTGAGTGCTTGGGGTAGGGCAGTCCTGAGCCAATGTGCCACCTTAGGAATGCAAGCCAAGTTTCCTTGCCACAGGAAGGCACACCGAGGCCTGGTGTTTTCTCTATGAAACTGACGTGGGCTTGAAGGGTGAGGCCTTTACAACAATGTGTATGGAGGTACTCGATTTGGGCTGCCTGGTGAAAGAACCTGCGCTCACCAGCACCCTGAGTACCTTTCCTGAACTTTGATTCCTAGCTGGGTGAACTCGCCCTTCGGAGGCTAGATGGGACCAAACGTGTTAAGCTTGTGGGGAAAGCCTTTGACCAATGGCCAATATGCTTGTGCTTGTGCGAGGGTTACGCAGGCACTTGCCAACACAGGGTTTTGAACTTACCATAAGCTGTCCCTTTGGGCTGAAGCAGGCGGCGTGTGTGGATCACAGCCTGGGAAGCAGGACCTCCGGGGAGTCTGCCAACAGACTGCCCTCCAGTATAGCCAGCTGAGAAAAGGTGGCAAGGCTGATGGATCCCGCTTACAACGAAATGTTTCTCTTCAGCAGAGGAGATTTTGCTAACACACGTCAGCAGCTCCTCTCCCTCAGAGTGCTGTTCCTGGGTAGACTAGGAAGAGCCACCACGTTCCCAGCTTAGGAGAGGCTCTTTTCCTAGTTGGTTTCAACCGTGAGAGAGCCAGAAGGGGTGATCTCCACCAGTCGGGCTGCACAGCCTGAGTGCTTGGGGTAGGGCAGTCCTGAGCCAATGTGCCACCTTAGGAATGCAAGCCAAGTTTCCTTGCCACAGGAAGGCACACCGAGGCCTGGTGTTTTCTCTATGAAACTGACGTGGGCTTGAAGGGTGAGGCCTTTACAACAATGTGTATGGAGGTACTCGATTTGGGCTGCCTGGTGAAAGAACCTGCGCTCACCAGCACCCTGAGTACCTTTCCTGAACTTTGATTCCTAGCTGGGTGAACTCGCCCTTCGGAGGCTAGATGGGACCAAACGTGTTAAGCTTGTGGGGAAAGCCTTTGACCAATGGCCAATATGCTTGTGCTTGTGCGAGGGTTACGCAGGCACTTGCAACACAGGGTTTTGACCTTACCATAAGCTGTCCCTTTGGGCTGAAGCAGGCGGCGTGTGTGGATCACAGCCTGGGAAGCAGGACCTCCGGGGAGTCTGCCAACAGACTGCCCTCCAGTATAGCCAGCTGAGAAAAGGTGGCAAGGCTGATGGATCCCGCTTACAACGAAATGTTTCTCTTCAGCAGAGGAGATTTTGCTACCACACGTCAGCAGCTCCTCTCCCTCAGAGTGCTGTTCCTGGGTAGACTAGGAAAAGCCACCACGTTCCCAGCTTAGGAGAGGCTCTTTTCCTAGCTGGTTTCAACCGTGAGAGAGCCAGAAGGGCTGATCTCCACCAGTCGGGCTGCACAGCCTGAGTGCTTGGGGTAGGGCAGTCCTGAGCCAATGTGCCACCTTAGGAATGCAAGCCAAGTTTCCTTGCCACAGGAAGGCACACCGAGGCCTGGTGTTTTCTCTATGAAACTGACGTGGGCTTGAAGGGTGAGGCCTTTACAACAATGTGTATGGAGGTACTCGATTTGGGCTGCCTGGTGAAAGAACCTGCGCTCACCAGCACCCTGAGTACCTTTCCTGAACTTTGATTCCTAGCTGGGTGAACTCGCCCTTCGGAGGCTAGATGGGACCAAACGTGTTAAGCTTGTGGGGAAAGCCTTTGACCAATGGCCAATATGCTTGTGCTTGTGCGAGGGTTACGCAGGCACTTGCCAACACAGGGTTTTGACCTTACCATAAGCTGTCCCTTTGGGCTGAAGCAGGCGGCGTGTGTGGATCACAGCCTGGGAAGCAGGACCTCAGGGGAGTCTGCCAACAGACTGCCCTCCAGTATAGCCAGCTGAGAAAAGGTGGCAAGGCTGATGGATCCCGCTTACAACGAAATGTTTCTCTTCAGCAGAGGAGATTTTGCTACCACACGTCAGCAGCTCCTCTCCCTCAGAGTGCTGTTCCTGGGTAGACTAGGAAGAGCCACCACGTTCCCAGCTTAGGAGAGGCTCTTTTCCTAGCTGGTTTCAACCGTGAGAGAGCCAGAAGGGCTGATCTCCACCAGTCGGGCTGCACAGCCTGAGTGCTTGGGGTAGGGCAGTCCTGAGCCAATGTGCCACCTTAGGAATGCAAGCCAAGTTTCCTTGCCACAGGAAGGCACACCGAGGCCTGGTGTTTTCTCTATGAAACTGACGTGGGCTTGAAGGGTGAGGCCTTTACAACAATGTGTATGGAGGTACTCGATATGGGCTGCCTGGTGAAAGAACCTGTGCTCACCAGCACCCTGAGTACCTTTCCTGAACTTTGATTCCTAGCTGGGTGAACTCGCCCTTCGGAGGCTAGATGGGACCAAACGTGTTAAGCTTGTGGGGAAAGCCTTTGACCAATGGCCAATATGCTTGTGCTTGTGCGAGGGTTACGCAGGCACTTGCCAACACAGGGTTTTGACCTTACCATAAGCTGTCCCTTTGGGCTGAAGCAGGCGGCGTGTGTGGATCACAGCCTGGGAAGCAGGACCTCAGGGGAGTCTGCCAACAGACTGCCCTCCAGTAGAGCCAGCTGAGAAAAGGTGGCAAGGCTGATGGATCCCGCTTACAACGAAATGTTTCTCTTCAGCAGAGGAGATTTTGCTACCACACGTCAGCAGCTCCTCTCCCTCAGAGTGCTGTTCCTGGGTAGACTAGGAAGAGCCACCACGTTCCCAGCTTAGGAGAGGCTCTTTTCCTAGTTGGTTTCAACCGTGAGAGAGCCAGAAGGGGTGATCTCCACCAGTCGGGCTGCACAGCCTGAGTGCTTGGGGTAGGGCAGTCCTGAGCCAATGTGCCACCTTAGGAATGCAAGCCAAGTTTCCTTGCCACAGGAAGGCACACCGAGGCCTGGTGTTTTCTCTATGAAACTGACGTGGGCTTGAAGGGTGAGGCCTTTACAACAATGTGTATGGAGGTACTCGATTTGGGCTGCCTGGTGAAAGAACCTGCGCTCACCAGCACCCTGAGTACCTTTCCTGAACTTTGATTCCTAGCTGGGTGAACTCGCCCTTCGGAGGCTAGATGGGACCAAACGTGTTAAGCTTGTGGGGAAAGCCTTTGACCAATGGCCAATATGCTTGTGCTTGTGCGAGGGTTACGCAGGCACTTGCAACACAGGGTTTTGACCTTACCATAAGCTGTCCCTTTGGGCTGAAGCAGGCGGCGTGTGTGGATCACAGCCTGGGAAGCAGGACCTCAGGGGAGTCTGCCAACAGACTGCCCTCCAGTATAGCCAGCTGAGAAAAGGTGGCAAGGCTGATGGATCCCGCTTACAACGAAATGTTTCTCTTCAGCAGAGGAGATTTTGCTACCACACGTCAGCAGCTCCTCTCCCTCAGAGTGCTGTTCCTGGGTAGACTAGGAAGAGCCACCACGTTCCCAGCTTAGGAGAGGCTCTTTTCCTAGCTGGTTTCAACCGTGAGAGAGCCAGAAGGGCTGATCTCCACCAGTCGGGCTGCACAGCCTGAGTGCTTGGGGTAGGGCAGTCCTGAGCCAATGTGCCACCTTAGGAATGCAAGCCAAGTTTCCTTGCCACAGGAAGGCACACCAAGGCCTGGTGTTTTCTCTATGAAACTGACGTGGGCTTGAAGGGTGAGGCCTTTACAACAATGTGTATGGAGGTACTCGATTTGGGCTGCCTGGTGAAAGAACCTGCGCTCACCAGCACCCTGAGTACCTTTCCTGAACTTTGATTCCTAGCTGGGTGAACTCGCCCTTCGGAGGCTAGATGGGACCAAACGTGTTAAGCTTGTGGGGAAAGCCTTTGACCAATGGCCAATATGCTTGTGCTTGTGCGAGGGTTACGCAGGCACTTGCCAACACAGGGTTTTGACCTTACCATAAGCTGTCCCTTTGGGCTGAAGCAGGCGGCGTGTGTGGATCACAGCCTGGGAAGCAGGACCTCAGGGGAGTCTGCCAACAGACTGCCCTCCAGTATAGCCAGCTGAGAAAAGGTGGCAAGGCTGATGGATCCCGCTTACAACGAAATGTTTCTCTTCAGCAGAGGAGATTTTGCTACCACACGTCAGCAGCTCCTCTCCCTCAGAGTGCTGTTCCTGGGTAGACTAGGAAGAGCCACCACGTTCCCCGCTTAGGAGAGGCTCTTTTCCTAGTTGGTTTCAACCGTGAGAGAGCCAGAAGGGCTGATCTCCACCAGTCGGGCTGCACAGCCTGAGTGCTTGGGGTAGGGCAGTCCTGAGCCAATGTGCCACCTTAGGAATGCAAGCCAAGTTTCCTTGCCACAGGAAGGCACACCGAGGCCTGGTGTTTTCTCTATGAAACTGACGTGGGCTTGAAGGGTGAGGCCTTTACAACAATGTGTATGGAGGTACTCGATTTGGGCTGCCTGGTGAAAGAACCTGCGCTCACCAGCACCCTGAGTACCTTTCCTGAACTTTGATTCCTAGCTGGGTGAACTCGCCCTTCGGAGGCTAGATGGGACCAAACGTGTTAAGCTTGTGGGGAAAGCCTTTGACCAATGGCCAATATGCTTGTGCTTGTGCGAGGGTTACGCAGGCACTTGCAACACAGGGTTTTGACCTTACCATAAGCTGTCCCTTTGGGCTGAAGCAGGCGGCGTGTGTGGATCACAGCCTGGGAAGCAGGACCTCAGGGGAGTCTGCCAACAGACTGCCCTCCAGTATAGCCAGCTGAGAAAAGGTGGCAAGGCTGATGGATCCCGCTTACAACGAAATGTTTCTCTTCAGCAGAGGAGATTTTGCTACCACACGTCAGCAGCTCCTCTCCCTCAGAGTGCTGTTCCTGGGTAGACTAGGAAGAGCCACCACGTTCCCAGCTTAGGAGAGGCTCTTTTCCTAGTTGGTTTCAACCGTGAGAGAGCCAGAAGGGGTGATCTCCACCAGTCGGGCTGCACAGCCTGAGTGCTTGGGGTAGGGCAGTCCTGAGCCAATGTGCCACCTTAGGAATGCAAGCCAAGTTTCCTTGCCACAGGAAGGCACACCGAGGCCTGGTGTTTTCTCTATGAAACTGACGTGGGCTTGAAGGGTGAGGCCTTTACAACAATGTGTATGGAGGTACTCGATTTGGGCTGCCTGGTGAAAGAACCTGCGCTCACCAGCACCCTGAGTACCTTTCCTGAACTTTGATTCCTAGCTGGGTGAACTCGCCCTTCGGAGGCTAGATGGGACCAAACGTGTTAAGCTTGTGGGGAAAGCCTTTGACCAATGGCCAATATGCTTGTGCTTGTGCGAGGGTTACGCAGGCACTTGCAACACAGGGTTTTGACCTTACCATAAGCTGTCCCTTTGGGCTGAAGCAGGCGGCGTGTGTGGATCACAGCCTGGGAAGCAGGACCTCAGGGGAGTCTGCCAACAGACTGCCCTCCAGTATAGCCAGCTGAGAAAAGGTGGCAAGGCTGATGGATCCCGCTTACAACGAAATGTTTCTCTTCAGCAGAGGAGATTTTGCTACCACACGTCAGCAGCTCCTCTCCCTCAGAGTGCTGTTCCTGGGTAGACTAGGAAGAGCCACCACGTTCCCAGCTTAGGAGAGGCTCTTTTCCTAGTTGGTTTCAACCGTGAGAGAGCCAGAAGGGGTGATCTCCACCAGTCGGGCTGCACAGCCTGAGTGCTTGGGGTAGGGCAGTCCTGAGCCAATGTGCCACCTTAGGAATGCAAGCCAAGTTTCCTTGCCACAGGAAGGCACACCGAGGCCTGGTGTTTTCTCTATGAAACTGACGTGGGCTTGAAGGGTGAGGCCTTTACAACAATGTGTATGGAGGTACTCGATTTGGGCTGCCTGGTGAAAGAACCTGCGCTCACCAGCACCCTGAGTACCTTTCCTGAACTTTGATTCCTAGCTGGGTGAACTCGCCCTTCGGAGGCTAGATGGGACCAAACGTGTTAAGCTTGTGGGGAAAGCCTTTGACCAATGGCCAATATGCTTGTGCTTGTGCGAGGGTTACGCAGGCACTTGCAACACAGGGTTTTGACCTTACCATAAGCTGTCCCTTTGGGCTGAAGCAGGCGGCGTGTGTGGATCACAGCCTGGGAAGCAGGACCTCAGGGGAGTCTGCCAACAGACTGCCCTCCAGTATAGCCAGCTGAGAAAAGGTGGCAAGGCTGATGGATCCCGCTTACAACGAAATGTTTCTCTTCAGCAGAGGAGATTTTGCTACCACACGTCAGCAGCTCCTCTCCCTCAGAGTGCTGTTCCTGGGTAGACTAGGAAGAGCCACCACGTTCCCCGCTTAGGAGAGGCTCTTTTCCTAGTTGGTTTCAACCGTGAGAGAGCCAGAAGGGGTGATCTCCACCAGTCGGGCTGCACAGCCTGAGTGCTTGGGGTAGGGCAGTCCTGAGCCAATGTGCCACCTTAGGAATGCAAGCCAAGTTTCCTTGCCACAGGAAGGCACACCGAGGCCTGGTGTTTTCTCTATGAAACTGACGTGGGCTTGAAGGGTGAGGCCTTTACAACAATGTGTATGGAGGTACTCGATTTGGGCTGCCTGGTGAAAGAACCTGCGCTCACCAGCACCCTGAGTACCTTTCCTGAACTTTGATTCCTAGCTGGGTGAACTCGCCCTTCGGAGGCTAGATGGGACCAAACGTGTTAAGCTTGTGGGGAAAGCCTTTGACCAATGGCCAATATGCTTGTGCTCGTGCGAGGGTTACGCAGGCACTTGCAACACAGGGTTTTGACCTTACCATAAGCTGTCCCTTTGGGCTGAAGCAGGCGGCGTGTGTGGATCACAGCCTGGGAAGCAGGACCTCAGGGGAGTCTGCCAACAGACTGCCCTCCAGTATAGCCAGCTGAGAAAAGGTGGCAAGGCTGATGGATCCCGCTTACAACGAAATGTTTCTCTTCAGCAGAGGAGATTTTGCTACCACACGTCAGCAGCTCCTCTCCCTCAGAGTGCTGTTCCTGGGTAGAGTAGGAAAAGCCACCACGTTCCCAGCTTAGGAGAGGCTCTTTTCCTAGCTGGTTTCAACCGTGAGAGAGCCAGAAGGGCTGATCTCCACCAGTCGGGCTGCACAGCCTGAGTGCTTCGGGTAGGGCAGTCCTGAGCCAATGTGCCACCTTAGGAATGCAAGCCAAGTTTCCTTGCCACAGGAAGGCACACCGAGGCCTGGTGTTTTCTCTATGAAACTGACGTGGGCTTGAAGGGTGAGGCCTTTACAACAATGTGTTTGGAGGTACTCGATTTGGGCTGCCTGGTGAAAGAACCTGCGCTCACCAGCACCCTGAGTACCTTTCCTGAACTTTGATTCCTAGCTGGGTGAACTCGCCCTTCGGAGGCTAGATGGGACCAAACGTGTTAAGCTTGTGGGGAAAGCCTTTGACCAATGGCCAATATGCTTGTGCTTGTGCGAGGGTTACGCAGGCACTTGCAACACAGGGTTTTGACCTTACCATAAGCTGTCCCTTTGGGCTGAAGCAGGCGGCGTGTGTGGATCACAGCCTGGGAAGCAGGACCTCAGGGGAGTCTGCCAACAGACTGCCCTCCAGTATAGCCAGCTGAGAAAAGGTGGCAAGGCTGATGGATCCCGCTTACAACGAAATGTTTCTCTTCAGCAGAGGAGATTTTGCTACCACACGTCAGCAGCTCCTCTCCCTCAGAGTGCTGTTCCTGGGTAGACTAGGAAGAGCCCCCACGTTCCCAGCTTAGGAGAGGCTCTTTTCCTAGTTGGTTTCAACCGTGAGAGAGCCAGAAGGGCTGATCTCCACCAGTCGGGCTGCACAGCCTGAGTGCTTCGGGTAGGGCAGTCCTGAGCCAATGTGCCACCTTAGGAATGCAAGCCAAGTTTCCTTGCCACAGGAAGGCACACCGAGGCCTGGTGTTTTCTCTATGAAACTGACGTGGGCTTGAAGGGTGAGGCCTTTACAACAATGTGTTTGGAGGTACTCGATTTGGGCTGCCTGGTGAAAGAACCTGCGCTCACCAGCACCCTGAGTACCTTTCCTGAACTTTGATTCCTAGCTGGGTGAACTCGCCCTTCGGAGGCTAGATGGGACCAAACGTGTTAAGCTTGTGGGGAAAGCCTTTGACCAATGGCCAATATGCTTGTGCTTGTGCGAGGGTTACGCAGGCACTTGCAACACAGGGTTTTGACCTTACCATAAGCTGTCCCTTTGGGCTGAAGCAGGCGGCGTGTGTGGATCACAGCCTGGGAAGCAGGACCTCAGGGGAGTCTGCCAACAGACTGCCCTCCAGTATAGCCAGCTGAGAAAAGGTGGCAAGGCTGATGGATCCCGCTTACAACGAAATGTTTCTCTTCAGCAGAGGAGATTTTGCTACCACACGTCAGCAGCTCCTCTCCCTCAGAGTGCTGTTCCTGGGTAGACTAGGAAGAGCCACCACGTTCCCAGCTTAGGAGAGGCTCTTTTCCTAGCTGGTTTCAACCGTGAGAGAGCCAGAAGGGCTGATCTCCACCAGTCGGGCTGCACAGCCTGAGTGCTTGGGGTAGGGCAGTCCTGAGCCAATGTGCCACCTTAGGAATGCAAGCCAAGTTTCCTTGCCACAGGAAGGCACACCGAGGCCTGGTGTTTTCTCTATGAAACTGACGTGGGCTTGAAGGGTGAGGCCTTTACAACAATGTGTATGGAGGTACTCGATTTGGGCTGCCTGGTGAAAGAACCTGCGCTCACCAGCACCCTGAGTACCTTTCCTGAACTTTGATTCCTAGCTGGGTGAACTCGCCCTTCGGAGGCTAGATGGGACCAAACGTGTTAAGCTTGTGGGGAAAGCCTTTGACCAATGGCCAATATGCTTGTGCTTGTGCGAGGGTTACGCAGGCACTTGCCAACACAGGGTTTTGACCTTACCATAAGCTGTCCCTTTGGGCTGAAGCAGGCGGCGTGTGTGGATCACAGCCTGGGAAGCAGGACCTCAGGGGAGTCTGCCAACAGACTGCCCTCCAGTATAGCCAGCTGAGAAAAGGTGGCAAGGCGGATGGATCCCGCTTACAACGAAATGTTTCTCTTCAGCAGAGGAGATTTTGCTACCACACGTCAGCAGCTCCTCTCCCTCAGAGTGCTGTTCCTGGGTAGACTAGGAAAAGCCACCACGTTCCCAGCTTAGGAGAGGCTCTTTTCCTAGCTGGTTTCAACCGTGAGAGAGCCAGAAGGGCTGATCTCCACCAGTCGGGCTGCACAGCCTGAGTGCTTGGGGTAGGGCAGTCCTGAGCCAATGTGCCACCTTAGGAATGCAAGCCAAGTTTCCTTGCCACAGGAAGGCACACCGAGGCCTGGTGTTTTCTCTATGAAACTGACGTGGGCTTGAAGGGTGAGGCCTTTACAACAATGTGTATGGAGGTACTCGATTTGGGCTGCCTGGTGAAAGAACCTGCGCTCACCAGCACCCTGAGTACCTTTCCTGAACTTTGATTCCTAGCTGGGTGAACTCGCCCTTCGGAGGCTAGATGGGACCAAACGTGTTAAGCTTGTGGGGAAAGCCTTTGACCAATGGCCAATATGCTTGTGCTTGTGCGAGGGTTACGCAGGCACTTGCAACACAGGGTTTTGACCTTACCATAAGCTGTCCCTTTGGGCTGAAGCAGGCGGCGTGTGTGGATCACAGCCTGGGAAGCAGGACCTCAGGGGAGTCTGCCAACAGACTGCCCTCCAGTATAGCCAGCTGAGAAAAGGTGGCAAGGCGGATGGATCCCGCTTACAACGAAATGTTTCTCTTCAGCAGAGGAGATTTTGCTACCACACGTCAGCAGCTCCTCTCCCTCAGAGTGCTGTTCCTGGGTAGACTAGGAAGAGCCACCACGTTCCCAGCTTAGGAGAGGCTCTTTTCCTAGTTGGTTTCAACCGTGAGAGAGCCAGAAGGGGTGATCTCCACCAGTCGGGCTGCACAGCCTGAGTGCTTGGGGTAGGGCAGTCCTGAGCCAATGTGCCACCTTAGGAATGCAAGCCAAGTTTCCTTGCCACAGGAAGGCAGACCGAGGCCTGGTGTTTTCTCTATGAAACTGACGTGGGCTTGAAGGGTGAGGCCTTTACAACAATGTGTATGGAGGTACTCGATTTGGGCTGCCTGGTGAAAGAACCTGCGCTCACCAGCACCCTGAGTACCTTTCCTGAACTTTGATTCCTAGCTGGGTGAACTCGCCCTTCGGAGGCTAGATGGGACCAAACGTGTTAAGCTTGTGGGGAAAGCCTTTGACCAATGGCCAATATGCTTGTGCTTGTGCGAGGGTTACGCAGGCACTTGCAACACAGGGTTTTGACCTTACCATAAGCTGTCCCTTTGGGCTGAAGCAGGCGGCGTGTGTGGATCACAGCCTGGGAAGCAGGACCTCAGGGGAGTCTGCCAACAGACTGCCCTCCAGTATAGCCAGCTGAGAAAAGGTGGCAAGGCTGATGGATCCCGCTTACAACGAAATGTTTCTCTTCAGCAGAGGAGATTTTGCTACCACACGTCAGCAGCTCCTCTCCCTCAGAGTGCTGTTCCTGGGTAGACTAGGAAGAGCCACCACGTTCCCCGCTTAGGAGAGGCTCTTTTCCTAGTTGGTTTCAACCGTGAGAGAGCCAGAAGGGCTGATCTCCACCAGTCGGGCTGCACAGCCTGAGTGCTTCGGGTAGGGCAGTCCTGAGCCAATGTGCCACCTTAGGAATGCAAGCCAAGTTTCCTTGCCACAGGAAGGCACACCGAGGCCTGGTGTTTTCTCTATGAAACTGACGTGGGCTTGAAGGGTGAGGCCTTTACAACAATGTGTATGGAGGTACTCGATTTGGGCTGCCTGGTGAAAGAACCTGCGCTCACCAGCACCCTGAGTACCTTTCCTGAACTTTGATTCCTAGCTGGGTGAACTCGCCCTTCGGAGGCTAGATGGGACCAAACGTGTTAAGCTTGTGGGGAAAGCCTTTGACCAATGGCCAATATGCTTGTGCTCGTGCGAGGGTTACGCAGGCACTTGCAACACAGGGTTTTGACCTTACCATAAGCTGTCCCTTTGGGCTGAAGCAGGCGGCGTGTGTGGATCACAGCCTGGGAAGCAGGACCTCAGGGGAGTCTGCCAACAGACTGCCCTCCAGTATAGCCAGCTGAGAAAAGGTGGCAAGGCGGATGGATCCCGCTTACAACGAAATGTTTCTCTTCAGCAGAGGAGATTTTGCTACCACACGTCAGCAGCTCCTCTCCCTCAGAGTGCTGTTCCTGGGTAGACTAGGAAAAGCCACCACGTTCCCAGCTTAGGAGAGGCTCTTTTCCTAGCTGGTTTCAACCGTGAGAGAGCCAGAAGGGCTGATCTCCACCAGTCGGGCTGCACAGCCTGAGTGCTTCGGGTAGGGCAGTCCTGAGCCAATGTGCCACCTTAGGAATGCAAGCCAAGTTTCCTTGCCACAAGAAGGCACACCGAGGCCTGGTGTTTTCTCTATGAAACTGACGTGGGCTTGAAGGGTGAGGCCTTTACAACAATGTGTTTGGAGGTACTCGATTTGGGCTGCCTGGTGAAAGAACCTGCGCTCACCAGCACCCTGAGTACCTTTCCTGAACTTTGATTCCTAGCTGGGTGAACTCGCCCTTCGGAGGCTAGATGGGACCAAACGTGTTAAGCTTGTGGGGAAAGCCTTTGACCAATGGCCAATATGCTTGTGCTTGTGCGAGGGTTACGCAGGCACTTGCAACACAGGGTTTTGACCTTACCATAAGCTGTCCCTTTGGGCTGAAGCAGGCGGCGTGTGTGGATCACAGCCTGGGAAGCAGGACCTCAGGGGAGTCTGCCAACAGACTGCCCTCCAGTATAGCCAGCTGAGAAAAGGTGGCAAGGCGGATGGATCCCGCTTACAACGAAATGTTTCTCTTCAGCAGAGGAGATTTTGCTACCACACGTCAGCAGCTCCTCTCCCTCAGAGTGCTGTTCCTGGGTAGACTAGGAAGAGCCACCACGTTCCCAGCTTAGGAGAGGCTCTTTTCCTAGTTGGTTTCAACCGTGAGAGAGCCAGAAGGGGTGATCTCCACCAGTCGGGCTGCACAGCCTGAGTGCTTGGGGTAGGGCAGTCCTGAGCCAATGTGCCACCTTAGGAATGCAAGCCAAGTTTCCTTGCCACAGGAAGGCAGACCGAGGCCTGGTGTTTTCTCTATGAAACTGACGTGGGCTTGAAGGGTGAGGCCTTTACAACAATGTGTATGGAGGTACTCGATTTGGGCTGCCTGGTGAAAGAACCTGCGCTCACCAGCACCCTGAGTACCTTTCCTGAACTTTGATTCCTAGCTGGGTGAACTCGCCCTTCGGAGGCTAGATGGGACCAAACGTGTTAAGCTTGTGGGGAAAGCCTTTGACCAATGGCCAATATGCTTGTGCTTGTGCGAGGGTTACGCAGGCACTTGCAACACAGGGTTTTGACCTTACCATAAGCTGTCCCTTTGGGCTGAAGCAGGCGGCGTGTGTGGATCACAGCCTGGGAAGCAGGACCTCAGGGGAGTCTGCCAACAGACTGCCCTCCAGTATAGCCAGCTGAGAAAAGGTGGCAAGGCTGATGGATCCCGCTTACAACGAAATGTTTCTCTTCAGCAGAGGAGATTTTGCTACCACACGTCAGCAGCTCCTCTCCCTCAGAGTGCTGTTCCTGGGTAGACTAGGAAGAGCCACCACGTTCCCCGCTTAGGAGAGGCTCTTTTCCTAGTTGGTTTCAACCGTGAGAGAGCCAGAAGGGCTGATCTCCACCAGTCGGGCTGCACAGCCTGAGTGCTTCGGGTAGGGCAGTCCTGAGCCAATGTGCCACCTTAGGAATGCAAGCCAAGTTTCCTTGCCACAGGAAGGCACACCGAGGCCTGGTGTTTTCTCTATGAAACTGACGTGGGCTTGAAGGGTGAGGCCTTTACAACAATGTGTATGGAGGTACTCGATTTGGGCTGCCTGGTGAAAGAACCTGCGCTCACCAGCACCCTGAGTACCTTTCCTGAACTTTGATTCCTAGCTGGGTGAACTCGCCCTTCGGAGGCTAGATGGGACCAAACGTGTTAAGCTTGTGGGGAAAGCCTTTGACCAATGGCCAATATGCTTGTGCTCGTGCGAGGGTTACGCAGGCACTTGCAACACAGGGTTTTGACCTTACCATAAGCTGTCCCTTTGGGCTGAAGCAGGCGGCGTGTGTGGATCACAGCCTGGGAAGCAGGACCTCAGGGGAGTCTGCCAACAGACTGCCCTCCAGTATAGCCAGCTGAGAAAAGGTGGCAAGGCGGATGGATCCCGCTTACAACGAAATGTTTCTCTTCAGCAGAGGAGATTTTGCTACCACACGTCAGCAGCTCCTCTCCCTCAGAGTGCTGTTCCTGGGTAGACTAGGAAAAGCCACCACGTTCCCAGCTTAGGAGAGGCTCTTTTCCTAGCTGGTTTCAACCGTGAGAGAGCCAGAAGGGCTGATCTCCACCAGTCGGGCTGCACAGCCTGAGTGCTTCGGGTAGGGCAGTCCTGAGCCAATGTGCCACCTTAGGAATGCAAGCCAAGTTTCCTTGCCACAAGAAGGCACACCGAGGCCTGGTGTTTTCTCTATGAAACTGACGTGGGCTTGAAGGGTGAGGCCTTTACAACAATGTGTTTGGAGGTACTCGATTTGGGCTGCCTGGTGAAAGAACCTGCGCTCACCAGCACCCTGAGTACCTTTCCTGAACTTTGATTCCTAGCTGGGTGAACTCGCCCTTCGGAGGCTAGATGGGACCAAACGTGTTAAGCTTGTGGGGAAAGCCTTTGACCAATGGCCAATATGCTTGTGCTTGTGCGAGGGTTACGCAGGCACTTGCAACACAGGGTTTTGACCTTACCATAAGCTGTCCCTTTGGGCTGAAGCAGGCGGCGTGTGTGGATCACAGCCTGGGAAGCAGGACCTCCGGGGAGTCTGCCAACAGACTGCCCTCCAGTATAGCCAGCTGAGAAAAGGTGGCAAGGCTGATGGATCCCGCTTACAACGAAATGTTTCTCTTCAGCAGAGGAGATTTTGCTACCACACGTCAGCAGCTCCTCTCCCTCAGAGTGCTGTTCCTGGGTAGACTAGGAAAAGTCACCACGTTCCCAGCTTAGGAGAGGCTCTTTTCCTAGCTGGTTTCAACCGTGAGAGAGCCAGAAGGGCTGATCTCCACCTGTCGGGCTGCACAGCCTGAGTGCTTCGGGTAGGGCAGTCCTGAGCCAATGTGCCACCTTAGGAATGCAAGCCAAGTTTCCTTGCCACAGGAAGGCACACCGAGGCCTGGTGTTTTCTCTATGAAACTGACGTGGGCTTGAAGGGTGAGGCCTTTACAACAATGTGTTTGGAGGTACTCGATTTGGGCTGCCTGGTGAAAGAACCTGCGCTCACCAGCACCCTGAGTACCTTTCCTGAACTTTGATTCCTAGCTGGGTGAACTCGCCCTTCGGAGGCTAGATGGGACCAAACGTGTTAAGCTTGTGGGGAAAGCCTTTGACCAATGGCCAATATGCTTGTGCTTGTGCGAGGGTTACGCAGGCACTTGCAACACAGGGTTTTGACCTTACCATAAGCTGTCCCTTTGGGCTGAAGCAGGCGGCGTGTGTGGATCACAGCCTGGGAAGCAGGACCTCAGGGGAGTCTGCCAACAGACTGCCCTCCAGTATAGCCAGCTGAGAAAAGGTGGCAAGGCTGATGGATCCCGCTTACAACGAAATGTTTCTCTTCAGCAGAGGAGATTTTGCTACCACACGTCAGCAGCTCCTCTCCCTCAGAGTGCTGTTCCTGGGTAGACTAGGAAGAGCCACCACGTTCCCAGCTTAGGAGAGGCTCTTTTCCTAGTTGGTTTCAACCGTGAGAGAGCCAGAAGGGGTGATCTCCACCAGTCGGGCTGCACAGCCTGAGTGCTTGGGGTAGGGCAGTCCTGAGCCAATGTGCCACCTTAGGAATGCAAGCCAAGTTTCCTTGCCACAGGAAGGCACACCGAGGCCTGGTGTTTTCTCTATGAAACTGACGTGGGCTTGAAGGGTGAGGCCTTTACAACAATGTGTATGGAGGTACTCGATTTGGGCTGCCTGGTGAAAGAACCTGCGCTCACCAGCACCCTGAGTACCTTTCCTGAACTTTGATTCCTAGCTGGGTGAACTCGCCCTTCGGAGGCTAGATGGGACCAAACGTGTTAAGCTTGTGGGGAAAGCCTTTGACCAATGGCCAATATGCTTGTGCTCGTGCGAGGGTTACGCAGGCACTTGCAACACAGGGTTTTGACCTTACCATAAGCTGTCCCTTTGGGCTGAAGCAGGCGGCGTGTGTGGATCACAGCCTGGGAAGCAGGACCTCAGGGGAGTCTGCCAACAGACTGCCCTCCAGTATAGCCAGCTGAGAAAAGGTGGCAAGGCGGATGGATCCCGCTTACAACGAAATGTTTCTCTTCAGCAGAGGAGATTTTGCTACCACACGTCAGCAGCTCCTCTCCCTCAGAGTGCTGTTCCTGGGTAGACTAGGAAGAGCCACCACGTTCCCAGCTTAGGAGAGGCTCTTTTCCTAGTTGGTTTCAACCGTGAGAGAGCCAGAAGGGGTGATCTCCACCAGTCGGGCTGCACAGCCTGAGTGCTTGGGGTAGGGCAGTCCTGAGCCAATGTGCCACCTTAGGAATGCAAGCCAAGTTTCCTTGCCACAGGAAGGCAGACCGAGGCCTGGTGTTTTCTCTATGAAACTGACGTGGGCTTGAAGGGTGAGGCCTTTACAACAATGTGTATGGAGGTACTCGATTTGGGCTGCCTGGTGAAAGAACCTGCGCTCACCAGCACCCTGAGTACCTTTCCTGAACTTTGATTCCTAGCTGGGTGAACTCGCCCTTCGGAGGCTAGATGGGACCAAACGTGTTAAGCTTGTGGGGAAAGCCTTTGACCAATGGCCAATATGCTTGTGCTTGTGCGAGGGTTACGCAGGCACTTGCAACACAGGGTTTTGACCTTACCATAAGCTGTCCCTTTGGGCTGAAGCAGGCGGCGTGTGTGGATCACAGCCTGGGAAGCAGGACCTCAGGGGAGTCTGCCAACAGACTGCCCTCCAGTATAGCCAGCTGAGAAAAGGTGGCAAGGCTGATGGATCCCGCTTACAACGAAATGTTTCTCTTCAGCAGAGGAGATTTTGCTACCACACGTCAGCAGCTCCTCTCCCTCAGAGTGCTGTTCCTGGGTAGACTAGGAAGAGCCACCACGTTCCCCGCTTAGGAGAGGCTCTTTTCCTAGTTGGTTTCAACCGTGAGAGAGCCAGAAGGGCTGATCTCCACCAGTCGGGCTGCACAGCCTGAGTGCTTCGGGTAGGGCAGTCCTGAGCCAATGTGCCACCTTAGGAATGCAAGCCAAGTTTCCTTGCCACAGGAAGGCACACCGAGGCCTGGTGTTTTCTCTATGAAACTGACGTGGGCTTGAAGGGTGAGGCCTTTACAACAATGTGTATGGAGGTACTCGATTTGGGCTGCCTGGTGAAAGAACCTGCGCTCACCAGCACCCTGAGTACCTTTCCTGAACTTTGATTCCTAGCTGGGTGAACTCGCCCTTCGGAGGCTAGATGGGACCAAACGTGTTAAGCTTGTGGGGAAAGCCTTTGACCAATGGCCAATATGCTTGTGCTCGTGCGAGGGTTACGCAGGCACTTGCAACACAGGGTTTTGACCTTACCATAAGCTGTCCCTTTGGGCTGAAGCAGGCGGCGTGTGTGGATCACAGCCTGGGAAGCAGGACCTCAGGGGAGTCTGCCAACAGACTGCCCTCCAGTATAGCCAGCTGAGAAAAGGTGGCAAGGCGGATGGATCCCGCTTACAACGAAATGTTTCTCTTCAGCAGAGGAGATTTTGCTACCACACGTCAGCAGCTCCTCTCCCTCAGAGTGCTGTTCCTGGGTAGACTAGGAAAAGCCACCACGTTCCCAGCTTAGGAGAGGCTCTTTTCCTAGCTGGTTTCAACCGTGAGAGAGCCAGAAGGGCTGATCTCCACCAGTCGGGCTGCACAGCCTGAGTGCTTCGGGTAGGGCAGTCCTGAGCCAATGTGCCACCTTAGGAATGCAAGCCAAGTTTCCTTGCCACAAGAAGGCACACCGAGGCCTGGTGTTTTCTCTATGAAACTGACGTGGGCTTGAAGGGTGAGGCCTTTACAACAATGTGTTTGGAGGTACTCGATTTGGGCTGCCTGGTGAAAGAACCTGCGCTCACCAGCACCCTGAGTACCTTTCCTGAACTTTGATTCCTAGCTGGGTGAACTCGCCCTTCGGAGGCTAGATGGGACCAAACGTGTTAAGCTTGTGGGGAAAGCCTTTGACCAATGGCCAATATGCTTGTGCTTGTGCGAGGGTTACGCAGGCACTTGCAACACAGGGTTTTGACCTTACCATAAGCTGTCCCTTTGGGCTGAAGCAGGCGGCGTGTGTGGATCACAGCCTGGGAAGCAGGACCTCCGGGGAGTCTGCCAACAGACTGCCCTCCAGTATAGCCAGCTGAGAAAAGGTGGCAAGGCTGATGGATCCCGCTTACAACGAAATGTTTCTCTTCAGCAGAGGAGATTTTGCTACCACACGTCAGCAGCTCCTCTCCCTCAGAGTGCTGTTCCTGGGTAGACTAGGAAAAGCCACCACGTTCCCAGCTTAGGAGAGGCTCTTTTCCTAGCTGGTTTCAACCGTGAGAGAGCCAGAAGGGCTGATCTCCACCTGTCGGGCTGCACAGCCTGAGTGCTTCGGGTAGGGCAGTCCTGAGCCAATGTGCCACCTTAGGAATGCAAGCCAAGTTTCCTTGCCACAGGAAGGCACACCGAGGCCTGGTGTTTTCTCTATGAAACTGACGTGGGCTTGAAGGGTGAGGCCTTTACAACAATGTGTTTGGAGGTACTCGATTTGGGCTGCCTGGTGAAAGAACCTGCGCTCACCAGCACCCTGAGTACCTTTCCTGAACTTTGATTCCTAGCTGGGTGAACTCGCCCTTCGGAGGCTAGATGGGACCAAACGTGTTAAGCTTGTGGGGAAAGCCTTTGACCAATGGCCAATATGCTTGTGCTTGTGCGAGGGTTACGCAGGCACTTGCAACACAGGGTTTTGACCTTACCATAAGCTGTCCCTTTGGGCTGAAGCAGGCGGCGTGTGTGGATCACAGCCTGGGAAGCAGGACCTCAGGGGAGTCTGCCAACAGACTGCCCTCCAGTATAGCCAGCTGAGAAAAGGTGGCAAGGCTGATGGATCCCGCTTACAACGAAATGTTTCTCTTCAGCAGAGGAGATTTTGCTACCACACGTCAGCAGCTCCTCTCCCTCAGAGTGCTGTTCCTGGGTAGACTAGGAAGAGCCACCACGTTCCCAGCTTAGGAGAGGCTCTTTTCCTAGTTGGTTTCAACCGTGAGAGAGCCAGAAGGGGTGATCTCCACCAGTCGGGCTGCACAGCCTGAGTGCTTGGGGTAGGGCAGTCCTGAGCCAATGTGCCACCTTAGGAATGCAAGCCAAGTTTCCTTGCCACAGGAAGGCACACCGAGGCCTGGTGTTTTCTCTATGAAACTGACGTGGGCTTGAAGGGTGAGGCCTTTACAACAATGTGTATGGAGGTACTCGATTTGGGCTGCCTGGTGAAAGAACCTGCGCTCACCAGCACCCTGAGTACCTTTCCTGAACTTTGATTCCTAGCTGGGTGAACTCGCCCTTCGGAGGCTAGATGGGACCAAACGTGTTAAGCTTGTGGGGAAAGCCTTTGACCAATGGCCAATATGCTTGTGCTCGTGCGAGGGTTACGCAGGCACTTGCAACACAGGGTTTTGACCTTACCATAAGCTGTCCCTTTGGGCTGAAGCAGGCGGCGTGTGTGGATCACAGCCTGGGAAGCAGGACCTCAGGGGAGTCTGCCAACAGACTGCCCTCCAGTATAGCCAGCTGAGAAAAGGTGGCAAGGCTGATGGATCCCGCTTACAACGAAATGTTTCTCTTCAGCAGAGGAGATTTTGCTACCACACGTCAGCAGCTCCTCTCCCTCAGAGTGCTGTTCCTGGGTAGAGTAGGAAAAGCCACCACGTTCCCAGCTTAGGAGAGGCTCTTTTCCTAGCTGGTTTCAACCGTGAGAGAGCCAGAAGGGCTGATCTCCACCAGTCGGGCTGCACAGCCTGAGTGCTTCGGGTAGGGCAGTCCTGAGCCAATGTGCCACCTTAGGAATGCAAGCCAAGTTTCCTTGCCACAGGAAGGCACACCGAGGCCTGGTGTTTTCTCTATGAAACTGACGTGGGCTTGAAGGGTGAGGCCTTTACAACAATGTGTTTGGAGGTACTCGATTTGGGCTGCCTGGTGAAAGAACCTGCGCTCACCAGCACCCTGAGTACCTTTCCTGAACTTTGATTCCTAGCTGGGTGAACTCGCCCTTCGGAGGCTAGATGGGACCAAACGTGTTAAGCTTGTGGGGAAAGCCTTTGACCAATGGCCAATATGCTTGTGCTTGTGCGAGGGTTACGCAGGCACTTGCAACACAGGGTTTTGACCTTACCATAAGCTGTCCCTTTGGGCTGAAGCAGGCGGCGTGTGTGGATCACAGCCTGGGAAGCAGGACCTCAGGGGAGTCTGCCAACAGACTGCCCTCCAGTATAGCCAGCTGAGAAAAGGTGGCAAGGCTGATGGATCCCGCTTACAACGAAATGTTTCTCTTCAGCAGAGGAGATTTTGCTACCACACGTCAGCAGCTCCTCTCCCTCAGAGTGCTGTTCCTGGGTAGACTAGGAAGAGCCCCCACGTTCCCAGCTTAGGAGAGGCTCTTTTCCTAGTTGGTTTCAACCGTGAGAGAGCCAGAAGGGCTGATCTCCACCAGTCGGGCTGCACAGCCTGAGTGCTTCGGGTAGGGCAGTCCTGAGCCAATGTGCCACCTTAGGAATGCAAGCCAAGTTTCCTTGCCACAGGAAGGCACACCGAGGCCTGGTGTTTTCTCTATGAAACTGACGTGGGCTTGAAGGGTGAGGCCTTTACAACAATGTGTTTGGAGGTACTCGATTTGGGCTGCCTGGTGAAAGAACCTGCGCTCACCAGCACCCTGAGTACCTTTCCTGAACTTTGATTCCTAGCTGGGTGAACTCGCCCTTCGGAGGCTAGATGGGACCAAACGTGTTAAGCTTGTGGGGAAAGCCTTTGACCAATGGCCAATATGCTTGTGCTTGTGCGAGGGTTACGCAGGCACTTGCAACACAGGGTTTTGACCTTACCATAAGCTGTCCCTTTGGGCTGAAGCAGGCGGCGTGTGTGGATCACAGCCTGGGAAGCAGGACCTCAGGGGAGTCTGCCAACAGACTGCCCTCCAGTATAGCCAGCTGAGAAAAGGTGGCAAGGCTGATGGATCCCGCTTACAACGAAATGTTTCTCTTCAGCAGAGGAGATTTTGCTACCACACGTCAGCAGCTCCTCTCCCTCAGAGTGCTGTTCCTGGGTAGACTAGGAAGAGCCACCACGTTCCCAGCTTAGGAGAGGCTCTTTTCCTAGCTGGTTTCAACCGTGAGAGAGCCAGAAGGGCTGATCTCCACCAGTCGGGCTGCACAGCCTGAGTGCTTGGGGTAGGGCAGTCCTGAGCCAATGTGCCACCTTAGGAATGCAAGCCAAGTTTCCTTGCCACAGGAAGGCACACCGAGGCCTGGTGTTTTCTCTATGAAACTGACGTGGGCTTGAAGGGTGAGGCCTTTACAACAATGTGTATGGAGGTACTCGATTTGGGCTGCCTGGTGAAAGAACCTGCGCTCACCAGCACCCTGAGTACCTTTCCTGAACTTTGATTCCTAGCTGGGTGAACTCGCCCTTCGGAGGCTAGATGGGACCAAACGTGTTAAGCTTGTGGGGAAAGCCTTTGACCAATGGCCAATATGCTTGTGCTTGTGCGAGGGTTACGCAGGCACTTGCCAACACAGGGTTTTGACCTTACCATAAGCTGTCCCTTTGGGCTGAAGCAGGCGGCGTGTGTGGATCACAGCCTGGGAAGCAGGACCTCAGGGGAGTCTGCCAACAGACTGCCCTCCAGTATAGCCAGCTGAGAAAAGGTGGCAAGGCGGATGGATCCCGCTTACAACGAAATGTTTCTCTTCAGCAGAGGAGATTTTGCTACCACACGTCAGCAGCTCCTCTCCCTCAGAGTGCTGTTCCTGGGTAGACTAGGAAAAGCCACCACGTTCCCAGCTTAGGAGAGGCTCTTTTCCTAGCTGGTTTCAACCGTGAGAGAGCCAGAAGGGCTGATCTCCACCAGTCGGGCTGCACAGCCTGAGTGCTTGGGGTAGGGCAGTCCTGAGCCAATGTGCCACCTTAGGAATGCAAGCCAAGTTTCCTTGCCACAGGAAGGCACACCGAGGCCTGGTGTTTTCTCTATGAAACTGACGTGGGCTTGAAGGGTGAGGCCTTTACAACAATGTGTATGGAGGTACTCGATTTGGGCTGCCTGGTGAAAGAACCTGCGCTCACCAGCACCCTGAGTACCTTTCCTGAACTTTGATTCCTAGCTGGGTGAACTCGCCCTTCGGAGGCTAGATGGGACCAAACGTGTTAAGCTTGTGGGGAAAGCCTTTGACCAATGGCCAATATGCTTGTGCTTGTGCGAGGGTTACGCAGGCACTTGCAACACAGGGTTTTGACCTTACCATAAGCTGTCCCTTTGGGCTGAAGCAGGCGGCGTGTGTGGATCACAGCCTGGGAAGCAGGACCTCAGGGGAGTCTGCCAACAGACTGCCCTCCAGTATAGCCAGCTGAGAAAAGGTGGCAAGGCGGATGGATCCCGCTTACAACGAAATGTTTCTCTTCAGCAGAGGAGATTTTGCTACCACACGTCAGCAGCTCCTCTCCCTCAGAGTGCTGTTCCTGGGTAGACTAGGAAGAGCCACCACGTTCCCAGCTTAGGAGAGGCTCTTTTCCTAGTTGGTTTCAACCGTGAGAGAGCCAGAAGGGGTGATCTCCACCAGTCGGGCTGCACAGCCTGAGTGCTTGGGGTAGGGCAGTCCTGAGCCAATGTGCCACCTTAGGAATGCAAGCCAAGTTTCCTTGCCACAGGAAGGCAGACCGAGGCCTGGTGTTTTCTCTATGAAACTGACGTGGGCTTGAAGGGTGAGGCCTTTACAACAATGTGTATGGAGGTACTCGATTTGGGCTGCCTGGTGAAAGAACCTGCGCTCACCAGCACCCTGAGTACCTTTCCTGAACTTTGATTCCTAGCTGGGTGAACTCGCCCTTCGGAGGCTAGATGGGACCAAACGTGTTAAGCTTGTGGGGAAAGCCTTTGACCAATGGCCAATATGCTTGTGCTTGTGCGAGGGTTACGCAGGCACTTGCAACACAGGGTTTTGACCTTACCATAAGCTGTCCCTTTGGGCTGAAGCAGGCGGCGTGTGTGGATCACAGCCTGGGAAGCAGGACCTCAGGGGAGTCTGCCAACAGACTGCCCTCCAGTATAGCCAGCTGAGAAAAGGTGGCAAGGCTGATGGATCCCGCTTACAACGAAATGTTTCTCTTCAGCAGAGGAGATTTTGCTACCACACGTCAGCAGCTCCTCTCCCTCAGAGTGCTGTTCCTGGGTAGACTAGGAAGAGCCACCACGTTCCCCGCTTAGGAGAGGCTCTTTTCCTAGTTGGTTTCAACCGTGAGAGAGCCAGAAGGGCTGATCTCCACCAGTCGGGCTGCACAGCCTGAGTGCTTCGGGTAGGGCAGTCCTGAGCCAATGTGCCACCTTAGGAATGCAAGCCAAGTTTCCTTGCCACAGGAAGGCACACCGAGGCCTGGTGTTTTCTCTATGAAACTGACGTGGGCTTGAAGGGTGAGGCCTTTACAACAATGTGTATGGAGGTACTCGATTTGGGCTGCCTGGTGAAAGAACCTGCGCTCACCAGCACCCTGAGTACCTTTCCTGAACTTTGATTCCTAGCTGGGTGAACTCGCCCTTCGGAGGCTAGATGGGACCAAACGTGTTAAGCTTGTGGGGAAAGCCTTTGACCAATGGCCAATATGCTTGTGCTCGTGCGAGGGTTACGCAGGCACTTGCAACACAGGGTTTTGACCTTACCATAAGCTGTCCCTTTGGGCTGAAGCAGGCGGCGTGTGTGGATCACAGCCTGGGAAGCAGGACCTCAGGGGAGTCTGCCAACAGACTGCCCTCCAGTATAGCCAGCTGAGAAAAGGTGGCAAGGCGGATGGATCCCGCTTACAACGAAATGTTTCTCTTCAGCAGAGGAGATTTTGCTACCACACGTCAGCAGCTCCTCTCCCTCAGAGTGCTGTTCCTGGGTAGACTAGGAAAAGCCACCACGTTCCCAGCTTAGGAGAGGCTCTTTTCCTAGCTGGTTTCAACCGTGAGAGAGCCAGAAGGGCTGATCTCCACCAGTCGGGCTGCACAGCCTGAGTGCTTCGGGTAGGGCAGTCCTGAGCCAATGTGCCACCTTAGGAATGCAAGCCAAGTTTCCTTGCCACAAGAAGGCACACCGAGGCCTGGTGTTTTCTCTATGAAACTGACGTGGGCTTGAAGGGTGAGGCCTTTACAACAATGTGTTTGGAGGTACTCGATTTGGGCTGCCTGGTGAAAGAACCTGCGCTCACCAGCACCCTGAGTACCTTTCCTGAACTTTGATTCCTAGCTGGGTGACTCGCCCTTCGGAGGCTAGATGGGACCAAACGTGTTAAGCTTGTGGGGAAAGCCTTTGACCAATGGCCAATATGCTTGTGCTTGTGCGAGGGTTACGCAGGCACTTGCAACACAGGGTTTTGACCTTACCATAAGCTGTCCCTTTGGGCTGAAGCAGGCGGCGTGTGTGGATCACAGCCTGGGAAGCAGGACCTCAGGGGAGTCTGCCAACAGACTGCCCTCCAGTATAGCCAGCTGAGAAAAGGTGGCAAGGCTGATGGATCCCGCTTACAACGAAATGTTTCTCTTCAGCAGAGGAGATTTTGCTACCACACGTCAGCAGCTCCTCTCCCTCAGAGTGCTGTTCCTGGGTAGACTAGGAAAAGCCACCACGTTCCCAGCTTAGGAGAGGCTCTTTTCCTAGCTGGTTTCAACCGTGAGAGAGCCAGAAGGGCTGATCTCCACCTGTCGGGCTGCACAGCCTGAGTGCTTCGGGTAGGGCAGTCCTGAGCCAATGTGCCACCTTAGGAATGCAAGCCAAGTTTCCTTGCCACAGGAAGGCACACCGAGGCCTGGTGTTTTCTCTATGAAACTGACGTGGGCTTGAAGGGTGAGGCCTTTACAACAATGTGTTTGGAGGTACTCGATTTGGGCTGCCTGGTGAAAGAACCTGCGCTCACCAGCACCCTGAGTACCTTTCCTGAACTTTGATTCCTAGCTGGGTGAACTCGCCCTTCGGAGGCTAGATGGGACCAAACGTGTTAAGCTTGTGGGGAAAGCCTTTGACCAATGGCCAATATGCTTGTGCTTGTGCGAGGGTTACGCAGGCACTTGCAACACAGGGTTTTGACCTTACCATAAGCTGTCCCTTTGGGCTGAAGCAGGCGGCGTGTGTGGATCACAGCCTGGGAAGCAGGACCTCAGGGGAGTCTGCCAACAGACTGCCCTCCAGTATAGCCAGCTGAGAAAAGGTGGCAAGGCTGATGGATCCCGCTTACAACGAAATGTTTCTCTTCAGCAGAGGAGATTTTGCTACCACACGTCAGCAGCTCCTCTCCCTCAGAGTGCTGTTCCTGGGTAGACTAGGAAGAGCCACCACGTTCCCAGCTTAGGAGAGGCTCTTTTCCTAGTTGGTTTCAACCGTGAGAGAGCCAGAAGGGGTGATCTCCACCAGTCGGGCTGCACAGCCTGAGTGCTTGGGGTAGGGCAGTCCTGAGCCAATGTGCCACCTTAGGAATGCAAGCCAAGTTTCCTTGCCACAGGAAGGCACACCGAGGCCTGGTGTTTTCTCTATGAAACTGACGTGGGCTTGAAGGGTGAGGCCTTTACAACAATGTGTATGGAGGTACTCGATTTGGGCTGCCTGGTGAAAGAACCTGCGCTCACCAGCACCCTGAGTACCTTTCCTGAACTTTGATTCCTAGCTGGGTGAACTCGCCCTTCGGAGGCTAGATGGGACCAAACGTGTTAAGCTTGTGGGGAAAGCCTTTGACCAATGGCCAATATGCTTGTGCTTGTGCGAGGGTTACGCAGGCACTTGCAACACAGGGTTTTGACCTTACCATAAGCTGTCCCTTTGGGCTGAAGCAGGCGGCGTGTGTGGATCACAGCCTGGGAAGCAGGACCTCAGGGGAGTCTGCCAACAGACTGCCCTCCAGTATAGCCAGCTGAGAAAAGGTGGCAAGGCTGATGGATCCCGCTTACAACGAAATGTTTCTCTTCAGCAGAGGAGATTTTGCTACCACACGTCAGCAGCTCCTCTCCCTCAGAGTGCTGTTCCTGGGTAGACTAGGAAAAGCCACCACGTTCCCAGCTTAGGAGAGGCTCTTTTCCTAGCTGGTTTCAACCGTGAGAGAGCCAGAAGGGCTGATCTCCACCAGTCGGGCTGCACAGCCTGAGTGCTTGGGGTAGGGCAGTCCTGAGCCAATGTGCCACCTTAGGAATGCAAGCCAAGTTTCCTTGCCACAGGAAGGCACACCGAGGCCTGGTGTTTTCTCTATGAAACTGACGTGGGCTTGAAGGGTGAGGCCTTTACAACAATGTGTATGGAGGTACTCGATTTGGGCTGCCTGGTGAAAGAACCTGCGCTCACCAGCACCCTGAGTACCTTTCCTGAACTTTGATTCCTAGCTGGGTGAACTCGCCCTTCGGAGGCTAGATGGGACCAAACGTGTTAAGCTTGTGGGGAAAGCCTTTGACCAATGGCCAATATGCTTGTGCTTGTGCGAGGGTTACGCAGGCACTTGCCAACACAGGGTTTTGACCTTACCATAAGCTGTCCCTTTGGGCTGAAGCAGGCGGCGTGTGTGGATCACAGCCTGGGAAGCAGGACCTCAGGGGAGTCTGCCAACAGACTGCCCTCCAGTATAGCCAGCTGAGAAAAGGTGGCAAGGCGGATGGATCCCGCTTACAACGAAATGTTTCTCTTCAGCAGAGGAGATTTTGCTACCACACGTCAGCAGCTCCTCTCCCTCAGAGTGCTGTTCCTGGGTAGACTAGGAAGAGCCACCACGTTCCCCGCTTAGGAGAGGCTCTTTTCCTAGTTGGTTTCAACCGTGAGAGAGCCAGAAGGGGTGATCTCCACCAGTCGGGCTGCACAGCCTGAGTGCTTGGGGTAGGGCAGTCCTGAGCCAATGTGCCACCTTAGGAATGCAAGCCAAGTTTCCTTGCCACAGGAAGGCACACCGAGGCCTGGTGTTTTCTCTATGAAACTGACGTGGGCTTGAAGGGTGAGGCCTTTACAACAATGTGTATGGAGGTACTCGATTTGGGCTGCCTGGTGAAAGAACCTGCGCTCACCAGCACCCTGAGTACCTTTCCTGAACTTTGATTCCTAGCTGGGTAAACTCGCCCTTCGGAGGCTAGATGGGACCAAACGTGTTAAGCTTGTGGGGAAAGCCTTTGACCAATGGCCAATATGCTTGTGCTTGTGCGAGGGTTACGCAGGCACTTGCAACACAGGGTTTTGACCTTACCATATGCTGTCCCTTTGGGCTGAAGCAGGCGGCGTGTGTGGATCACAGCCTGGGAAGCAGGACCTCAGGGGAGTCTGCCAACAGACTGCCCTCCAGTATAGCCAGCTGAGAAAAGGTGGCAAGGCTGATGGATCCCGCTTACAACGAAATGTTTCTCTTCAGCAGAGGAGATTTTGCTACCACACGTCAGCAGCTCCTCTCCCTCAGAGTGCTGTTCCTGGGTAGACTAGGAAAAGCCACCACGTTCCCAGCTTAGGAGAGGCTCTTTTCCTAGCTGGTTTCAACCGTGAGAGAGCCAGAAGGGCTGATCTCCACCAGTCGGGCTGCACAGCCTGAGTGCTTCGGGTAGGGCAGTCCTGAGCCAATGTGCCACCTTAGGAATGCAAGCCAAGTTTCCTTGCCACAGGAAGGCACACCGAGGCCTGGTGTTTTCTCTATGAAACTGACGTGGGCTTGAAGGGTGAGGCCTTTACAACAATGTGTTTGGAGGTACTCGATTTGGGCTGCCTGTTGAAAGAACCTGCGCTCACCAGCACCCTGAGTACCTTTCCTGAACTTTGATTCCTAGCTGGGTGAACTCGCCCTTCGGAGGCTAGATGGGACCAAACGTGTTAAGCTTGTGGGGAAAGCCTTTGACCAATGGCCAATATGCTTGTGCTCGTGCGAGGGTTACGCAGGCACTTGCAACACAGGGTTTTGACCTTACCATAAGCTGTCCCTTTGGGCTGAAGCAGGCGGCGTGTGTGGATCACAGCCTGGGAAGCAGGACCTCAGGGGAGTCTGCCAACAGACTGCCCTCCAGTATAGCCAGCTGAGAAAAGGTGGCAAGGCGGATGGATCCCGCTTACAACGAAATGTTTCTCTTCAGCAGAGGAGATTTTGCTACCACACGTCAGCAGCTCCTCTCCCTCAGAGTGCTGTTCCTGGGTAGACTAGGAAAAGCCACCACGTTCCCAGCTTAGGAGAGGCTCTTTTCCTAGCTGGTTTCAACCGTGAGAGAGCCAGAAGGGCTGATCTCCACTAGTCGGGCTGCACAGCCTGAGTGCTTCGGGTAGGGCAGTCCTGAGCCAATGTGCCACCTTAGGAATGCAAGCCAAGTTTCCTTGCCACAGGAAGGCACACCGAGGCCTGGTGTTTTCTCTATGAAACTGACGTGGGCTTGAAGGGTGAGGCCTTTACAACAATGTGTTTGGAGGTACTCGATTTGGGCTGCCTGGTGAAAGAACCTGCGCTCACCAGCACCCTGAGTACCTTTCCTGAACTTTGATTCCTAGCTGGGTGAACTCGCCCTTCGGAGGCTAGATGGGACCAAACGTGTTAAGCTTGTGGGGAAAGCCTTTGACCAATGGCCAATATGCTTGTGCTTGTGCGAGGGTTACGCAGGCACTTGCAACACAGGGTTTTGACCTTACCATAAGCTGTCCCTTTGGGCTGAAGCAGGCGGCGTGTGTGGATCACAGCCTGGGAAGCAGGACCTCAGGGGAGTCTGCCAACAGACTGCCCTCCAGTATAGCCAGCTGAGAAAAGGTGGCAAGGCTGATGGATCCCGCTTACAACGAAATGTTTCTCTTCAGCAGAGGAGATTTTGCTACCACACGTCAGCAGCTCCTCTCCCTCAGAGTGCTGTTCCTGGGTAGACTAGGAAAAGCCACCACGTTCCCAGCTTAGGAGAGGCTCTTTTCCTAGCTGGTTTCAACCGTGAGAGAGCCAGAAGGGCTGATCTCCACCAGTCGGGCTGCACAGCCTGAGTGCTTCGGGTAGGGCAGTCCTGAGCCAATGTGCCACCTTAGGAATGCAAGCCAAGTTTCCTTGCCACAGGAAGGCACACCGAGGCCTGGTGTTTTCTCTATGAAACTGACGTGGGCTTGAAGGGTGAGGCCTTTACAACAATGTGTTTGGAGGTACTCGATTTGGGCTGCCTGGTGAAAGAACCTGCGCTCACCAGCACCCTGAGTACCTTTCCTGAACTTTGATTCCTAGCTGGGTGAACTCGCCCTTCGGAGGCTAGATGGGACCAAACGTGTTAAGCTTGTGGGGAAAGCCTTTGACCAATGGCCAATATGCTTGTGCTTGTGCGAGGGTTACGCAGGCACTTGCAACACAGGGTTTTGACCTTACCATAAGCTGTCCCTTTGGGCTGAAGCAGGCGGCGTGTGTGGATCACAGCCTGGGAAGCAGGACCTCAGGGGAGTCTGCCAACAGACTGCCCTCCAGTATAGCCAGCTGAGAAAAGGTGGCAAGGCTGATGGATCCCGCTTACAACGAAATGTTTCTCTTCAGCAGAGGAGATTTTGCTACCACACGTCAGCAGCTCCTCTCCCTCAGAGTGCTGTTCCTGGGTAGACTAGGAAGAGCCACCACGTTCCCAGCTTAGGAGAGGCTCTTTTCCTAGTTGGTTTCAACCGTGAGAGAGCCAGAAGGGGTGATCTCCACCAGTCGGGCTGCACAGCCTGAGTGCTTGGGGTAGGGCAGTCCTGAGCCAATGTGCCACCTTAGGAATGCAAGCCAAGTTTCCTTGCCACAGGAAGGCACACCGAGGCCTGGTGTTTTCTCTATGAAACTGACGTGGGCTTGAAGGGTGAGGCCTTTACAACAATGTGTATGGAGGTACTCGATTTGGGCTGCCTGGTGAAAGAACCTGCGCTCACCAGCACCCTGAGTACCTTTCCTGAACTTTGATTCCTAGCTGGGTGAACTCGCCCTTCGGAGGCTAGATGGGACCAAACGTGTTAAGCTTGTGGGGAAAGCCTTTGACCAATGGCCAATATGCTTGTGCTTGTGCGAGGGTTACGCAGGCACTTGCAACACAGGGTTTTGACCTTACCATAAGCTGTCCCTTTGGGCTGAAGCAGGCGGCGTGTGTGGATCACAGCCTGGGAAGCAGGACCTCAGGGGAGTCTGCCAACAGACTGCCCTCCAGTATAGCCAGCTGAGAAAAGGTGGCAAGGCGGATGGATCCCGCTTACAACGAAATGTTTCTCTTCAGCAGAGGAGATTTTGCTACCACACGTCAGCAGCTCCTCTCCCTCAGAGTGCTGTTCCTGGGTAGACTAGGAAAAGCCACCACGTTCCCAGCTTAGGAGAGGCTCTTTTCCTAGCTGGTTTCAACCGTGAGAGAGCCAGAAGGGCTGATCTCCACCAGTCGGGCTGCACAGCCTGAGTGCTTGGGGTAGGGCAGTCCTGAGCCAATGTGCCACCTTAGGAATGCAAGCCAAGTTTCCTTGCCACAGGAAGGCACACCGAGGCCTGGTGTTTTCTCTATGAAACTGACGTGGGCTTGAAGGGTGAGGCCTTTACAACAATGTGTATGGAGGTACTCGATTTGGGCTGCCTGGTGAAAGAACCTGCGCTCACCAGCACCCTGAGTACCTTTCCTGAACTTTGATTCCTAGCTGGGTGAACTCGCCCTTCGGAGGCTAGATGGGACCAAACGTGTTAAGCTTGTGGGGAAAGCCTTTGACCAATGGCCAATATGCTTGTGCTTGTGCGAGGGTTACGCAGGCACTTGCCAACACAGGGTTTTGACCTTACCATAAGCTGTCCCTTTGGGCTGAAGCAGGCGGCGTGTGTGGATCACAGCCTGGGAAGCAGGACCTCAGGGGAGTCTGCCAACAGACTGCCCTCCAGTATAGCCAGCTGAGAAAAGGTGGCAAGGCTGATGGATCCCGCTTACAACGAAATGTTTCTCTTCAGCAGAGGAGATTTTGCTACCACACGTCAGCAGCTCCTCTCCCTCAGAGTGCTGTTCCTGGGTAGACTAGGAAGAGCCACCACGTTCCCAGCTTAGGAGAGGCTCTTTTCCTAGTTGGTTTCAACCGTGAGAGAGCCAGAAGGGGTGATCTCCACCAGTCGGGCTGCACAGCCTGAGTGCTTGGGGTAGGGCAGTCCTGAGCCAATGTGCCACCTTAGGAATGCAAGCCAAGTTTCCTTGCCACAGGAAGGCACACCGAGGCCTGGTGTTTTCTCTATGAAACTGACGTGGGCTTGAAGGGTGAGGCCTTTACAACAATGTGTTTGGAGGTACTCGATTTGGGCTGCCTGGTGAAAGAACCTGCGCTCACCAGCACCCTGAGTACCTTTCCTGAACTTTGATTCCTAGCTGGGTGAACTCGCCCTTCGGAGGCTAGATGGGACCAAACGTGTTAAGCTTGTGGGGAAAGCCTTTGACCAATGGCCAATATGCTTGTGCTTGTGCGAGGGTTACGCAGGCACTTGCAACACAGGGTTTTGACCTTACCATAAGCTGTCCCTTTGGGCTGAAGCAGGCGGCGTGTGTGGATCACAGCCTGGGAAGCAGGACCTCAGGGGAGTCTGCCAACAGACTGCCCTCCAGTATAGCCAGCTGAGAAAAGGTGGCAAGGCGGATGGATCCCGCTTACAACGAAATGTTTCTCTTCAGCAGAGGAGATTTTGCTACCACACGTCAGCAGCTCCTCTCCCTCAGAGTGCTGTTCCTGGGTAGACTAGGAAAAGCCACCACGTTCCCAGCTTAGGAGAGGCTCTTTTCCTAGCTGGTTTCAACCGTGAGAGAGCCAGAAGGGCTGATCTCCACCAGTCGGGCTGCACAGCCTGAGTGCTTCGGGTAGGGCAGTCCTGAGCCAATGTGCCACCTTAGGAATGCAAGCCAAGTTTCCTTGCCACAGGAAGGCACACCGAGGCCTGGTGTTTTCTCTATGAAACTGACGTGGGCTTGAAGGGTGAGGCCTTTACAACAATGTGTATGGAGGTACTCGATTTGGGCTGCCTGGTGAAAGAACCTGCGCTCACCAGCACCCTGAGTACCTTTCCTGAACTTTGATTCCTAGCTGGGTGAACTCGCCCTTCGGAGGCTAGATGGGACCAAACGTGTTAAGCTTGTGGGGAAAGCCTTTGACCAATGGCCAATATGCTTGTGCTTGTGCGAGGGTTACGCAGGCACTTGCCAACACAGGGTTTTGACCTTACCATAAGCTGTCCCTTTGGGCTGAAGCAGGCGGCGTGTGTGGATCACAGCCTGGGAAGCAGGACCTCAGGGGAGTCTGCCAACAGACTGCCCTCCAGTATAGCCAGCTGAGAAAAGGTGGCAAGGCGGATGGATCCCGCTTACAACGAAATGTTTCTCTTCAGCAGAGGAGATTTTGCTACCACACGTCAGCAGCTCCTCTCCCTCAGAGTGCTGTTCCTGGATAGACTAGGAAAAGCCACCACGTTCCCAGCTTAGGAGAGGCTCTTTTCCTAGTTGGTTTCAACCGTGAGAGAGCCAGAAGGGCTGATCTCCACCAGTCGGGCTGCACAGCCTGAGTGCTTGGGGTAGGGCAGTCCTGAGCCAATGTGCCACCTTAGGAATGCAAGCCAAGTTTCCTTGCCACAGGAAGGCACACCGAGGCCTGGTGTTTTCTCTATGAAACTGACGTGGGCTTGAAGGGTGAGGCCTTTACAACAATGTGTATGGAGGTACTCGATTTGGGCTGCCTGGTGAAAGAACCTGCGCTCACCAGCACCCTGAGTACCTTTCCTGAACTTTGATTCCTAGCTGGGTGAACTCGCCCTTCGGAGGCTAGATGGGACCAAACGTGTTAAGCTTGTGGGGAAAGCCTTTGACCAATGGCCAATATGCTTGTGCTTGTGCGAGGGTTACGCAGGCACTTGCCAACACAGGGTTTTGACCTTACCATAAGCTGTCCCTTTGGGCTGAAGCAGGCGGCGTGTGTGGATCACAGCCTGGGAAGCAGGACCTCAGGGGAGTCTGCCAACTGACTGCCCTCCAGTATAGCCAGCTGAGAAAAGGTGGCAAGGCTGATGGATCCCGCTTACAACGAAATGTTTCTCTTCAGCAGAGGAGATTTTGCTACCACACGTCAGCAGCTCCTCTCCCTCAGAGTGCTGTTCCTGGGTAGACTAGGAAAAGCCACCACGTTCCCAGCTTAGGAGAGGCTCTTTTCCTAGCTGGTTTCAACCGTGAGAGAGCCAGAAGGGCTGATCTCCACCAGTCGGGCTGCACAGCCTGAGTGCTTGGGGTAGGGCACTCCTGAGCCAATGTGCCACCTTAGGAATGCAAGCCAAGTTTCCTTGCCACAGGAAGGCACACCGAGGCCTGGTGTTTTCTCTATGAAACTGACGTGGGCTTGAAGGGTGAGGCCTTTACAACAATGTGTTTGGAGGTACTCGATTTGGGCTGCCTGGTGAAAGAACCTGCGCTCACCAGCACCCTGAGTACCTTTCCTGAACTTTGATTCCTAGCTGGGTGAACTCGCCCTTCGGAGGCTAGATGGGACCAAACGTGTTAAGCTTGTGGGGAAAGCCTTTGACCAATGGCCAATATGCTTGTGCTTGTGCGAGGGTTACGCAGGCACTTGCAACACAGGGTTTTGACCTTACCATAAGCTGTCCCTTTGGGCTGAAGCAGGCGGCGTGTGTGGATCACAGCCTGGGAAGCAGGACCTCAGGGGAGTCTGCCAACAGACTGCCCTCCAGTATAGCCAGCTGAGAAAAGGTGGCAAGGCGGATGGATCCCGCTTACAACGAAATGTTTCTCTTCAGCAGAGGAGATTTTGCTACCACACGTCAGCAGCTCCTCTCCCTCAGAGTGCTGTTCCTGGGTAGACTAGGAAGAGCCACCACGTTCCCAGCTTAGGAGAGGCTCTTTTCCTAGTTGGTTTCAACCGTGAGAGAGCCAGAAGGGGTGATCTCCACCAGTCGGGCTGCACAGCCTGAGTGCTTGGGGTAGGGCAGTCCTGAGCCAATGTGCCACCTTAGGAATGCAAGCCAAGTTTCCTTGCCACAGGAAGGCACACCGAGGCCTGGTGTTTTCTCTATGAAACTGACGTGGGCTTGAAGGGTGAGGCCTTTACAACAATGTGTTTGGAGGTACTCGATTTGGGCTGCCTGGTGAAAGAACCTGCGCTCACCAGCACCCTGAGTACCTTTCCTGAACTTTGATTCCTAGCTGGGTGAACTCGCCCTTCGGAGGCTAGATGGGACCAAACGTGTTAAGCTTGTGGGGAAAGCCTTTGACCAATGGCCAATATGCTTGTGCTTGTGCGAGGGTTACGCAGGCACTTGCAACACAGGGTTTTGACCTTACCATAAGCTGTCCCTTTGGGCTGAAGCAGGCGGCGTGTGTGGATCACAGCCTGGGAAGCAGGACCTCAGGGGAGTCTGCCAACAGACTGCCCTCCAGTATAGCCAGCTGAGAAAAGGTGGCAAGGCGGATGGATCCCGCTTACAACGAAATGTTTCTCTTCAGCAGAGGAGATTTTGCTACCACACGTCAGCAGCTCCTCTCCCTCAGAGTGCTGTTCCTGGGTAGACTAGGAAAAGCCACCACGTTCCCAGCTTAGGAGAGGCTCTTTTCCTAGCTGGTTTCAACCGTGAGAGAGCCAGAAGGGCTGATCTCCACCAGTCGGGCTGCACAGCCTGAGTGCTTCGGGTAGGGCAGTCCTGAGCCAATGTGCCACCTTAGGAATGCAAGCCAAGTTTCCTTGCCACAGGAAGGCACACCGAGGCCTGGTGTTTTCTCTATGAAACTGACGTGGGCTTGAAGGGTGAGGCCTTTACAACAATGTGTATGGAGGTACTCGATTTGGGCTGCCTGGTGAAAGAACCTGCGCTCACCAGCACCCTGAGTACCTTTCCTGAACTTTGATTCCTAGCTGGGTGAACTCGCCCTTCGGAGGCTAGATGGGACCAAACGTGTTAAGCTTGTGGGGAAAGCCTTTGACCAATGGCCAATATGCTTGTGCTTGTGCGAGGGTTACGCAGGCACTTGCCAACACAGGGTTTTGACCTTACCATAAGCTGTCCCTTTGGGCTGAAGCAGGCGGCGTGTGTGGATCACAGCCTGGGAAGCAGGACCTCAGGGGAGTCTGCCAACAGACTGCCCTCCAGTATAGCCAGCTGAGAAAAGGTGGCAAGGCGGATGGATCCCGCTTACAACGAAATGTTTCTCTTCAGCAGAGGAGATTTTGCTACCACACGTCAGCAGCTCCTCTCCCTCAGAGTGCTGTTCCTGGATAGACTAGGAAAAGCCACCACGTTCCCAGCTTAGGAGAGGCTCTTTTCCTAGTTGGTTTCAACCGTGAGAGAGCCAGAAGGGCTGATCTCCACCAGTCGGGCTGCACAGCCTGAGTGCTTGGGGTAGGGCAGTCCTGAGCCAATGTGCCACCTTAGGAATGCAAGCCAAGTTTCCTTGCCACAGGAAGGCACACCGAGGCCTGGTGTTTTCTCTATGAAACTGACGTGGGCTTGAAGGGTGAGGCCTTTACAACAATGTGTATGGAGGTACTCGATTTGGGCTGCCTGGTGAAAGAACCTGCGCTCACCAGCACCCTGAGTACCTTTCCTGAACTTTGATTCCTAGCTGGGTGAACTCGCCCTTCGGAGGCTAGATGGGACCAAACGTGTTAAGCTTGTGGGGAAAGCCTTTGACCAATGGCCAATATGCTTGTGCTTGTGCGAGGGTTACGCAGGCACTTGCCAACACAGGGTTTTGACCTTACCATAAGCTGTCCCTTTGGGCTGAAGCAGGCGGCGTGTGTGGATCACAGCCTGGGAAGCAGGACCTCAGGGGAGTCTGCCAACTGACTGCCCTCCAGTATAGCCAGCTGAGAAAAGGTGGCAAGGCTGATGGATCCCGCTTACAACGAAATGTTTCTCTTCAGCAGAGGAGATTTTGCTACCACACGTCAGCAGCTCCTCTCCCTCAGAGTGCTGTTCCTGGGTAGACTAGGAAAAGCCACCACGTTCCCAGCTTAGGAGAGGCTCTTTTCCTAGCTGGTTTCAACCGTGAGAGAGCCAGAAGGGCTGATCTCCACCAGTCGGGCTGCACAGCCTGAGTGCTTGGGGTAGGGCAGTCCTGAGCCAATGTGCCACCTTAGGAATGCAAGCCAAGTTTCCTTGCCACAGGAAGGCACACCGAGGCCTGGTGTTTTCTCTATGAAACTGACGTGGGCTTGAAGGGTGAGGCCTTTACAACAATGTGTTTGGAGGTACTCGATTTGGGCTGCCTGGTGAAAGAACCTGCGCTCACCAGCACCCTGAGTACCTTTCCTGAACTTTGATTCCTAGCTGGGTGAACTCGCCCTTCGGAGGCTAGATGGGACCAAACGTGTTAAGCTTGTGGGGAAAGCCTTTGACCAATGGCCAATATGCTTGTGCTTGTGCGAGGGTTACGCAGGCACTTGCCAACACAGGGTTTTGACCTTACCATAAGCTGTCCCTTTGGGCTGAAGCAGGCGGCGTGTGTGGATCACAGCCTGGGAAGCAGGACCTCAGGGGAGTCTGCCAACAGACTGCCCTCCAGTATAGCCAGCTGAGAAAAGGTGGCAAGGCTGATGGATCCCGCTTACAACGAAATGTTTCTCTTCAGCAGAGGAGATTTTGCTACCACACGTCAGCAGCTCCTCTCCCTCAGAGTGCTGTTCCTGGGTAGACTAGGAAGAGCCACCACGTTCCCAGCTTAGGAGAGGCTCTTTTCCTAGTTGGTTTCAACCGTGAGAGAGCCAGAAGGGGTGATCTCCACCAGTCGGGCTGCACAGCCTGAGTGCTTGGGGTAGGGCAGTCCTGAGCCAATGTGCCACCTTAGGAATGCAAGCCAAGTTTCCTTGCCACAGGAAGGCACACCGAGGCCTGGTGTTTTCTCTATGAAACTGACGTGGGCTTGAAGGGTGAGGCCTTTACAACAATGTGTTTGGAGGTACTCGATTTGGGCTGCCTGGTGAAAGAACCTGCGCTCACCAGCACCCTGAGTACCTTTCCTGAACTTTGATTCCTAGCTGGGTGAACTCGCCCTTCGGAGGCTAGATGGGACCAAACGTGTTAAGCTTGTGGGGAAAGCCTTTGACCAATGGCCAATATGCTTGTGCTTGTGCGAGGGTTACGCAGGCACTTGCAACACAGGGTTTTGACCTTACCATAAGCTGTCCCTTTGGGCTGAAGCAGGCGGCGTGTGTGGATCACAGCCTGGGAAGCAGGACCTCAGGGGAGTCTGCCAACAGACTGCCCTCCAGTATAGCCAGCTGAGAAAAGGTGGCAAGGCGGATGGATCCCGCTTACAACGAAATGTTTCTCTTCAGCAGAGGAGATTTTGCTACCACACGTCAGCAGCTCCTCTCCCTCAGAGTGCTGTTCCTGGGTAGACTAGGAAAAGCCACCACGTTCCCAGCTTAGGAGAGGCTCTTTTCCTAGCTGGTTTCAACCGTGAGAGAGCCAGAAGGGCTGATCTCCACCAGTCGGGCTGCACAGCCTGAGTGCTTCGGGTAGGGCAGTCCTGAGCCAATGTGCCACCTTAGGAATGCAAGCCAAGTTTCCTTGCCACAGGAAGGCACACCGAGGCCTGGTGTTTTCTCTATGAAACTGACGTGGGCTTGAAGGGTGAGGCCTTTACAACAATGTGTATGGAGGTACTCGATTTGGGCTGCCTGGTGAAAGAACCTGCGCTCACCAGCACCCTGAGTACCTTTCCTGAACTTTGATTCCTAGCTGGGTGAACTCGCCCTTCGGAGGCTAGATGGGACCAAACGTGTTAAGCTTGTGGGGAAAGCCTTTGACCAATGGCCAATATGCTTGTGCTTGTGCGAGGGTTACGCAGGCACTTGCCAACACAGGGTTTTGACCTTACCATAAGCTGTCCCTTTGGGCTGAAGCAGGCGGCGTGTGTGGATCACAGCCTGGGAAGCAGGACCTCAGGGGAGTCTGCCAACAGACTGCCCTCCAGTATAGCCAGCTGAGAAAAGGTGGCAAGGCGGATGGATCCCGCTTACAACGAAATGTTTCTCTTCAGCAGAGGAGATTTTGCTACCACACGTCAGCAGCTCCTCTCCCTCAGAGTGCTGTTCCTGGATAGACTAGGAAAAGCCACCACGTTCCCAGTTTAGGAGAGGCTCTTTTCCTAGTTGGTTTCAACCGTGAGAGAGCCAGAAGGGCTGATCTCCACCAGTCGGGCTGCACAGCCTGAGTGCTTGGGGTAGGGCAGTCCTGAGCCAATGTGCCACCTTAGGAATGCAAGCCAAGTTTCCTTGCCACAGGAAGGCACACCGAGGCCTGGTGTTTTCTCTATGAAACTGACGTGGGCTTGAAGGGTGAGGCCTTTACAACAATGTGTATGGAGGTACTCGATTTGGGCTGCCTGGTGAAAGAACCTGCGCTCACCAGCACCCTGAGTACCTTTCCTGAACTTTGATTCCTAGCTGGGTGAACTCGCCCTTCGGAGGCTAGATGGGACCAAACGTGTTAAGCTTGTGGGGAAAGCCTTTGACCAATGGCCAATATGCTTGTGCTTGTGCGAGGGTTACGCAGGCACTTGCCAACACAGGGTTTTGACCTTACCATAAGCTGTCCCTTTGGGCTGAAGCAGGCGGCGTGTGTGGATCACAGCCTGGGAAGCAGGACCTCAGGGGAGTCTGCCAACTGACTGCCCTCCAGTATAGCCAGCTGAGAAAAGGTGGCAAGGCTGATGGATCCCGCTTACAACGAAATGTTTCTCTTCAGCAGAGGAGATTTTGCTACCACACGTCAGCAGCTCCTCTCCCTCAGAGTGCTGTTCCTGGGTAGACTAGGAAAAGCCACCACGTTCCCAGCTTAGGAGAGGCTCTTTTCCTAGCTGGTTTCAACCGTGAGAGAGCCAGAAGGGCTGATCTCCACCAGTCGGGCTGCACAGCCTGAGTGCTTCGGGTAGGGCAGTCCTGAGCCAATGTGCCACCTTAGGAATGCAAGCCAAGTTTCCTTGCCACAGGAAGGCACACCGAGGCCTGGTGTTTTCTCTATGAAACTGACGTGGGCTTGAAGGGTGAGGCCTTTACAACAATGTGTTTGGAGGTACTCGATTTGGGCTGCCTGGTGAAAGAACCTGCGCTCACCAGCACCCTGAGTACCTTTCCTGAACTTTGATTCCTAGCTGGGTGAACTCGCCCTTCGGAGGCTAGATGGGACCAAACGTGTTAAGCTTGTGGGGAAAGCCTTTGACCAATGGCCAATATGCTTGTGCTTGTGCGAGGGTTACGCAGGCACTTGCCAACACAGGGTTTTGACCTTACCATAAGCTGTCCCTTTGGGCTGAAGCAGGCGGCGTGTGTGGATCACAGCCTGGGAAGCAGGACCTCAGGGGAGTCTGCCAACAGACTGCCCTCCAGTATAGCCAGCTGAGAAAAGGTGGCAAGGCTGATGGATCCCGCTTACAACGAAATGTTTCTCTTCAGCAGAGGAGATTTTGCTACCACACGTCAGCAGCTCCTCTCCCTCAGAGTGCTGTTCCTGGGTAGACTAGGAAGAGCCACCACGTTCCCAGCTTAGGAGAGGCTCTTTTCCTAGTTGGTTTCAACCGTGAGAGAGCCAGAAGGGGTGATCTCCACCAGTCGGGCTGCACAGCCTGAGTGCTTGGGGTAGGGCAGTCCTGAGCCAATGTGCCACCTTAGGAATGCAAGCCAAGTTTCCTTGCCACAGGAAGGCACACCGAGGCCTGGTGTTTTCTCTATGAAACTGACGTGGGCTTGAAGGGTGAGGCCTTTACAACAATGTGTTTGGAGGTACTCGATTTGGGCTGCCTGGTGAAAGAACCTGCGCTCACCAGCACCCTGAGTACCTTTCCTGAACTTTGATTCCTAGCTGGGTGAACTCGCCCTTCGGAGGCTAGATGGGACCAAACGTGTTAAGCTTGTGGGGAAAGCCTTTGACCAATGGCCAATATGCTTGTGCTTGTGCGAGGGTTACGCAGGCACTTGCAACACAGGGTTTTGACCTTACCATAAGCTGTCCCTTTGGGCTGAAGCAGGCGGCGTGTGTGGATCACAGCCTGGGAAGCAGGACCTCAGGGGAGTCTGCCAACAGACTGCCCTCCAGTATAGCCAGCTGAGAAAAGGTGGCAAGGCGGATGGATCCCGCTTACAACGAAATGTTTCTCTTCAGCAGAGGAGATTTTGCTACCACACGTCAGCAGCTCCTCTCCCTCAGAGTGCTGTTCCTGGGTAGACTAGGAAAAGCCACCACGTTCCCAGCTTAGGAGAGGCTCTTTTCCTAGCTGGTTTCAACCGTGAGAGAGCCAGAAGGGCTGATCTCCACCAGTCGGGCTGCACAGCCTGAGTGCTTCGGGTAGGGCAGTCCTGAGCCAATGTGCCACCTTAGGAATGCAAGCCAAGTTTCCTTGCCACAGGAAGGCACATCGAGGCCTGGTGTTTTCTCTATGAAACTGACGTGGGCTTGAAGGGTGAGGCCTTTACAACAATGTGTATGGAGGTACTCGATTTGGGCTGCCTGGTGAAAGAACCTGCGCTCACCAGCACCCTGAGTACCTTTCCTGAACTTTGATTCCTAGCTGGGTGAACTCGCCCTTCGGAGGCTAGATGGGACCAAACGTGTTAAGCTTGTGGGGAAAGCCTTTGACCAATGGCCAATATGCTTGTGCTTGTGCGAGGGTTACGCAGGCACTTGCCAACACAGGGTTTTGACCTTACCATAAGCTGTCCCTTTGGGCTGAAGCAGGCGGCGTGTGTGGATCACAGCCTGGGAAGCAGGACCTCAGGGGAGTCTGCCAACAGACTGCCCTCCAGTATAGCCAGCTGAGAAAAGGTGGCAAGGCGGATGGATCCCGCTTACAACGAAATGTTTCTCTTCAGCAGAGGAGATTTTGCTACCACACGTCAGCAGCTCCTCTCCCTCAGAGTGCTGTTCCTGGATAGACTAGGAAAAGCCACCACGTTCCCAGTTTAGGAGAGGCTCTTTTCCTAGTTGGTTTCAACCGTGAGAGAGCCAGAAGGGCTGATCTCCACCAGTCGGGCTGCACAGCCTGAGTGCTTGGGGTAGGGCAGTCCTGAGCCAATGTGCCACCTTAGGAATGCAAGCCAAGTTTCCTTGCCACAGGAAGGCACACCGAGGCCTGGTGTTTTCTCTATGAAACTGACGTGGGCTTGAAGGGTGAGGCCTTTACAACAATGTGTATGGAGGTACTCGATTTGGGCTGCCTGGTGAAAGAACCTGCGCTCACCAGCACCCTGAGTACCTTTCCTGAACTTTGATTCCTAGCTGGGTGAACTCGCCCTTCGGAGGCTAGATGGGACCAAACGTGTTAAGCTTGTGGGGAAAGCCTTTGACCAATGGCCAATATGCTTGTGCTTGTGCGAGGGTTACGCAGGCACTTGCCAACACAGGGTTTTGACCTTACCATAAGCTGTCCCTTTGGGCTGAAGCAGGCGGCGTGTGTGGATCACAGCCTGGGAAGCAGGACCTCAGGGGAGTCTGCCAACTGACTGCCCTCCAGTATAGCCAGCTGAGAAAAGGTGGCAAGGCTGATGGATCCCGCTTACAACGAAATGTTTCTCTTCAGCAGAGGAGATTTTGCTACCACACGTCAGCAGCTCCTCTCCCTCAGAGTGCTGTTCCTGGGTAGACTAGGAAAAGCCACCACGTTCCCAGCTTAGGAGAGGCTCTTTTCCTAGCTGGTTTCAACCGTGAGAGAGCCAGAAGGGCTGATCTCCACCAGTCGGGCTGCACAGCCTGAGTGCTTCGGGTAGGGCAGTCCTGAGCCAATGTGCCACCTTAGGAATGCAAGCCAAGTTTCCTTGCCACAGGAAGGCACACCGAGGCCTGGTGTTTTCTCTATGAAACTGACGTGGGCTTGAAGGGTGAGGCCTTTACAACAATGTGTTTGGAGGTACTCGATTTGGGCTGCCTGGTGAAAGAACCTGCGCTCACCAGCACCCTGAGTACCTTTCCTGAACTTTGATTCCTAGCTGGGTGAACTCGCCCTTCGGAGGCTAGATGGGACCAAACGTGTTAAGCTTGTGGGGAAAGCCTTTGACCAATGGCCAATATGCTTGTGCTTGTGCGAGGGTTACGCAGGCACTTGCCAACACAGGGTTTTGACCTTACCATAAGCTGTCCCTTTGGGCTGAAGCAGGCGGCGTGTGTGGATCACAGCCTGGGAAGCAGGACCTCAGGGGAGTCTGCCAACAGACTGCCCTCCAGTATAGCCAGCTGAGAAAAGGTGGCAAGGCTGATGGATCCCGCTTACAACGAAATGTTTCTCTTCAGCAGAGGAGATTTTGCTACCACACGTCAGCAGCTCCTCTCCCTCAGAGTGCTGTTCCTGGGTAGACTAGGAAGAGCCACCACGTTCCCAGCTTAGGAGAGGCTCTTTTCCTAGTTGGTTTCAACCGTGAGAGAGCCAGAAGGGGTGATCTCCACCAGTCGGGCTGCACAGCCTGAGTGCTTGGGGTAGGGCAGTCCTGAGCCAATGTGCCACCTTAGGAATGCAAGCCAAGTTTCCTTGCCACAGGAAGGCACACCGAGGCCTGGTGTTTTCTCTATGAAACTGACGTGGGCTTGAAGGGTGAGGCCTTTACAACAATGTGTATGGAGGTACTCGATTTGGGCTGCCTGGTGAAAGAACCTGCGCTCACCAGCACCCTGAGTACCTTTCCTGAACTTTGATTCCTAGCTGGGTGAACTCGCCCTTCGGAGGCTAGATGGGACCAAACGTGTTAAGCTTGTGGGGAAAGCCTTTGACCAATGGCCAATATGCTTGTGCTTGTGCGAGGGTTACGCAGGCACTTGCAACACAGGGTTTTGACCTTACCATAAGCTGTCCCTTTGGGCTGAAGCAGGCGGCGTGTGTGGATCACAGCCTGGGAAGCAGGACCTCAGGGGAGTCTGCCAACAGACTGCCCTCCAGTATAGCCAGCTGAGAAAAGGTGGCAAGGCGGATGGATCCCGCTTACAACGAAATGTTTCTCTTCAGCAGAGGAGATTTTGCTACCACACGTCAGCAGCTCCTCTCCCTCAGAGTGCTGTTCCTGGGTAGACTAGGAAAAGCCACCACGTTCCCAGCTTAGGAGAGGCTCTTTTCCTAGCTGGTTTCAACCGTGAGAGAGCCAGAAGGGCTGATCTCCACCAGTCGGGCTGCACAGCCTGAGTGCTTGGGGTAGGGCAGTCCTGAGCCAATGTGCCACCTTAGGAATGCAAGCCAAGTTTCCTTGCCACAGGAAGGCACACCGAGGCCTGGTGTTTTCTCTATGAAACTGACGTGGGCTTGAAGGGTGAGGCCTTTACAACAATGTGTATGGAGGTACTCGATTTGGGCTGCCTGGTGAAAGAACCTGCGCTCACCAGCACCCTGAGTACCTTTCCTGAACTTTGATTCCTAGCTGGGTGAACTCGCCCTTCGGAGGCTAGATGGGACCAAACGTGTTAAGCTTGTGGGGAAAGCCTTTGACCAATGGCCAATATGCTTGTGCTTGTGCGAGGGTTACGCAGGCACTTGCCAACACAGGGTTTTGACCTTACCATAAGCTGTCCCTTTGGGCTGAAGCAGGCGGCGTGTGTGGATCACAGCCTGGGAAGCAGGACCTCAGGGGAGTCTGCCAACAGACTGCCCTCCAGTATAGCCAGCTGAGAAAAGGTGGCAAGGCGGATGGATCCCGCTTACAACGAAATGTTTCTCTTCAGCAGAGGAGATTTTGCTACCACACGTCAGCAGCTCCTCTCCCTCAGAGTGCTGTTCCTGGATAGACTAGGAAAAGCCACCACGTTCCCAGTTTAGGAGAGGCTCTTTTCCTAGTTGGTTTCAACCGTGAGAGAGCCAGAAGGGCTGATCTCCACCAGTCGGGCTGCACAGCCTGAGTGCTTGGGGTAGGGCAGTCCTGAGCCAATGTGCCACCTTAGGAATGCAAGCCAAGTTTCCTTGCCACAGGAAGGCACACCGAGGCCTGGTGTTTTCTCTATGAAACTGACGTGGGCTTGAAGGGTGAGGCCTTTACAACAATGTGTATGGAGGTACTCGATTTGGGCTGCCTGGTGAAAGAACCTGCGCTCACCAGCACCCTGAGTACCTTTCCTGAACTTTGATTCCTAGCTGGGTGAACTCGCCCTTCGGAGGCTAGATGGGACCAAACGTGTTAAGCTTGTGGGGAAAGCCTTTGACCAATGGCAAATATGCTTGTGCTTGTGCGAGGGTTACGCAGGCACTTGCCAACACAGGGTTTTGACCTTACCATAAGCTGTCCCTTTGGGCTGAAGCAGGCGGCGTGTGTGGATCACAGCCTGGGAAGCAGGACCTCAGGGGAGTCTGCCAACTGACTGCCCTCCAGTATAGCCAGCTGAGAAAAGGTGGCAAGGCTGATGGATACCGCTTACAACGAAATGTTTCTCTTCAGCAGAGGAGATTTTGCTACCACACGTCAGCAGCTCCTTTCCCTCAGAGTGCTGTTCCTGGGTAGACTAGGAAAAGCCACCACGTTCCCAGCTTAGGAGAGGCTCTTTTCCTAGCTGGTTTCAACCGTGAGAGAGCCAGAAGGGCTGATCTCCACCAGTCGGGCTGCACAGCCTGAGTGCTTCGGGTAGGGCAGTCCTGAGCCAATGTGCCACCTTAGGAATGCAAGCCAAGTTTCCTTGCCACAGGAAGGCACACCGAGGCCTGGTGTTTTCTCTATGAAACTGACGTGGGCTTGAAGGGTGAGGCCTTTACAACAATGTGTTTGGAGGTACTCGATTTGGGCTGCCTGGTGAAAGAACCTGCGCTCACCAGCACCCTGAGTACCTTTCCTGAACTTTGATTCCTAGCTGGGTGAACTCGCCCTTCGGAGGCTAGATGGGACCAAACGTGTTAAGCTTGTGGGGAAAGCCTTTGACCAATGGCCAATATGCTTGTGCTTGTGCGAGGGTTACGCAGGCACTTGCAACACAGGGTTTTGACCTTACCATAAGCTGTCCCTTTGGGCTGAAGCAGGCGGCGTGTGTGGATCACAGCCTGGGAAGCAGGACCTCAGGGGAGTCTGCCAACAGACTGCCCTCCAGTATAGCCAGCTGAGAAAAGGTGGCAAGGCGGATGGATCCCGCTTACAACGAAATGTTTCTCTTCAGCAGAGGAGATTTTGCTACCACACGTCAGCAGCTCCTCTCCCTCAGAGTGCTGTTCCTGGGTAGACTAGGAAAAGCCACCACGTTCCCAGCTTAGGAGAGGCTCTTTTCCTAGCTGGTTTCAACCGTGAGAGAGCCAGAAGGGCTGATCTCCACCAGTCGGGCTGCACAGCCTGAGTGCTTCGGGTAGGGCAGTCCTGAGCCAATGTGCCACCTTAGGAATGCAAGCCAAGTTTCCTTGCCACAGGAAGGCACACCGAGGCCTGGTGTTTTCTCTATGAAACTGACGTGGGCTTGAAGGGTGAGGCCTTTACAACAATGTGTTTGGAGGTACTCGATTTGGGCTGCCTGGTGAAAGAACCTGCGCTCACCAGCACCCTGAGTACCTTTCCTGAACTTTGATTCCTAGCTGGGTGAACTCGCCCTTCGGAGGCTAGATGGGACCAAACGTGTTAAGCTTGTGGGGAAAGCCTTTGACCAATGGCCAATATGCTTGTGCTTGTGCGAGGGTTACGCAGGCACTTGCCAACACAGGGTTTTGACCTTACCATAAGCTGTCCCTTTGGGCTGAAGCAGGCGGCGTGTGTGGATCACAGCCTGGGAAGCAGGACCTCAGGGGAGTCTGCCAACAGACTGCCCTCCAGTATAGCCAGCTGAGAAAAGGTGGCAAGGCTGATGGATCCCGCTTACAACGAAATGTTTCTCTTCAGCAGAGGAGATTTTGCTACCACACGTCAGCAGCTCCTCTCCCTCAGAGTGCTGTTCCTGGGTAGACTAGGAAGAGCCACCACGTTCCCAGCTTAGGAGAGGCTCTTTTCCTAGTTGGTTTCAACCGTGAGAGAGCCAGAAGGGGTGATCTCCACCAGTCGGGCTGCACAGCCTGAGTGCTTGGGGTAGGGCAGTCCTGAGCCAATGTGCCACCTTAGGAATGCAAGCCAAGTTTCCTTGCCACAGGAAGGCACACCGAGGCCTGGTGTTTTCTCTATGAAACTGACGTGGGCTTGAAGGGTGAGGCCTTTACAACAATGTGTTTGGAGGTACTCGATTTGGGCTGCCTGGTGAAAGAACCTGCGCTCACCAGCACCCTGAGTACCTTTCCTGAACTTTGATTCCTAGCTGGGTGAACTCGCCCTTCGGAGGCTAGATGGGACCAAACGTGTTAAGCTTGTGGGGAAAGCCTTTGACCAATGGCCAATATGCTTGTGCTTGTGCGAGGGTTACGCAGGCACTTGCAACACAGGGTTTTGACCTTACCATAAGCTGTCCCTTTGGGCTGAAGCAGGCGGCGTGTGTGGATCACAGCCTGGGAAGCAGGACCTCAGGGGAGTCTGCCAACAGACTGCCCTCCAGTATAGCCAGCTGAGAAAAGGTGGCAAGGCGGATGGATCCCGCTTACAACGAAATGTTTCTCTTCAGCAGAGGAGATTTTGCTACCACACGTCAGCAGCTCCTCTCCCTCAGAGTGCTGTTCCTGGGTAGACTAGGAAAAGCCACCACGTTCCCAGCTTAGGAGAGGCTCTTTTCCTAGCTGGTTTCAACCGTGAGAGAGCCAGAAGGGCTGATCTCCACCAGTCGGGCTGCACAGCCTGAGTGCTTCGGGTAGGGCAGTCCTGAGCCAATGTGCCACCTTAGGAATGCAAGCCAAGTTTCCTTGCCACAGGAAGGCACACCGAGGCCTGGTGTTTTCTCTATGAAACTGACGTGGGCTTGAAGGGTGAGGCCTTTACAACAATGTGTATGGAGGTACTCGATTTGGGCTGCCTGGTGAAAGAACCTGCGCTCACCAGCACCCTGAGTACCTTTCCTGAACTTTGATTCCTAGCTGGGTGAACTCGCCCTTCGGAGGCTAGATGGGACCAAACGTGTTAAGCTTGTGGGGAAAGCCTTTGACCAATGGCCAATATGCTTGTGCTTGTGCGAGGGTTACGCAGGCACTTGCCAACACAGGGTTTTGACCTTACCATAAGCTGTCCCTTTGGGCTGAAGCAGGCGGCGTGTGTGGATCACAGCCTGGGAAGCAGGACCTCAGGGGAGTCTGCCAACAGACTGCCCTCCAGTATAGCCAGCTGAGAAAAGGTGGCAAGGCGGATGGATCCCGCTTACAACGAAATGTTTCTCTTCAGCAGAGGAGATTTTGCTACCACACGTCAGCAGCTCCTCTCCCTCAGAGTGCTGTTCCTGGGTAGACTAGGAAAAGCCACCACGTTCCCAGTTTAGGAGAGGCTCTTTTCCTAGTTGGTTTCAACCGTGAGAGAGCCAGAAGGGCTGATCTCCACCAGTCGGGCTGCACAGCCTGAGTGCTTGGGGTAGGGCAGTCCTGAGCCAATGTGCCACCTTAGGAATGCAAGCCAAGTTTCCTTGCCACAGGAAGGCACACCGAGGCCTGGTGTTTTCTCTATGAAACTGACGTGGGCTTGAAGGGTGAGGCCTTTACAACAATGTGTATGGAGGTACTCGATTTGGGCTGCCTGGTGAAAGAACCTGCGCTCACCAGCACCCTGAGTACCTTTCCTGAACTTTGATTCCTAGCTGGGTGAACTCGCCCTTCGGAGGCTAGATGGGACCAAACGTGTTAAGCTTGTGGGGAAAGCCTTTGACCAATGGCCAATATGCTTGTGCTTGTGCGAGGGTTACGCAGGCACTTGCAACACAGGGTTTTGACCTTACCATAAGCTGTCCCTTTGGGCTGAAGCAGGCGGCGTGTGTGGATCACAGCCTGGGAAGCAGGACCTCAGGGGAGTCTGCCAACAGACTGCCCTCCAGTATAGCCAGCTGAGAAAAGGTGGCAAGGCTGATGGATCCCGCTTACAACGAAATGTTTCTCTTCAGCAGAGGAGATTTTGCTACCACACGTCAGCAGCTCCTCTCCCTCAGAGTGCTGTTCCTGGGTAGACTAGGAAAAGCCACCACGTTCCCAGCTTAGGAGAGGCTCTTTTCCTAGCTGGTTTCAACCGTGAGAGAGCCAGAAGGGCTGATCTCCACCAGTCGGGCTGCACAGCCTGAGTGCTTGGGGTAGGGCAGTCCTGAGCCAATGTGCCACCTTAGGAATGCAAGCCAAGTTTCCTTGCCACAGGAAGGCACACCGAGGCCTGGTGTTTTCTCTATGAAACTGACTTGGGCTTGAAGGGTGAGGCCTTTACAACAATGTGTATGGAGGTACTCGATTTGGGCTGCCTGGTGAAAGAACCTGCGCTCACCAGCACCCTGAGTACCTTTCCTGAACTTTGATTCCTAGCTGGGTGAACTCGCCCTTCGGAGGCTAGATGGGACCAAACGTGTTAAGCTTGTGGGGAAAGCCTTTGACCAATGGCCAATATGCTTGTGCTTGTGCGAGGGTTACGCAGGCACTTGCAACACAGGGTTTTGACCTTACCATAAGCTGTCCCTTTGGGCTGAAGCAGGCGGCGTGTGTGGATCACAGCCTGGGAAGCAGGACCTCAGGGGAGTCTGCCAACAGACTGCCCTCCAGTATAGCCAGCTGAGAAAAGGTGGCAAGGCTGATGGATCCCGCTTACAACGAAATGTTTCTCTTCAGCAGAGGAGATTTTGCTACCACACGTCAGCAGCTCCTCTCCCTCAGAGTGCTGTTCCTGGGTAGACTAGGAAAAGCCACCACGTTACCAGTTTAGGAGAGGCTCTTTTCCTAGCTGGTTTCAACCGTGAGAGAGCCAGAAGGGCTGATCTCCACCAGTCGGGCTGCACAGCCTGAGTGCTTCGGGTAGGGCAGTCCTGAGCCAATGTGCCACCTTAGGAATGCAAGCCAAGTTTCCTTGCCACAGGAAGGCACACCGAGGCCTGGTGTTTTCTCTATGAAACTGACGTGGGCTTGAAGGGTGAGGCCTTTACAACAATGTGTATGGAGGTACTCGATTTGGGCTGCCTGGTGAAAGAACCTGCGCTCACCAGCACCCTGAGTACCTTTCCTGAACTTTGATTCCTAGCTGGGTGAACTCGCCCTTCGGAGGCTAGATGGGACCAAACGTGTTAAGCTTGTGGGGAAAGCCTTTGACCAATGGCCAATATGCTTGTGCTTGTGCGAGGGTTACGCAGGCACTTGCAACACAGGGTTTTGACCTTACCATAAGCTGTCCCTTTGGGCTGAAGCAGGCGGCGTGTGTGGATCACAGCCTGGGAAGCAGGACCTCAGGGGAGTCTGCCAACAGACTGCCCTCCAGTATAGCCAGCTGAGAAAAGGTGGCAAAGCTGATGGATCCCGCTTACAACGAAATGTTTCTCTTCAGCAGAGGAGATTTTGCTACCACACGTCAGCAGCTCCTTTCCCTCAGAGTGCTGTTCCTGGGTAGACTAGGAAGAGCCACCACGTTCCCAGCTTAGGAGAGGCTCTTTTCCTAGTTGGTTTCAACCGTGAGAGAGCCAGAAGGGGTGATCTCCACCAGTCGGGCTGCACAGCCTGAGTGCTTGGGGTAGGGCAGTCCTGAGCCAATGTGCCACCTTAGGAATGCAAGCCAAGTTTCCTTGCCACAGGAAGGCACACCGAGGCCTGGTGTTTTCTCTATGAAACTGACGTGGGCTTGAAGGGTGAGGCCTTTACAACAATGTGTTTGGAGGTACTCGATTTGGGCTGCCTGGTGAAAGAACCTGCGCTCACCAGCACCCTGAGTACCTTTCCTGAACTTTGATTCCTAGCTGGGTGAACTCGCCCTTCGGAGGCTAGATGGGACCAAACGTGTTAAGCTTGTGGGGAAAGCCTTTGACCAATGGCCAATATGCTTGTGCTTGTGCGAGGGTTACGCAGGCACTTGCAACACAGGGTTTTGACCTTACCATAAGCTGTCCCTTTGGGCTGAAGCAGGCGGCGTGTGTGGATCACAGCCTGGGAAGCAGGACCTCAGGGGAGTCTGCCAACAGACTGCCCTCCAGTATAGCCAGCTGAGAAAAGGTGGCAAGGCGGATGGATCCCGCTTACAACGAAATGTTTCTCTTCAGCAGAGGAGATTTTGCTACCACACGTCAGCAGCTCCTCTCCCTCAGAGTGCTGTTCCTGGGTAGACTAGGAAAAGCCACCACGTTCCCAGCTTAGGAGAGGCTCTTTTCCTAGCTGGTTTCAACCGTGAGAGAGCCAGAAGGGCTGATCTCCACCAGTCGGGCTGCACAGCCTGAGTGCTTCGGGTAGGGCAGTCCTGAGCCAATGTGCCACCTTAGGAATGCAAGCCAAGTTTCCTTGCCACAGGAAGGCACACCGAGGCCTGGTGTTTTCTCTATGAAACTGACGTGGGCTTGAAGGGTGAGGCCTTTACAACAATGTGTATGGAGGTACTCGATTTGGGCTGCCTGGTGAAAGAACCTGCGCTCACCAGCACCCTGAGTACCTTTCCTGAACTTTGATTCCTAGCTGGGTGAACTCGCCCTTCGGAGGCTAGATGGGACCAAACGTGTTAAGCTTGTGGGGAAAGCCTTTGACCAATGGCCAATATGCTTGTGCTTGTGCGAGGGTTACGCAGGCACTTGCCAACACAGGGTTTTGACCTTACCATAAGCTGTCCCTTTGGGCTGAAGCAGGCGGCGTGTGTGGATCACAGCCTGGGAAGCAGGACCTCAGGGGAGTCTGCCAACAGACTGCCCTCCAGTATAGCCAGCTGAGAAAAGGTGGCAAGGCTGATGGATCCCGCTTACAACGAAATGTTTCTCTTCAGCAGAGGAGATTTTGCTACCACACGTCAGCAGCTCCTCTCCCTCAGAGTGCTGTTCCTGGATAGACTAGGAAAAGCCACCACGTTCCCAGTTTAGGAGAGGCTCTTTTCCTAGTTGGTTTCAACCGTGAGAGAGCCAGAAGGGCTGATCTCCACCAGTCGGGCTGCACAGCCTGAGTGCTTGGGGTAGGGCAGTCCTGAGCCAATGTGCCACCTTAGGAATGCAAGCCAAGTTTCCTTGCCACAGGAAGGCACACCGAGGCCTGGTGTTTTCTCTATGAAACTGACGTGGGCTTGAAGGGTGAGGCCTTTACAACAATGTGTATGGAGGTACTCGATTTGGGCTGCCTGGTGAAAGAACCTGCGCTCACCAGCACCCTGAGTACCTTTCCTGAACTTTGATTCCTAGCTGGGTGAACTCGCCCTTCGGAGGCTAGATGGGACCAAACGTGTTAAGCTTGTGGGGAAAGCCTTTGACCAATGGCCAATATGCTTGTGCTTGTGCGAGGGTTACGCAGGCACTTGCCAACACAGGGTTTTGACCTTACCATAAGCTGTCCCTTTGGGCTGAAGCAGGCGGCGTGTGTGGATCACAGCCTGGGAAGCAGGACCTCAGGGGAGTCTGCCAACTGACTGCCCTCCAGTATAGCCAGCTGAGAAAAGGTGGCAAGGCTGATGGATCCCGCTTACAACGAAATGTTTCTCTTCAGCAGAGGAGATTTTGCTACCACACGTCAGCAGCTCCTTTCCCTCAGAGTGCTGTTCCTGGGTAGACTAGGAAAAGCCACCACGTTCCCAGCTTAGGAGAGGCTCTTTTCCTAGCTGGTTTCAACCGTGAGAGAGCCAGAAGGGCTGATCTCCACCAGTCGGGCTGCACAGCCTGAGTGCTTCGGGTAGGGCAGTCCTGAGCCAATGTGCCACCTTAGGAATGCAAGCCAAGTTTCCTTGCCACAGGAAGGCACACCGAGGCCTGGTGTTTTCTCTATGAAACTGACGTGGGCTTGAAGGGTGAGGCCTTTACAACAATGTGTTTGGAGGTACTCGATTTGGGCTGCCTGGTGAAAGAACCTGCGCTCACCAGCACCCTGAGTACCTTTCCTGAACTTTGATTCCTAGCTGGGTGAACTCGCCCTTCGGAGGCTAGATGGGACCAAACGTGTTAAGCTTGTGGGGAAAGCCTTTGACCAATGGCCAATATGCTTGTGCTTGTGCGAGGGTTACGCAGGCACTTGCCAACACAGGGTTTTGACCTTACCATAAGCTGTCCCTTTGGGCTGAAGCAGGCGGCGTGTGTGGATCACAGCCTGGGAAGCAGGACCTCAGGGGAGTCTGCCAACAGACTGCCCTCCAGTATAGCCAGCTGAGAAAAGGTGGCAAGGCGGATGGATCCCGCTTACAACGAAATGTTTCTCTTCAGCAGAGGAGATTTTGCTACCACACGTCAGCAGCTCCTCTCCCTCAGAGTGCTGTTCCTGGGTAGACTAGGAAGAGCCACCACGTTCCCAGCTTAGGAGAGGCTCTTTTCCTAGTTGGTTTCAACCGTGAGAGAGCCAGAAGGGGTGATCTCCACCAGTCGGGCTGCACAGCCTGAGTGCTTGGGGTAGGGCAGTCCTGAGCCAATGTGCCACCTTAGGAATGCAAGCCAAGTTTCCTTGCCACAGGAAGGCACACCGAGGCCTGGTGTTTTCTCTATGAAACTGACGTGGGCTTGAAGGGTGAGGCCTTTACAACAATGTGTTTGGAGGTACTCGATTTGGGCTGCCTGGTGAAAGAACCTGCGCTCACCAGCACCCTGAGTACCTTTCCTGAACTTTGATTCCTAGCTGGGTGAACTCGCCCTTCGGAGGCTAGATGGGACCAAACGTGTTAAGCTTGTGGGGAAAGCCTTTGACCAATGGCCAATATGCTTGTGCTTGTGCGAGGGTTACGCAGGCACTTGCAACACAGGGTTTTGACCTTACCATAAGCTGTCCCTTTGGGCTGAAGCAGGCGGCGTGTGTGGATCACAGCCTGGGAAGCAGGACCTCAGGGGAGTCTGCCAACAGACTGCCCTCCAGTATAGCCAGCTGAGAAAAGGTGGCAAGGCGGATGGATCCCGCTTACAACGAAATGTTTCTCTTCAGCAGAGGAGATTTTGCTACCACACGTCAGCAGCTCCTCTCCCTCAGAGTGCTGTTCCTGGGTAGACTAGGAAAAGCCACCACGTTCCCAGCTTAGGAGAGGCTCTTTTCCTAGCTGGTTTCAACCGTGAGAGAGCCAGAAGGGCTGATCTCCACCAGTCGGGCTGCACAGCCTGAGTGCTTCGGGTAGGGCAGTCCTGAGCCAATGTGCCACCTTAGGAATGCAAGCCAAGTTTCCTTGCCACAGGAAGGCACACCGAGGCCTGGTGTTTTCTCTATGAAACTGACGTGGGCTTGAAGGGTGAGGCCTTTACAACAATGTGTATGGAGGTACTCGATTTGGGCTGCCTGGTGAAAGAACCTGCGCTCACCAGCACCCTGAGTACCTTTCCTGAACTTTGATTCCTAGCTGGGTGAACTCGCCCTTCGGAGGCTAGATGGGACCAAACGTGTTAAGCTTGTGGGGAAAGCCTTTGACCAATGGCCAATATGCTTGTGCTTGTGCGAGGGTTACGCAGGCACTTGCCAACACAGGGTTTTGACCTTACCATAAGCTGTCCCTTTGGGCTGAAGCAGGCGGCGTGTGTGGATCACAGCCTGGGAAGCAGGACCTCAGGGGAGTCTGCCAACAGACTGCCCTCCAGTATAGCCAGCTGAGAAAAGGTGGCAAGGCGGATGGATCCCGCTTACAACGAAATGTTTCTCTTCAGCAGAGGAGATTTTGCTACCACACGTCAGCAGCTCCTCTCCCTCAGAGTGCTGTTCCTGGATAGACTAGGAAAAGCCACCACGTTCCCAGTTTAGGAGAGGCTCTTTTCCTAGTTGGTTTCAACCGTGAGAGAGCCAGAAGGGCTGATCTCCACCAGTCGGGCTGCACAGCCTGAGTGCTTGGGGTAGGGCAGTCCTGAGCCAATGTGCCACCTTAGGAATGCAAGCCAAGTTTCCTTGCCACAGGAAGGCACACCGAGGCCTGGTGTTTTCTCTATGAAACTGACGTGGGCTTGAAGGGTGAGGCCTTTACAACAATGTGTATGGAGGTACTCGATTTGGGCTGCCTGGTGAAAGAACCTGCGCTCACCAGCACCCTGAGTACCTTTCCTGAACTTTGATTCCTAGCTGGGTGAACTCGCCCTTCGGAGGCTAGATGGGACCAAACGTGTTAAGCTTGTGGGGAAAGCCTTTGACCAATGGCCAATATGCTTGTGCTTGTGCGAGGGTTACGCAGGCACTTGCCAACACAGGGTTTTGACCTTACCATAAGCTGTCCCTTTGGGCTGAAGCAGGCGGCGTGTGTGGATCACAGCCTGGGAAGCAGGACCTCAGGGGAGTCTGCCAACAGACTGCCCTCCAGTATAGCCAGCTGAGAAAAGGTGGCAAGGCTGATGGATCCCGCTTACAACGAAATGTTTCTCTTCAGCAGAGGAGATTTTGCTACCACACGTCAGCAGCTCCTCTCCCTCAGAGTGCTGTTCCTGGGTAGACTAGGAAGAGCCACCACGTTCCCAGCTTAGGAGAGGCTCTTTTCCTAGTTGGTTTCAACCGTGAGAGAGCCAGAAGGGGTGATCTCCACCAGTCGGGCTGCACAGCCTGAGTGCTTGGGGTAGGGCAGTCCTGAGCCAATGTGCCACCTTAGGAATGCAAGCCAAGTTTCCTTGCCACAGGAAGGCACACCGAGGCCTGGTGTTTTCTCTATGAAACTGACGTGGGCTTGAAGGGTGAGGCCTTTACAACAATGTGTATGGAGGTACTCGATTTGGGCTGCCTGGTGAAAGAACCTGCGCTCACCAGCACCCTGAGTACCTTTCCTGAACTTTGATTCCTAGCTGGGTGAACTCGCCCTTCGGAGGCTAGATGGGACCAAACGTGTTAAGCTTGTGGGGAAAGCCTTTGACCAATGGCCAATATGCTTGTGCTTGTGCGAGGGTTACGCAGGCACTTGCAACACAGGGTTTTGACCTTACCATAAGCTGTCCCTTTGGGCTGAAGCAGGCGGCGTGTGTGGATCACAGCCTGGGAAGCAGGACCTCAGGGGAGTCTGCCAACAGACTGCCCTCCAGTATAGCCAGCTGAGAAAAGGTGGCAAGGCGGATGGATCCCGCTTACAACGAAATGTTTCTCTTCAGCAGAGGAGATTTTGCTACCACACGTCAGCAGCTCCTCTCCCTCAGAGTGCTGTTCCTGGGTAGACTAGGAAAAGCCACCACGTTCCCAGCTTAGGAGAGGCTCTTTTCCTAGCTGGTTTCAACCGTGAGAGAGCCAGAAGGGCTGATCTCCACCAGTCGGGCTGCACAGCCTGAGTGCTTCGGGTAGGGCAGTCCTGAGCCAATGTGCCACCTTAGGAATGCAAGCCAAGTTTCCTTGCCACAGGAAGGCACACCGAGGCCTGGTGTTTTCTCTATGAAACTGACGTGGGCTTGAAGGGTGAGGCCTTTACAACAATGTGTATGGAGGTACTCGATTTGGGCTGCCTGGTGAAAGAACCTGCGCTCACCAGCACCCTGAGTACCTTTCCTGAACTTTGATTCCTAGCTGGGTGAACTCGCCCTTCGGAGGCTAGATGGGACCAAACGTGTTAAGCTTGTGGGGAAAGCCTTTGACCAATGGCCAATATGCTTGTGCTTGTGCGAGGGTTACGCAGGCACTTGCCAACACAGGGTTTTGACCTTACCATAAGCTGTCCCTTTGGGCTGAAGCAGGCGGCGTGTGTGGATCACAGCCTGGGAAGCAGGACCTCAGGGGAGTCTGCCAACAGACTGCCCTCCAGTATAGCCAGCTGAGAAAAGGTGGCAAGGCGGATGGATCCCGCTTACAACGAAATGTTTCTCTTCAGCAGAGGAGATTTTGCTACCACACGTCAGCAGCTCCTCTCCCTCAGAGTGCTGTTCCTGGATAGACTAGGAAAAGCCACCACGTTCCCAGTTTAGGAGAGGCTCTTTTCCTAGTTGGTTTCAACCGTGAGAGAGCCAGAAGGGCTGATCTCCACCAGTCGGGCTGCACAGCCTGAGTGCTTGGGGTAGGGCAGTCCTGAGCCAATGTGCCACCTTAGGAATGCAAGCCAAGTTTCCTTGCCACAGGAAGGCACACCGAGGCCTGGTGTTTTCTCTATGAAACTGACGTGGGCTTGAAGGGTGAGGCCTTTACAACAATGTGTATGGAGGTACTCGATTTGGGCTGCCTGGTGAAAGAACCTGCGCTCACCAGCACCCTGAGTACCTTTCCTGAACTTTGATTCCTAGCTGGGTGAACTCGCCCTTCGGAGGCTAGATGGGACCAAACGTGTTAAGCTTGTGGGGAAAGCCTTTGACCAATGGCCAATATGCTTGTGCTTGTGCGAGGGTTACGCAGGCACTTGCCAACACAGGGTTTTGACCTTACCATAAGCTGTCCCTTTGGGCTGAAGCAGGCGGCGTGTGTGGATCACAGCCTGGGAAGCAGGACCTCAGGGGAGTCTGCCAACTGACTGCCCTCCAGTATAGCCAGCTGAGAAAAGGTGGCAAGGCTGATGGATCCCGCTTACAACGAAATGTTTCTCTTCAGCAGAGGAGATTTTGCTACCACACGTCAGCAGCTCCTCTCCCTCAGAGTGCTGTTCCTGGGTAGACTAGGAAAAGCCACCACGTTCCCAGCTTAGGAGAGGCTCTTTTCCTAGTTGGTTTCAACCGTGAGAGAGCCAGAAGGGCTGATCTCCACCAGTCGGGCTGCACAGCCTGAGTGCTTGGGGTAGGGCAGTCCTGAGCCAATGTGCCACCTTAGGAATGCAAGCCAAGTTTCCTTGCCACAGGAAGGCACACCGAGGCCTGGTGTTTTCTCTATGAAACTGACTTGGGCTTGAAGGGTGAGGCCTTTACAACAATGTGTATGGAGGTACTCGATTTGGGCTGCCTGGTGAAAGAACCTGCGCTCACCAGCACCCTGAGTACCTTTCCTGAACTTTGATTCCTAGCTGGGTGAACTCGCCCTTCGGAGGCTAGATGGGACCAAACGTGTTAAGCTTGTGGGGAAAGCCTTTGACCAATGGCCAATATGCTTGTGCTTGTGCGAGGGTTACGCAGGCACTTGCAACACAGGGTTTTGACCTTACCATAAGCTGTCCCTTTGGGCTGAAGCAGGCGGCGTGTGTGGATCACAGCCTGGGAAGCAGGACCTCAGGGGAGTCTGCCAACAGACTGCCCTCCAGTATAGCCAGCTGAGAAAAGGTGGCAAGGCTGATGGATCCCGCTTACAACGAAATGTTTCTCTTCAGCAGAGGAGATTTTGCTACCACACGTCAGCAGCTCCTCTCCCTCAGAGTGCTGTTCCTGGGTAGACTAGGAAAAGCCACCACGTTACCAGTTTAGGAGAGGCTCTTTTCCTAGCTGGTTTCAACCGTGAGAGAGCCAGAAGGGCTGATCTCCACCAGTCGGGCTGCACAGCCTGAGTGCTTCGGGTAGGGCAGTCCTGAGCCAATGTGCCACCTTAGGAATGCAAGCCAAGTTTCCTTGCCACAGGAAGGCACACCGAGGCCTGGTGTTTTCTCTATGAAACTGACGTGGGCTTGAAGGGTGAGGCCTTTACAACAATGTGTATGGAGGTACTCGATTTGGGCTGCCTGGTGAAAGAACCTGCGCTCACCAGCACCCTGAGTACCTTTCCTGAACTTTGATTCCTAGCTGGGTGAACTCGCCCTTCGGAGGCTAGATGGGACCAAACGTGTTAAGCTTGTGGGGAAAGCCTTTGACCAATGGCCAATATGCTTGTGCTTGTGCGAGGGTTACGCAGGCACTTGCAACACAGGGTTTTGACCTTACCATAAGCTGTCCCTTTGGGCTGAAGCAGGCGGCGTGTGTGGATCACAGCCTGGGAAGCAGGACCTCAGGGGAGTCTGCCAACAGACTGCCCTCCAGTATAGCCAGCTGAGAAAAGGTGGCAAGGCTGATGGATCCCGCTTACAACGAAATGTTTCTCTTCAGCAGAGGAGATTTTGCTACCACACGTCAGCAGCTCCTCTCCCTCAGAGTGCTGTTCCTGGGTAGACTAGGAAAAGCCACCATGTTCCCAGCTTAGGAGAGGCTCTTTTCCTAGCTGGTTTCAACCGTGAGAGAGCCAGAAGGGCTGATCTCCACCAGTCGGGCTGCACAGCCTGAGTGCTTCGGGTAGGGCAGTCCTGAGCCAATGTGCCACCTTAGGAATGCAAGCCAAGTTTCCTTGCCACAGGAAGGCACACCGAGGCCTGGTGTTTTCTCTATGAAACTGACGTGGGCTTGAAGGGTGAGGCCTTTACAACAATGTGTTTGGAGGTACTCGATTTGGGCTGCCTGGTGAAAGAACCTGCGCTCACCAGCACCCTGAGTACCTTTCCTGAACTTTGATTCCTAGCTGGGTGAACTCGCCCTTCGGAGGCTAGATGGGACCAAACGTGTTAAGCTTGTGGGGAAAGCCTTTGACCAATGGCCAATATGCTTGTGCTTGTGCGAGGGTTACGCAGGCACTTGCCAACACAGGGTTTTGACCTTACCATAAGCTGTCCCTTTGGGCTGAAGCAGGCGGCGTGTGTGGATCACAGCCTGGGAAGCAGGACCTCAGGGGAGTCTGCCAACAGACTGCCCTCCAGTATAGCCAGCTGAGAAAAGGTGGCAAGGCGGATGGATCCCGCTTACAACGAAATGTTTCTCTTCAGCAGAGGAGATTTTGCTACCACACGTCAGCAGCTCCTCTCCCTCAGAGTGCTGTTCCTGGGTAGACTAGGAAGAGCCACCACGTTCCCAGCTTAGGAGAGGCTCTTTTCCTAGTTGGTTTCAACCGTGAGAGAGCCAGAAGGGGTGATCTCCACCAGTCGGGCTGCACAGCCTGAGTGCTTGGGGTAGGGCAGTCCTGAGCCAATGTGCCACCTTAGGAATGCAAGCCAAGTTTCCTTGCCACAGGAAGGCACACCGAGGCCTGGTGTTTTCTCTATGAAACTGACGTGGGCTTGAAGGGTGAGGCCTTTACAACAATGTGTTTGGAGGTACTCGATTTGGGCTGCCTGGTGAAAGAACCTGCGCTCACCAGCACCCTGAGTACCTTTCCTGAACTTTGATTCCTAGCTGGGTGAACTCGCCCTTCGGAGGCTAGATGGGACCAAACGTGTTAAGCTTGTGGGGAAAGCCTTTGACCAATGGCCAATATGCTTGTGCTTGTGCGAGGGTTACGCAGGCACTTGCAACACAGGGTTTTGACCTTACCATAAGCTGTCCCTTTGGGCTGAAGCAGGCGGCGTGTGTGGATCACAGCCTGGGAAGCAGGACCTCAGGGGAGTCTGCCAACAGACTGCCCTCCAGTATAGCCAGCTGAGAAAAGGTGGCAAGGCGGATGGATCCCGCTTACAACGAAATGTTTCTCTTCAGCAGAGGAGATTTTGCTACCACACGTCAGCAGCTCCTCTCCCTCAGAGTGCTGTTCCTGGGTAGACTAGGAAAAGCCACCACGTTCCCAGCTTAGGAGAGGCTCTTTTCCTAGCTGGTTTCAACCGTGAGAGAGCCAGAAGGGCTGATCTCCACCAGTCGGGCTGCACAGCCTGAGTGCTTCGGGTAGGGCAGTCCTGAGCCAATGTGCCACCTTAGGAATGCAAGCCAAGTTTCCTTGCCACAGGAAGGCACACCGAGGCCTGGTGTTTTCTCTATGAAACTGACGTGGGCTTGAAGGGTGAGGCCTTTACAACAATGTGTATGGAGGTACTCGATTTGGGCTGCCTGGTGAAAGAACCTGCGCTCACCAGCACCCTGAGTACCTTTCCTGAACTTTGATTCCTAGCTGGGTGAACTCGCCCTTCGGAGGCTAGATGGGACCAAACGTGTTAAGCTTGTGGGGAAAGCCTTTGACCAATGGCCAATATGCTTGTGCTTGTGCGAGGGTTACGCAGGCACTTGCCAACACAGGGTTTTGACCTTACCATAAGCTGTCCCTTTGGGCTGAAGCAGGCGGCGTGTGTGGATCACAGCCTGGGAAGCAGGACCTCAGGGGAGTCTGCCAACAGACTGCCCTCCAGTATAGCCAGCTGAGAAAAGGTGGCAAGGCGGATGGATCCCGCTTACAACGAAATGTTTCTCTTCAGCAGAGGAGATTTTGCTACCACACGTCAGCAGCTCCTCTCCCTCAGAGTGCTGTTCCTGGGTAGACTAGGAAAAGCCACCACGTTCCCAGTTTAGGAGAGGCTCTTTTCCTAGTTGGTTTCAACCGTGAGAGAGCCAGAAGGGCTGATCTCCACCAGTCGGGCTGCACAGCCTGAGTGCTTGGGGTAGGGCAGTCCTGAGCCAATGTGCCACCTTAGGAATGCAAGCCAAGTTTCCTTGCCACAGGAAGGCACACCGAGGCCTGGTGTTTTCTCTATGAAACTGACGTGGGCTTGAAGGGTGAGGCCTTTACAACAATGTGTATGGAGGTACTCGATTTGGGCTGCCTGGTGAAAGAACCTGCGCTCACCAGCACCCTGAGTACCTTTCCTGAACTTTGATTCCTAGCTGGGTGAACTCGCCCTTCGGAGGCTAGATGGGACCAAACGTGTTAAGCTTGTGGGGAAAGCCTTTGACCAATGGCCAATATGCTTGTGCTTGTGCGAGGGTTACGCAGGCACTTGCCAACACAGGGTTTTGACCTTACCATAAGCTGTCCCTTTGGGCTGAAGCAGGCGGCGTGTGTGGATCACAGCCTGGGAAGCAGGACCTCAGGGGAGTCTGCCAACAGACTGCCCTCCAGTATAGCCAGCTGAGAAAAGGTGGCAAGGCTGATGGATCCCGCTTACAACGAAATGTTTCTCTTCAGCAGAGGAGATTTTGCTACCACACGTCAGCAGCTCCTCTCCCTCAGAGTGCTGTTCCTGGGTAGACTAGGAAGAGCCACCACGTTCCCAGCTTAGGAGAGGCTCTTTTCCTAGTTGGTTTCAACCGTGAGAGAGCCAGAAGGGGTGATCTCCACCAGTCGGGCTGCACAGCCTGAGTGCTTGGGGTAGGGCAGTCCTGAGCCAATGTGCCACCTTAGGAATGCAAGCCAAGTTTCCTTGCCACAGGAAGGCACACCGAGGCCTGGTGTTTTCTCTATGAAACTGACGTGGGCTTGAAGGGTGAGGCCTTTACAACAATGTGTATGGAGGTACTCGATTTGGGCTGCCTGGTGAAAGAACCTGCGCTCACCAGCACCCTGAGTACCTTTCCTGAACTTTGATTCCTAGCTGGGTGAACTCGCCCTTCGGAGGCTAGATGGGACCAAACGTGTTAAGCTTGTGGGGAAAGCCTTTGACCAATGGCCAATATGCTTGTGCTTGTGCGAGGGTTACGCAGGCACTTGCAACACAGGGTTTTGACCTTACCATAAGCTGTCCCTTTGGGCTGAAGCAGGCGGCGTGTGTGGATCACAGCCTGGGAAGCAGGACCTCAGGGGAGTCTGCCAACAGACTGCCCTCCAGTATAGCCAGCTGAGAAAAGGTGGCAAGGCGGATGGATCCCGCTTACAACGAAATGTTTCTCTTCAGCAGAGGAGATTTTGCTACCACACGTCAGCAGCTCCTCTCCCTCAGAGTGCTGTTCCTGGGTAGACTAGGAAAAGCCACCACGTTCCCAGCTTAGGAGAGGCTCTTTTCCTAGCTGGTTTCAACCGTGAGAGAGCCAGAAGGGCTGATCTCCACCAGTCGGGCTGCACAGCCTGAGTGCTTCGGGTAGGGCAGTCCTGAGCCAATGTGCCACCTTAGGAATGCAAGCCAAGTTTCCTTGCCACAGGAAGGCACACCGAGGCCTGGTGTTTTCTCTATGAAACTGACGTGGGCTTGAAGGGTGAGGCCTTTACAACAATGTGTATGGAGGTACTCGATTTGGGCTGCCTGGTGAAAGAACCTGCGCTCACCAGCACCCTGAGTACCTTTCCTGAACTTTGATTCCTAGCTGGGTGAACTCGCCCTTCGGAGGCTAGATGGGACCAAACGTGTTAAGCTTGTGGGGAAAGCCTTTGACCAATGGCCAATATGCTTGTGCTTGTGCGAGGGTTACGCAGGCACTTGCCAACACAGGGTTTTGACCTTACCATAAGCTGTCCCTTTGGGCTGAAGCAGGCGGCGTGTGTGGATCACAGCCTGGGAAGCAGGACCTCAGGGGAGTCTGCCAACAGACTGCCCTCCAGTATAGCCAGCTGAGAAAAGGTGGCAAGGCGGATGGATCCCGCTTACAACGAAATGTTTCTCTTCAGCAGAGGAGATTTTGCTACCACACGTCAGCAGCTCCTCTCCCTCAGAGTGCTGTTCCTGGATAGACTAGGAAAAGCCACCACGTTCCCAGTTTAGGAGAGGCTCTTTTCCTAGTTGGTTTCAACCGTGAGAGAGCCAGAAGGGCTGATCTCCACCAGTCGGGCTGCACAGCCTGAGTGCTTGGGGTAGGGCAGTCCTGAGCCAATGTGCCACCTTAGGAATGCAAGCCAAGTTTCCTTGCCACAGGAAGGCACACCGAGGCCTGGTGTTTTCTCTATGAAACTGACGTGGGCTTGAAGGGTGAGGCCTTTACAACAATGTGTATGGAGGTACTCGATTTGGGCTGCCTGGTGAAAGAACCTGCGCTCACCAGCACCCTGAGTACCTTTCCTGAACTTTGATTCCTAGCTGGGTGAACTCGCCCTTCGGAGGCTAGATGGGACCAAACGTGTTAAGCTTGTGGGGAAAGCCTTTGACCAATGGCCAATATGCTTGTGCTTGTGCGAGGGTTACGCAGGCACTTGCCAACACAGGGTTTTGACCTTACCATAAGCTGTCCCTTTGGGCTGAAGCAGGCGGCGTGTGTGGATCACAGCCTGGGAAGCAGGACCTCAGGGGAGTCTGCCAACTGACTGCCCTCCAGTATAGCCAGCTGAGAAAAGGTGGCAAGGCTGATGGATCCCGCTTACAACGAAATGTTTCTCTTCAGCAGAGGAGATTTTGCTACCACACGTCAGCAGCTCCTCTCCCTCAGAGTGCTGTTCCTGGGTAGACTAGGAAAAGCCACCACGTTCCCAGCTTAGGAGAGGCTCTTTTCCTAGTTGGTTTCAACCGTGAGAGAGCCAGAAGGGCTGATCTCCACCAGTCGGGCTGCACAGCCTGAGTGCTTGGGGTAGGGCAGTCCTGAGCCAATGTGCCACCTTAGGAATGCAAGCCAAGTTTCCTTGCCACAGGAAGGCACACCGAGGCCTGGTGTTTTCTCTATGAAACTGACTTGGGCTTGAAGGGTGAGGCCTTTACAACAATGTGTATGGAGGTACTCGATTTGGGCTGCCTGGTGAAAGAACCTGCGCTCACCAGCACCCTGAGTACCTTTCCTGAACTTTGATTCCTAGCTGGGTGAACTCGCCCTTCGGAGGCTAGATGGGACCAAACGTGTTAAGCTTGTGGGGAAAGCCTTTGACCAATGGCCAATATGCTTGTGCTTGTGCGAGGGTTACGCAGGCACTTGCAACACAGGGTTTTGACCTTACCATAAGCTGTCCCTTTGGGCTGAAGCAGGCGGCGTGTGTGGATCACAGCCTGGGAAGCAGGACCTCAGGGGAGTCTGCCAACAGACTGCCCTCCAGTATAGCCAGCTGAGAAAAGGTGGCAAGGCTGATGGATCCCGCTTACAACGAAATGTTTCTCTTCAGCAGAGGAGATTTTGCTACCACACGTCAGCAGCTCCTCTCCCTCAGAGTGCTGTTCCTGGGTAGACTAGGAAAAGCCACCACGTTACCAGTTTAGGAGAGGCTCTTTTCCTAGCTGGTTTCAACCGTGAGAGAGCCAGAAGGGCTGATCTCCACCAGTCGGGCTGCACAGCCTGAGTGCTTCGGGTAGGGCAGTCCTGAGCCAATGTGCCACCTTAGGAATGCAAGCCAAGTTTCCTTGCCACAGGAAGGCACACCGAGGCCTGGTGTTTTCTCTATGAAACTGACGTGGGCTTGAAGGGTGAGGCCTTTACAACAATGTGTATGGAGGTACTCGATTTGGGCTGCCTGGTGAAAGAACCTGCGCTCACCAGCACCCTGAGTACCTTTCCTGAACTTTGATTCCTAGCTGGGTGAACTCGCCCTTCGGAGGCTAGATGGGACCAAACGTGTTAAGCTTGTGGGGAAAGCCTTTGACCAATGGCCAATATGCTTGTGCTTGTGCGAGGGTTACGCAGGCACTTGCAACACAGGGTTTTGACCTTACCATAAGCTGTCCCTTTGGGCTGAAGCAGGCGGCGTGTGTGGATCACAGCCTGGGAAGCAGGACCTCAGGGGAGTCTGCCAACAGACTGCCCTCCAGTATAGCCAGCTGAGAAAAGGTGGCAAGGCTGATGGATCCCGCTTACAACGAAATGTTTCTCTTCAGCAGAGGAGATTTTGCTACCACACGTCAGCAGCTCCTCTCCCTCAGAGTGCTGTTCCTGGGTAGACTAGGAAAAGCCACCATGTTCCCAGCTTAGGAGAGGCTCTTTTCCTAGCTGGTTTCAACCGTGAGAGAGCCAGAAGGGCTGATCTCCACCAGTCGGGCTGCACAGCCTGAGTGCTTCGGGTAGGGCAGTCCTGAGCCAATGTGCCACCTTAGGAATGCAAGCCAAGTTTCCTTGCCACAGGAAGGCACACCGAGGCCTGGTGTTTTCTCTATGAAACTGACGTGGGCTTGAAGGGTGAGGCCTTTACAACAATGTGTTTGGAGGTACTCGATTTGGGCTGCCTGGTGAAAGAACCTGCGCTCACCAGCACCCTGAGTACCTTTCCTGAACTTTGATTCCTAGCTGGGTGAACTCGCCCTTCGGAGGCTAGATGGGACCAAACGTGTTAAGCTTGTGGGGAAAGCCTTTGACCAATGGCCAATATGCTTGTGCTTGTGCGAGGGTTACGCAGGCACTTGCCAACACAGGGTTTTGACCTTACCATAAGCTGTCCCTTTGGGCTGAAGCAGGCGGCGTGTGTGGATCACAGCCTGGGAAGCAGGACCTCAGGGGAGTCTGCCAACAGACTGCCCTCCAGTATAGCCAGCTGAGAAAAGGTGGCAAGGCTGATGGATCCCGCTTACAACGAAATGTTTCTCTTCAGCAGAGGAGATTTTGCTACCACACGTCAGCAGCTCCTCTCCCTCAGAGTGCTGTTCCTGGGTAGACTAGGAAGAGCCACCACGTTCCCAGCTTAGGAGAGGCTCTTTTCCTAGTTGGTTTCAACCGTGAGAGAGCCAGAAGGGGTGATCTCCACCAGTCGGGCTGCACAGCCTGAGTGCTTGGGGTAGGGCAGTCCTGAGCCAATGTGCCACCTTAGGAATGCAAGCCAAGTTTCCTTGCCACAGGAAGGCACACCGAGGCCTGGTGTTTTCTCTATGAAACTGACGTGGGCTTGAAGGGTGAGGCCTTTACAACAATGTGTTTGGAGGTACTCGATTTGGGCTGCCTGGTGAAAGAACCTGCGCTCACCAGCACCCTGAGTACCTTTCCTGAACTTTGATTCCTAGCTGGGTGAACTCGCCCTTCGGAGGCTAGATGGGACCAAACGTGTTAAGCTTGTGGGGAAAGCCTTTGACCAATGGCCAATATGCTTGTGCTTGTGCGAGGGTTACGCAGGCACTTGCAACACAGGGTTTTGACCTTACCATAAGCTGTCCCTTTGGGCTGAAGCAGGCGGCGTGTGTGGATCACAGCCTGGGAAGCAGGACCTCAGGGGAGTCTGCCAACAGACTGCCCTCCAGTATAGCCAGCTGAGAAAAGGTGGCAAGGCGGATGGATCCCGCTTACAACGAAATGTTTCTCTTCAGCAGAGGAGATTTTGCTACCACACGTCAGCAGCTCCTCTCCCTCAGAGTGCTGTTCCTGGGTAGACTAGGAAAAGCCACCACGTTCCCAGCTTAGGAGAGGCTCTTTTCCTAGCTGGTTTCAACCGTGAGAGAGCCAGAAGGGCTGATCTCCACCAGTCGGGCTGCACAGCCTGAGTGCTTCGGGTAGGGCAGTCCTGAGCCAATGTGCCACCTTAGGAATGCAAGCCAAGTTTCCTTGCCACAGGAAGGCACACCGAGGCCTGGTGTTTTCTCTATGAAACTGACGTGGGCTTGAAGGGTGAGGCCTTTACAACAATGTGTATGGAGGTACTCGATTTGGGCTGCCTGGTGAAAGAACCTGCGCTCACCAGCACCCTGAGTACCTTTCCTGAACTTTGATTCCTAGCTGGGTGAACTCGCCCTTCGGAGGCTAGATGGGACCAAACGTGTTAAGCTTGTGGGGAAAGCCTTTGACCAATGGCCAATATGCTTGTGCTTGTGCGAGGGTTACGCAGGCACTTGCCAACACAGGGTTTTGACCTTACCATAAGCTGTCCCTTTGGGCTGAAGCAGGCGGCGTGTGTGGATCACAGCCTGGGAAGCAGGACCTCAGGGGAGTCTGCCAACAGACTGCCCTCCAGTATAGCCAGCTGAGAAAAGGTGGCAAGGCGGATGGATCCCGCTTACAACGAAATGTTTCTCTTCAGCAGAGGAGATTTTGCTACCACACGTCAGCAGCTCCTCTCCCTCAGAGTGCTGTTCCTGGGTAGACTAGGAAAAGCCACCACGTTCCCAGTTTAGGAGAGGCTCTTTTCCTAGTTGGTTTCAACCGTGAGAGAGCCAGAAGGGCTGATCTCCACCAGTCGGGCTGCACAGCCTGAGTGCTTGGGGTAGGGCAGTCCTGAGCCAATGTGCCACCTTAGGAATGCAAGCCAAGTTTCCTTGCCACAGGAAGGCACACCGAGGCCTGGTGTTTTCTCTATGAAACTGACGTGGGCTTGAAGGGTGAGGCCTTTACAACAATGTGTATGGAGGTACTCGATTTGGGCTGCCTGGTGAAAGAACCTGCGCTCACCAGCACCCTGAGTACCTTTCCTGAACTTTGATTCCTAGCTGGGTGAACTCGCCCTTCGGAGGCTAGATGGGACCAAACGTGTTAAGCTTGTGGGGAAAGCCTTTGACCAATGGCCAATATGCTTGTGCTTGTGCGAGGGTTACGCAGGCACTTGCAACACAGGGTTTTGACCTTACCATAAGCTGTCCCTTTGGGCTGAAGCAGGCGGCGTGTGTGGATCACAGCCTGGGAAGCAGGACCTCAGGGGAGTCTGCCAACAGACTGCCCTCCAGTATAGCCAGCTGAGAAAAGGTGGCAAGGCTGATGGATCCCGCTTACAACGAAATGTTTCTCTTCAGCAGAGGAGATTTTGCTACCACACGTCAGCAGCTCCTCTCCCTCAGAGTGCTGTTCCTGGGTAGACTAGGAAAAGCCACCACGTTCCCAGCTTAGGAGAGGCTCTTTTCCTAGCTGGTTTCAACCGTGAGAGAGCCAGAAGGGCTGATCTCCACCAGTCGGGCTGCACAGCCTGAGTGCTTGGGGTAGGGCAGTCCTGAGCCAATGTGCCACCTTAGGAATGCAAGCCAAGTTTCCTTGCCACAGGAAGGCACACCGAGGCCTGGTGTTTTCTCTATGAAACTGACTTGGGCTTGAAGGGTGAGGCCTTTACAACAATGTGTATGGAGGTACTCGATTTGGGCTGCCTGGTGAAAGAACCTGCGCTCACCAGCACCCTGAGTACCTTTCCTGAACTTTGATTCCTAGCTGGGTGAACTCGCCCTTCGGAGGCTAGATGGGACCAAACGTGTTAAGCTTGTGGGGAAAGCCTTTGACCAATGGCCAATATGCTTGTGCTTGTGCGAGGGTTACGCAGGCACTTGCAACACAGGGTTTTGACCTTACCATAAGCTGTCCCTTTGGGCTGAAGCAGGCGGCGTGTGTGGATCACAGCCTGGGAAGCAGGACCTCAGGGGAGTCTGCCAACAGACTGCCCTCCAGTATAGCCAGCTGAGAAAAGGTGGCAAGGCTGATGGATCCCGCTTACAACGAAATGTTTCTCTTCAGCAGAGGAGATTTTGCTACCACACGTCAGCAGCTCCTCTCCCTCAGAGTGCTGTTCCTGGGTAGACTAGGAAAAGCCACCACGTTACCAGTTTAGGAGAGGCTCTTTTCCTAGCTGGTTTCAACCGTGAGAGAGCCAGAAGGGCTGATCTCCACCAGTCGGGCTGCACAGCCTGAGTGCTTCGGGTAGGGCAGTCCTGAGCCAATGTGCCACCTTAGGAATGCAAGCCAAGTTTCCTTGCCACAGGAAGGCACACCGAGGCCTGGTGTTTTCTCTATGAAACTGACGTGGGCTTGAAGGGTGAGGCCTTTACAACAATGTGTATGGAGGTACTCGATTTGGG